>NC_091012.1:124295733-124598763 GCF_041146395.1 Eulemur rufifrons
CGAGTGGCACCGGAATAAGTGGCTGAATATAATTCAGTCAAAGTGATTATTTGGTATCTTATAGAGAATAAAGCCCTGGTTATTTCAATAAATTAAACTGTCTGTTCTTTTAAATTGAATTCAGTCAACCATCCAAGCATGTCAAGCCATTTCTAAAAGTTATTGCTCACTCTCTTTAAACAGCCTTTAGATAAGCCACTTAGCTCAAGGAACCGTGCAGACAGTGCTGATGCGCTCGCTGCCTTCCTGTGACCACAAACCTGGCCGCAGCTCAGAGATGAAATTGAATGTGTTGGATGGGCGTGTAGATGAATCATGGAACCTCAGAGGTGGCAGGGTCCTGATGGGGATCAGTCACCCAGTCCAAGTTCCTCCATTTAGAGATGAGGAAAGCTGAGCCCAGAGAGGGGACCTGGCCAAGGTCCATCAGATGAGGGACAGGTGCAGGCAGCTGCAGCCTCCTGGGCTCATGACTCCCAGTCCAGTGCCCATCCTACTATTCCGTGCTGCCTTGAGAGCTGTATGTTGTAACTATTTCCAGTGCAGAATGAACTGGAGAAAAGGATGATATAAGACAACAGCTAACAAGAGCTCATGTGCCCATCTAAGTTTTTACTTGGATTATCTCATTTAATCCTTACAATGAGCCTATGAGGGTGGGCATAACGACTATATCTAACATAGAGATGAGGAAACAAAGGCCCAGAGAGGTTGAACAACTCACCTTAGGTCACATGGTAAGTCGTGGAAGACAGAGTGACTTCCCATAGCAAATGTGTGTGTATATATAGCTCAGGGGCAGCACACATAGCTCACACCATACCCTGAGTCTGCAGTAAGGTTTGGAAGGTCTAAGTCAGGGAATCTTGACCCAGTTTTGCAATATTCCAGGTGTCTCAAGAAATTCTGAAATATGAAATGAACTTTAATCTCACATAGTAAAGGAAAATGATAAGCCTTATTTCTACTTTAGGAGAAAACATATGATTTCATGAGGGAAGACCCTTTATCTCATGATATTTTCATAGTTTTGATACCACTCCCACCAGGTAACACAGATAAATGCCTATGCCACTTTATATTTATGAAACAGCCAATGCATATTGAGCATTTACTAAATGCCAGATTTTGTGCCAAGCACTTTATGTGCATTATTTTTTGTTTGTTTGTTTGTTTTCTGAGACAGGGTCTCACTCTGTTATCCAGGTTGGAGTACAGTGACACGATCATAGCTCACTGCAGCCTGAAACTCCTGGGCTCAAGCCATCATCCCACCTCAGCTTCCTGAGTAGCTGGGACTACAGGCACAAGCCACCAAGCCTAGCAAATTTTTAAATTTCTTTTAGAGATGGGGTCTTGCTATCTTGCTATATTGCCCAGGCTGTTCTCAAACTCCTGGCCTCAAGCGATCCTCCTACCTCAGCCCTGAAAGTGCTGGGATTATGGGCATAAGCCTGTGTGCATTTTCTTATCTAATTGTCACAGCAACCCTATGAGGTAGGGATAATTATTATCCCCATTTTACAGATGAGAAAACTGAGGTTTAGTGGTAACACACGACTCTCCCAACATACAATGGCTTCTAGGCACACAGGTAGAGAGCATTGCTGCAGAAAAGCTATAAGGAGAAAAAAAATCCAAGTCAAGAGAAGCTAGCAGAACTAAAGTTTTCTTTCTCATCAAGGAAATCGAGGCAATTCAATTATCTTAGTGAAAAATATCATTACGGTGAAAATTTTAGTATAACACATGGGTTCTAAGACCCAGTCAATGGCCCACTTACTTCAAGCAATATTGGTTTTAACGATGTCCCAGTAAAACAGAGAATCAGGCAGCCTCTGAACGGCCATTCTGCACACAATTCATGCTTTTCTTTATGTCCCAGCAGAATTTAGTGGGGATATTGCCCAACATCTACCCATAATAAAAGATAATTATGTCGTTTTTATTCCTCTCTTATATAAGTGAATTCAACTCATAGACATTTAAAAGCAAGAAAATATTAAAACCACTTGTACTTTCCTTTACATATCCAAATGGATTAATGACATGTGACTTTTCTTATAAGAAATGTGCTTTCCCATCAACCTAGCCCTTGGGAAATGGCAACGTCCTGACTCTTTAGGTGAGGAACAAATGTAAGTTGAAATACATGTGACCGTTAGTGTGAATGATTGATCTCTCTCATGTTCTCTTGGGTAAATCTGTCTCTTTCTCTTATAAATTTTGACCAGGAAAAGAAGTACCGTTTCCAGAACCAGGTAGACAAGATGAAGGAAAAGGTCAAGAACGTGGAGGAAAGATCAAAGGAATTTGTGAACAGGGTGGAAGAAAAGAGTCATGATCTAATTCAAAAGTGGGAAGAGAAGTCAAGGGAATTCATTGGCAACTTTCTAGAACTGTTTGGGCCTGATGGAGCATGGGTATGTAATTATTTCACTTGGCCCTGCAGTAATGGGTGTTTTCAGTTTATCCTTCTTTTCATGGAGCCACTCAAGGATGCCCCTTATCTCAGTTCGCTATGTGGCCTCTGCTTTGGGCATGACTTCAAGTCCATGTCACTTCCTTATTCTGCTTTAGCCCTCAGTATGGCACCCAATAGCACCCGAAGCCAGGTCTGATCTCTATTTCTATTTCTCGTCCAGAGCTTGGGAGCTATTTGGTAATTGAGTGTCTATTATTGCAGGGGTTGATTCCATAGCTCATCCCCGTCTCCCAGTTGGAGACGATGCAAAGTTTGGGAGTAAAGGTATAGTGGGTCCGTGGCAGCACAGAGCTCGTGTTGTAAGACAAGGCCAATGGGCTCTTGGACCAACCACTGGCATTTATGTTTTGGGGAGGAGAATCCAAAGAAATGTAGCTGCCTCAGTCAGCTTTTCTTGCCAGGAACCCTGTTTTTTCACTGGTTGGAAGAGAGAGAAGAGGTAAGACTTTGCCCTGCATTTATGCCCATGATGCCTCGATTTTCCCATTTTTCCATGGCAAGTGTTGGGATACGGCACAAAAGTCTTGGGGGACTGAGGCCAGGATCTGAACCTTAAAACTGAAAGAGAAAATGTAGAGGGTCTCCTTGCCTAAATTCTGCATACAACTCTGAATGATAACTACAGAAAGGGAAAGGAAAATTCTGGAAACTTCCTTGTACTCCATTGGTATTTAATGGTCTTCCCAAGTAAATAACTAGTATTGCCAGAGGAGTTGATGAGGGTTCTATTAAAGAGATACTTTTAAAGCTAACTTTCCTTTTAAAACAAAAAGAAAGGATTCCACTTGATGTCCCTGATTTTAAAGTAGCCTGGACTTCCTATTATGATATGAGAAGTCACTAACAAAATCTACTTTGACTTAATTACTTTATTGATGGGTTGTCACTGATGCCTGTGTTTATTTGAGCTCCTTTATTATAAGATTGTCTAAAAGTAAAACACTTAATCAGTAACAGAAAAAGAACAACATTTGGGAAGTTGGAAGAGATGCTTTGCTTAAAGTGTAGTGATCTCTAAGTGATTACAGACGTAGGTGTTGTAGGCCAACTATGACCTATCAGCTGAGTCTGAGAAGGGTGGAAGGTTTGCAAGGGCTGTATGAGCCCTCAATGACTTCTAGAAAGAGTTGGCAAGAGTGCAGGAGCCAGGGGCTGGCCTCCTTTTCATTTTCCACAGGCCTATTAAAATTTTCAGCTGAGATAATTTAATTCATGGGACATTTATTAGTGTTCTTGTCTATGCACGACACTGTGGAAGAACACACAGATAGACGAAGTGCGGACCCTGTTCTCAGGTCTCTATGACATAAAGTCTGAAATTTCTTATTTACTCTAGTGTGTATTTTAGTAGTTCACATTTTCACAACTCAGTTTCAGGCTCTAAAGAAACAGCTAGTGGTTTTTAATGAATCCGTGTAGGTATTCATTTGCTTACAGGGATTCAGAAATGCGTCTCTGCTGAGAAACCCTGGTATTGTATCCTGAGGGGGGTGGATGTTTTCTACATCTGGAGTGAGCAAAGGCAGGGGAAAAATATAATTTCATAGAAACTTTATAGACCCTAGTGGTTTCAGGTTCCTAGCAAAGGCGAAATGGTAGCTGGAATTGTTCTTGGGAAGTCTGGTGACAGCGAGCCGGGGTGATTTTTAAGAAATGAAACCCAGTTTAGAGACTAGAGGTTTTTCCTTTTAAAACTTGCTATTAGTGTCAAAACTGTTATTAACATTAATTTACCGTATCAGCCAGACTTAGACATTACTTTTTTTCTGTTGACATTAAAAGTACAGGAATAGTTACAAGGATGTTAAACGCCAAGATAAGTAATTTGCTTTTCATGAATATGCTATTATTATAATAATTCTTTATTTGTGAATTTGGGACTAGAACTCATTTCTTAAGATAGAGGATCTGCCTTACCAGCAAATACAGTACTGATACAAATAACCCAAACTTGGAAGGGCATAAAATAGAAGGATTTAAGGTATAAAATTTGGTATAACAAGATTGGTATGCAGCTTAGTATATAGCTCTTATAGTGGGCATTCCATAAACATTTCTGGATTGAATGAATGTATGTGTGAGGAAGACTATTCACAGAACCTTCTAGCATCTGCAAAAGATATGGTGAGGATATATATAATCTCCCCATCCTTAGCCTTTTATTGCTTATGGTGCAGGTTATTGGGGTTGATCACAACTTGGTGTTTGGTGGATCAAATTCAGTAGGCAGACTTGGTTTGCTTGGCCCTCAACAATATTTTAAAATTTCTTTTAGGGAGGGCATGAACTCTCTTGTTTGCCATGGCCACACCATTTTCCCCCCATCCCCCAACCTGAACCACACATTTATGCTGTCTACCTGGCCCCAGGGAATATTTGAATTTGAATATTATACTTGTGGTGTAGTCTTTAAGTCTCCCCAAGTGACCTCACGTTTGATAGCAGGGACTGTGATATAAAATCTAAACCCTCACACTCCATCTCTGAGTAGAAAGTGGTGATGATCATGATCTAGAAGATGATGATGATGATATTGTCTAGAAGTTGTGCAGCAGGTTGAACTCTTCTTTCAATGTCCTTTCACATCTATTCTACCCATTTTAACCACACAAGAAGGTAATACTGTAGCCATTTTATACATAAAGAAACAAAGGCCTAAAAAAAATTATGAAACTTTCCCATGGTCGCATGGGAGTTTGGAGGTGCTGAGATGGAGCCTGGGGCCAGGCCTCTTTCTCCTGGCTAGCCCTGTATCCTTCACAATAGGATGTCCACGGGATGCAGTCGTTTTGCTTCACTCTCCTTTGGTCACAGTGTGGCACTGTGGAGAAACTGAGGTCTACGAAACTCCTCTAAAGCCTTGTGACACAGCCCGTTGCCAGAATGGCAGTTGAGGCCAGGCCGTCTAGAGTCAGGACAGGCCCTGTCAGCCCTCTCTCTACTCTACTGCTCTCTCTAGGTTTCCTCAGCAAGCACAAAGCGTGGTGTCTGTGGCTCTATTTATCTATTGGTATGTAACAAATTACCTCAAAACTTAGTGACTTAAAGCAATAAACATTTATTATCTCACACATTTTCTAAGGGTCAGGAATCAGGAAGCAGCTCAGCTGGCTGGTTCTAGCTCAGGGTCTCTCATGAAGTTGCAGTCAAGGTGTCAGCTGGACCTGAAGTCACTGGGGCTTCTATACTCACTCATGTGGCTTTTGACCGGGTCCTTTAGTTCCTCACCACATGGGCTTCTCCACAAGGCTGCCTGAGTGCCCTCACAATATGGCAGCTGGCTTTTTCCAGAATGAGTGACAGAGAGAGAAAGAGTGACTAAGACAAAAGCTGCAGTCTTTTATAACCTAATATCAGAAGTGACATACCGTCATTTCTACCATCTTCTGTTGGTGACACAGACCAACCCCACTACATTGTGGGAGGACACTACACAAGGATGTGAATAGCAGGAAGTTGGGGCCATAGGGAGCCATCTTGGAGGCTGCCTACCACAATGGCTTTTGAGAATCTGAAGCAAGCAATCTACTTTTCAACTGCTATTGTGAGACAAGGGAGCAAACATAAGAAGCCATGTTTGCTTGCCAGCATAATTTTGCAGTCCCATTGTCTCTGTTACAAAATGCAGCTCTCCGAAAGAATGCCTTAAAGATGATAAACAAGACAGAGCACACCTCTCCACATCTCTTGCCTGAGGCATTATACTCCTTAAAAACATAAATGACCCTGGTCCTTGCCTTTTCTTACACATAAGATAATGCCAGCCAAGGTTAGCTACTATGCCCCTGCAAGCTGTAACCAGATTTACTCTTACACCAAAATTTTGATGTAATATTTTTATTTTGCACATACTAAATCTTCACTGCCTGCATAAAACCTGTAAACTAAAATGCTGTGTTGGAGTAGTCTGACAAAAACTCTCTAAAAGATTCTCCCAGGTTACAATCTTCAGTAAGACTTCTAAATAAAACTAACATTAACTCTTTAAAAGTCTTAGTTTTTCTTTAGTTGACACTATAATAGATTATCTGTTCCCACTTGTTCAGTCTAATTGGTGGATTATCAGAGCCTAAGTTGTTATTTTTCAATCTCATCACTCTCCTTATTTAACTACTTTGCTGGATTCTTCTGACTAGTCTTGACTCATACTCAGAAGGTAGACTGTAACCCAATCAGAGCTGCAAAGGGAAGCCTTCCCCATGCAGGTTCAGTATTACCCTTCTTCAGAGGGTGTGTCTCTAAAAGACAGACCAGCCGGCTGAAGGGAGAGGCTTTAAAGGAGCTTAATTTGAAAGCTTTGTTGCCGTGTTGGAGGTGGTGCGGTTTATCCCCAAAATGGCATGCAGTATTGAGGGTCAAGGAGCCTGAGTCAGGGGGATGTTGGCTCAGTTCAGGGTTTTCTTTCACTTTCCTAGTGAAATTTTGTTACTTTGGTTTGAAGTGTTTGAATTTCCAAAAACATTAGGACCCCAACCACATATGCTGTTTTTTTTGTTTGTTTGTTTGTTTGTTTTTTGAGACAGAGTCTCACTCTGTTGCCCAGGCTAGAGTGAGTGCCATGGTGTCAGCCTAGCTCACAGCAACCTCAGACTCCTGGGCTCAAGCGATCCTCCTGCCTCAGCCTCCCGAGTAGCTGGGACTACAGGCATGTGCCATCATGCTCCGCTAATTTTTTCTATATATTTTTAGTTGTCCAGATAATTTCTTTCTATTTTTTTAGTAGAGATGGGGGTCTCGCTCTTGCTTAGGCTGGTCTCGAACTCCTGAGCTCAAACGATCCACCCGCCTTGGCCTCTCAGAGTGCTAGGATTTATAGGCGTGAGCCACTGTGCCCGGCCCACATATGCTGTTTTTTAAAACATTATTTTCTTTTTTTTTTTTTTTTTTTTTTTGTTGAGACAGAGTCTCACTTTGTTGCCCAGGCTAGAGTGAGTGCCGTGGCGTCAGCTTAGCTCACAGCAACCTCAAACTCCTGGGCTCAAGCGATCCTACTGCCTCAGCCTCCCGAGTAGCTGGGACTACAGGCATGCGCCACTATGCCCGGCTAATTTTTTCTATATAGATTTTTAGGTGTCCATATAATGTCTTTCTATTTTTAGTAGAGACGGGGTCTCGCTCAGGCTGGTCTCGAACTCCTGACCTTGAGCAATCCACCCGCCTCGGCCTCCCAGAGTGCTAGGATTACAGGCGTGAGCCACCGCGCCCGGCCTAAAACATTATTTTCATTTTGAACAATTTGCTGCTGTATTCCTTCACTGACTCTGAAAACATAGAATCATTTTCTATTTAAAATGAAGTGAGTCTATTTTTTTTTCCCATACAGAGACCCTTTGTTTGAGCACCAGAAGAAAATGACCTTAAGTCAGGTGCAAGTTTTCAGTTCATCTTAGACCAGTGAACTCCCTTCACCTCAATCCTGTCTGATAGATCCCTATGCCAACCAAACAGGCATTTGCCATCTGATATACACGATTACCCTTTAAAAAAAAACCCGACGACTGTGTGTCCATTTTTTTGGAATAAACAGATTTATATAATGTGAGGTCCACTGATAATTCTTTTAAATTGTGGCAAATATATTCATAACACAGTTTGCCATTTTAACCATTTAAAGTGTACAGTTCATTGGCATTAAGTGCATTCACATTGTTGTATAACCATCACCACCATCCATACCCAGATCTTTTTCATCATTTTAAACAGAAACCGTATACCCAGAACAACAACTCCCTATCCCCTTCTCCCCCAGCCCCTGGCAACCACCATTTTGCTTTCTGTCTCTATGAATTTCACCATTCTAGGAAACTCATATAAATGGAATCATATAGTATTTGTCCTTTTGTGGCTAGCTTATTTCACTTAGCATGAGGTCTTCAAGGTTTATCCATGTTGTAGCATGTGTCAGAATTTCTTCCTTTTGAAGGCTGAATAATATTCCATTATATGTATAGATCATATTTTGTTTATCCATTCTTCTGCTGGTGGACATTTGGGTTGTTGCCACCTTTTGGCAGTTGTGAATAATGCTGCTATGAACATTGGTGCTATGAGGGTATTTGTTAGAGTCCCTGCTTTGAATTCTTTTAGGTATATCCTGAGAAGTGGAATTGCTGAATCATATGGTAATTCTATGTTTAATTTTTTCTGAGGAACTGCCATACTGCTTTCTGCAGTGGCTGCACTATTTTACATTCCCACCAGCAATGCACAAGGGTTCCAGTTTCTCCACATCCTTGCCAACACTTGTTATTTTCTGAGTTTTCTTTAAAATAATAGTCATCCTAATTGTAGGCACTGTTTTGATTTTGAGAAAAGAGCTACGAAAGGGAATTTGGGGATCTGAATTAGATTTCCCACTTGAGACTTTTTTTTTTTTTTTTTTTGAGACAGAGTCTCACTCTGTTGCCCGGGCTAGAGTGCCATGGCATCAGCTTAGCTCACAGAAACCTCAAACTCCTGTGCTTAAGCGATCCTCCTGCCTCAGCCTCCCAAGTAGCTGGGACTACAGGCATGCACCACCATGCCCGGCTAATTTTTCTATATATATTTTAGCTGTCCATATAATTTCTTTCTATTTTTAGTAGAGACAGGGTCTCGCTCTTGCTCAGGCTGGTCTTGAACTCCTGACCTCAAGTGATCCTCCTGTCTCGGCCTCCCGGAGTGCTAGGATTACAGGCGTGAGCCACCGAGCCCGGCCGAGACTTTTTGACAGTTGGTTTTTAAAATTTTATCTTTGAATAAAGATACAAGTAAAATGTGAATAAACACGAAAAGCTTCTTACTATGAAAGTGGCTAATTACAAGATAGGTGGTTATGAACTAGGAGCCATTTCCTAGCTGGGTGGCCTCGGGCAAGTTCCTTTGCCTCTCCAGGCCTCAGTCACAACATCTGTAAATGGGCAAAACTGCCTCCTAGGGCTGTTGGGAGGATTAAATTGGTTCATGCTTTAAAGTCCTCAGAATGGTGCCTGGCACTCAGGCAAATGTCAGACACTGTGTAAGGTATAGTTGTTGTTGCTGTTTATCAGTTTGGCTAGAACTGAAGCATGCGCCCCTCTCTCTCCTTGAGTTTTGTCTTGCTTAGCAGAG
The DNA here is from genome assembly GCF_041146395.1 of Eulemur rufifrons. Lineage (NCBI taxonomy): Eukaryota > Metazoa > Chordata > Mammalia > Primates > Lemuridae > Eulemur > Eulemur rufifrons. The sequence goes on from NC_091012.1 coordinate 124,305,308, forward strand.
GTCAAAACCAGATCATATTAGGATATTCTTTTTCATTTCTTTTTGACAGATATGCTAGCATAATGTCTGAAATACTGAAACCTTTAAAGGCATTTGTCAAGATATTTACTGCCTTAGTAGATGTTAAGTACTTCTTAAAAGGGAAAACTTTGTAGGAGGGAAATAGAAAATTATTTTCATATGGACAGGACTATAAATGAGATTCTTTTCTTGGGGGAAAACTTTATAAATGGAAACCTCTTAATACAGTAAGAGACTGAATTTAAACACATTTTCTCTTTGAAAATGCCATGCCATGGTCTTCGCTGTTTATTATGTTTCTAAAGTGCTTTTCTTCCCGGGAAGCTCATTACAAACTGTCTCCTGGCCAGATTTAATTCAGCTCCTTTGCAGGGAAACTGCCCTTCAAAATGCACCAGAAGCAGATCAGAGAGGCTGCAAACAGAGGCCAGGAGTTGTTTTGCATGGATATTGCATTTTAGGAAGTGTGACACCATTGTTTATCTTTAAGGATTCAAATTCTTTCATTTGCTCAGGCAGAATTCTTTCATTTGCTCAGTTGTGAGCTTGATTCAAACTAGAGTAGACAAGTTGTAGATTTCTAAGAAAGTGGGCTTCTAATGGAAATGCTGACAATCCATTAACAGCAGGAGGGCTAATGGCTGCCACGAAAAATATACTTAAAGATTACAGTAATAAAAACACATATTTTAAAGTGCCTGCTACAAGTTCAAGAATTTTTTTTTTAAATATGGCTGTTAATAATGGGCCACCTAATCCTTTTGGCATTTGATTTTGTCTCATAAATGGGCGTAATCTAAGGTAATGCTGCTGTACTGCATGATTTTTTTTCTGTTTGATTTGGAGGGGGAGGGGTTGGATGCCTTTTGGCAGAATTATCAGTGCCCTTAATGGAAGGTAGATAATTGGTGTATTTGTACATGTCTGGAATTTTAAATCTGGAGAGAATCTTAGCGATCAGCAAGTCAGTCATCCCTTATATCTGCTAGAGGAAACTTAGGGCTCTAAAAAATAATGGGGCTGAAGCTTAAACAGGAAGAATGAGTGTCCCAGGGAGAATTGATGGTGTGCCCAGGGCCTTCTTATTTTCTCACCTCAGTCATTACTGTAACGCCTGCCATTCCACCTATCTCCTTGCTTGGGTGACCTGAGTTCTCTTTCTTCCTAATGTAATTTTTTAATGATGATCAAAGTAATATATATTCATTAGAGAACTATTAGAAAGTAGAGAAGAGACTATTAATACAAATCACTTGCAGTCTCACTGCCCAGAGCAATCACTGTTCATATTTAGTGGTATCACCCCCGTCTGTTCTCCATCTACATGTGTATACCTTCCTTCTACAAAATTGAGATCATGAAGAACATACTGTTCTCAGGTCATTCTGACTTTACAATCGCTCATGAGCATTTTCTCACAGGATGAGATACTTTTTAAGAACTTGATTTCATCAGCTGCTTAGTATATTACCTTGGAGTTGTACAGGTTTTCCCCAACCTATTTAGGAAGTTTTGCAGTTTTATCTGTTATGACATTGCATTGAATATCTAGACACACAATAAATATTTACTTACGTCTCTGATTATCTCCTCAGGAAATAAAAGTTTTTATTTCTATTGCCAAATTACCTGTCAGAAAGATGTTACCATTTTAGCCTCCTGAGCCCTCACTAGCCATTACAAATTAAAAAAACTTTAGCAATCTGATATATTAAAAAGGTATCTCATTTCCATCATTTGCATTTCTTTGACTAGTGACATTGAACTTTTTTTATAGTTCATTCATAAATTTCTCTTGTGACTTGCCCATACATGCCATATGCCCATTTTTCTGTTAAGGCTTTTACCTTCTTCTTTTGGATTTATAAGCTCTGTTTTTATACCAAGATCCATAATTTGTAGTTCAATGTTGCAAAAATTTTCCTGTATTTTTCTCATTTGTGTTTTATCTTAGTTTGTGGGATTTCTTTTTTCTTTTTCTTTCTTTTTTTTTTTTTTTTTTTTGAGACACAGTCTCGCTCTGTTGCCGGGGCTAGAGTGCCGTGGTGTCAGCCTCGCTCACAGCAATCTCAAACTCCTGGGCTCAAGCGATCCTCCTGCCTCAGCCTCCCGAGTAGCTGGGACTACAGGCATGCGCCACCATGCCCGGCTAATTTTTTTCTATATATATTTTTAGTTGTCCAGCTAATTTCTTTCTATTTTTTGGTAGAGACGGGGTCTCGCTCTTGCTCAGGCTGCTCTCGAACTCCTGACCTCGAGCGATCCTACCACCTCGGCCTCCCAGAGTGCTAGGATTACAGGCGTGAGCCACCGCGCCCGGCCTGTGGTGTTTCTTGAGGTACAAAAGTTTTAAATTTTTATGCAGTCAAACATCAATCTTTTCCATTATGGTTTCTTTCTTTGCTTTTATGTTCACACCCAAAGATATTTCTAAAACACAAACCAGATCATACTTTTCCCTTGATTAAAATTTTCCCTGGGCTCTTGGGGAGGAAATATGGTCTCCTTCTGGTGCTCCACCCCAGACTATAGCCACCCCATGGGCACTTGAGTTTCTGGTTACTACAAGCCACTTGGACTTGGTACTCTCTGTTTAGCGGCCTCTGCTTGGAAAGCCCATTCTCTACCAGCCCCCACAGACCCACTCCCGTCCCCACCCCCCTCTTCCTCTGCATTTTCAAAGACCCAGCTCAGACACGACCACCTCCTTTACCCCCACGGCCTTCTTCCCCTTCCTCCTGTGCAGCACCTGGTCCCCAGAGGTCTCTGTAATGGCTTGTAAAATGAATAACCCAAATGACAAGCAAAGTCTAAAATGGCTAATAGGAGAATTGATTCTCAGGGCCAGTTTAGGATCAAAAGATCGGGCTGAGCTGCTGGGGGCTGAGGCTCAAGCCCAGGCAGCACAGGCAGGTGCTCAGAAGTTGGTGGAACGGAGCGTAGCAGGGGCTGAGCAGCAGTGGGAGATGGGGGCAAGGTAGGCTGGCGGCACCAGGAAGCCTGGTAGGCAGCGTCAGGGAAAGGCTCAGTTCTGCAAGCATGAGGCAACAGTCACCTGAGGTCCCAAACTGGCAAACCGATCTTACCACCAAGACCCCTTCCCACCACACGGTCTTCCCCACACTGGCAAACAGCATTACCACTTTCCAGATCCACTGGCCCCAGACTGGAGTCACTTGATTCCTTTTCCTCCCACACCCCATGTCCCATCTGTCAGCGAGTCCTGTTGGCTCTACCACCAAAATGCAGCCAGACCACATACTGAAGGGTTCCATGTTGATGCTAGTCTGGAAAAGTCAAAATTATCAGGACAGAAAACAGATCTGCTGCCAGAGGCTAAGGGAGGGGTGACTCCAAAGGGCCACAAGGGAATTTGGGGGCCAGGTGGTGGTCACATAACTGCATGCATTTGTCAAAAGTCATAGAACTTTACACTAACAAGGGTGAGTTTATTATACCTTAATAAAAATATAGGGGGAAATATACTAGAAATCCAACCATTTCTCACCCTCATCACCCTGGGCGGGGTGACCCTTGGATTCTTATCACAATGGGCTCGTAGCTGGTCTCCCAGCTCCTGCCCTGGCCTCCCTGCAGTCTGCTCCTAGCACAGCGGCCAGACTGGTCCTTTGGAAACAGAAAGCAAATTGCCACTCCTTTGCTTAGAACTCTCCAGAGGTTCCTCCTCTCCTCAGGGAAGACTGTTCGTGAAACAGCACCCCCCCCCCGGCCCCCGTTGTCTCTGGTCTGATCTCCCCCAGTGTCTCCCGCTCTCCCCTCCCCGCCAGCTCGCTCCCCTGCTGCCACGACACCCTGCTTCTCCCCTCGGACATGTGTGGGTCCCCTCAGAGCTCCCTTCTCCGGCTTCTGTCTGGAATGTGCTTTGCCTTCATGTCCCTTCCTGTGGTCCCTGCCTCATCTCTTTCAAGTCTTTCCGTGAGGCCTTCCCCAAGCACCCCATTTGCACCTGCAAGCCCCCACTGTCCCCACCCCACTTGCTCTCCTCTCCCATCCTACATGTCCCACAGACCACAGTTCCATCTGACATATCACATATTTCGTTTATTGTGATTCCTCCTCGTATCCATGAGGACTGGATTTTTGTTTTATTTTCTGCTACCCCTCCAGTGCCTAGGATATTGCTGTTTGCCTGGCAAACCATAGATAACTCAGTTACATTTTGTAGCTGGAAGGAAAGCACGGCAGACAAAAAGAGGCCGGAGAACCGGCAGTGAGTGTAATCCGCATGGGCATCTCGCCACCCCTGGATTTCACTCAGCTCCTTCCCATACATAGTCTGGGGCAACGTGGGATGTAGTACACGTCTGTGTTTGTGGGCGCAGGTGTTTTGGGGTACTGGCTCTCCTTCCTGCCTTTCCTTTCTGTTTTGCTGCCACCTCAGATCGCCGCGTTAACAGATGCCTTCTCTCACGTTTCTCTCTAGAAGCAGATGTTCCAGGAGAGGAGCAGCCGGATGCTGCAGGCCTTATCCCCGAAGCAGAGCCCCGTGAGCAGCCCGACCAGGAGCCGGTCCCCTTCCCGCTCCCCATCGCCTACTTTCTCGTGGCTTCCGATCAAAACCTCACCCCCCTCCTCACCCAAAGCAGCCTCAGCCTCCATCAGCAGCATGAGTGAGGGGGATGAGGACGAGAAGTAAAGGCTGCTGGCAGACAGAAGCCGCACCACACAGGATGGGGAGGAGGGCGGGGTCACGGGGCATGCCTGAGTGGTGTTCGAACGGTGATAGTCACAGGAGCTGCAGCTCAACAGGGAGACCCTGGACTCTGCTAAGGGAAGGTCTTGGGACCAGGTCTCCCTCATTCTCCACACAGCCCAAGGTTTGGGCTCGGTACGGAGGTTTCCAGCCAGACAACCTACGCAAACCTTCTTAGCATCATCTAGAATCACTGTACTTTAACCTTGCTAAGGAAAAATGCAGAGTGCCCTGCGGGGACTTGCATTGAGTGGGGTGTCTTCTGCTTTGGTCCTTACACCCGCCCCCACCAAGTAAACCACCTGTGGACGCGGCTGTTCCCTCAACCTGCTACTTCTGGCTCCATAAGGGCCCTGCACGTTGCCTCGTACCACCCAAGCTCTGCCAGAATAATGTTCTTTCCCATAGAGGTGGCAAAGTGCTTCTGAAATAGTCGAGTTAAAGACAAATCCAACTTTCTCAGTTCAGCCACTGAGACCCGATGTTGGAACACATCAACTCTTTCTAGTTCCAGGAATGGGGCTCCTAGACAGCCTTGCTTTTAGGCCAGTTATAAAAGGTCATCCAGCGTGACCCTTAACTTTTTATTCAAAGGACAGTTTTGTCATGGAGAGCTCCACGTAAGGCCTAATATGCTCCTGGTTGTACTTTCTTATCATTGGTTTGATGTCATCGTTTTCCAGAAATTACCTTAATCCATGGGAACTGCAACAGAGAAAAGCATCCTAGATACAAAAGGCAAAAAAGAGGAGCTGCTTTGCTTTGGCTCCACGTTTAGCAGATGACAAATATCTCCTTAAAGGATGCTATTATGGAATGGCTTTTCCCATTTCCGACCAGTTAACAGTTTCATAGACCTCAAGTAACAGTTTGATGTACCAAACACATAGTATACCGATAGGGGGTGCTACCTGCACGTGCTACCCGTTCTGTGTCTGCTCAAAATATGCCATCCCAGGTGTATGCCATATGCAATGTGAATATATGGTGGTGGTATTTTGCAATATACTCCTTCCTGCTCTCCACCCTAATCCCCCTCTGAAATCCTTGGTCTAAAGAACCATCTGGTTCCCTTGTGACTTGGACACTTTGTCAAAAGCTCATCCCAGATTCCTGTAGAAATGTTTTGTCCCAACCAGGAAATTAGCATGTTGTTCTCATGGCCTCTTATAAGATTTTAGGGTACAGGGGGGCTCTGAAGAGTTTTACGAATGGTGGGCTCAGCTATGATCTCAGCATCTGGATGGTCTAAGTAGTATACTGTACTTCTCTCTGGCCCTAGGTTTGCCAAATGGGATGGAGACTAAGCATTCCTGCTGAGCTGTCTGAGGTTGCTGCTCCCTAATCACCGGGAAGAAATGAACAGGTAGAATGAAGGTTTAGAACCAGACTCTTGGGGGGAAATAGGTATTGCCTGGTTATCCCAGGAAGGTCAGAGACAGAGCTGGAATTGCCTGAGCAGAGGCCCATGGCAGCAACTTGTGGGCAGAGCCCAGCATGTGTTGTGACATAAACACCCCTTTTCAGGGGCCTTGGCAACTAGCCTTCTAGGTGACAAAGGGGCAACCAGTGAAGGAAGGTGGCATGTCTTTCCCCTTTGTGTTGGGGTCAAACTACCTCCCTGCCCACCTGGAGATACGTGGTGTTTGTTGAGAAGCAAAACTATGAGGTTAAGCTGGCTTGGAACCTCTTTGTTCCTGGCACTTTCTCCAGAACTCTGTAAAGCACTCCTGTGGGACAGAGAGCTGGCAGGAACATGGCATGTGAGGAGAGAACTTTATGCAGTCAAGGCCTGCCCAGAGCAATGCTCTGCAGAGAGGGGCAAAGGCCCCATTCTTCCATTGTGCCCATTTGGTCTCTGTCTTCCGTCGTGCACCTGGGACAAACTGTACATGTACGCCTGCCATTTCAGTGAGTTGGCACTTGTAGGATGAGACCAGCAGGCAAGAGACGATGGTGGGAATGAAGGAAGAGAAAAGGAGAAAAGAGGTTCTTGGGGAGAGGGAAAGAGGATAAAGAAAATCTACTCTCTTAAACCATTTCAGGACCTCACTGTGTAGGTGAAACTCCCTCGGGGAGGCCTTTTGTGCTCTTACTCCATGGCCCAAGGCAGACAGATCCACATTTACCTGAATCTTGCTCTGGAGCAAATAGTGTAGTAGGGTTGATGTATCAAGCTGACTATAAATTTGCAGGCCTTATATGCCATACTGACAGGTGCCACTTTCATGACTCATCAGATAGTGCCACCATTGCTTCCAATTATGGGAAATTACCAATGCCTGGAATATACCAGGGATGAGCCAAAACCACCCATAAGCGAGTTCTAAATCTCACCCTCCTAACCTCCAACAACACCTCCCCACCTTCCCAAGGCTGTAGGCCTACTGAGAAGGAATGGGGAGGATTCTGCAGTCCAGCTTTTGATACTTCTTGGCCATCTCTCAGTCTCTCCCAGCCCCTTCCCTGCCACCATCTCTCTGCTCCCAGGAGGAGACAGGGTTGTGCTTCCTTTGGGCCAGCTAGCCAACTGTAATGGCCAAGAGTGAGTTAAGGCTGGAATGGGAAATATGGAACGTATGGTCCAAGCTTGGAGGGGTAAGCAGAAAGGACAAGAAGGAAAGAGACTGTTTTGCCCCAGCAAGGGAAGGAAGCTTCAGGCTGAGGAGGGCTAGAGGACAGCAGCAACTTAGGACTGTGGAAAGGGGCAGCTTGGGAAGATGGGAGACAGTGGGACTGAAGTAGGGTGGGAGCAGGAGGGTAGTTATTTTCCACTCCAAGTGTCAACTCATCCCCTAACAGGTGAAGAAGGAAGGGATCCTTTTACACACATCCAAGGGTAGCAGATACCCACACAGGATGTGGGTCCCCTTCCTCTCTGGCTTCCTCATTTCAGTGCTTCTATGTTAGCTGCTTATGGGGACGCTGAAATCAAATGTTCACCCCTCCACCAGCTAAGAAACAAGGGTTGAATTTTTACACCATAGTCACATTGAATGGCTCGTTTCTGGCAAGCAAGCTCCTGTGTGCCAGGACCTTACCAAGAGGAGCAAGATGCGAGACATAGCCTGTCTGCTCATGTGGTGTGGGTGGAAGAGACACAGCTGCAGGTTTCAGTCTTGCTCCATGCCTTAGGCTACTAGATACTGTGATCCCACCCCTTCAGGGAGGGACAGGAAGAGCACGGATTTATTTTCTATCTTCAGGACTGATTTTAGCATCCAGTCATACCCCAGGGAGAGAGACGAGACGGTGGTACCGGCTCAGCTGAATCAGATGATTCTCAGGCATCTGTTCAGCTCTAGCCTTGGACATTAGATCTTTTAAAAAGAAATAGCTCACGAGGCATTTGCAACTTCTCTCTAGACTCCTCTCTGGTTCTTTGTTGTGTCACTGCAATGCGTCCGGGGAGAAAGCCATAAGAAGAGCATACATATTTAAGACTATGCTGTACATATAAGACAAGACAACGAATTGTCTGGGGTAAAGCACGACCTTACGCCCAAGCATTTGCTCTGGTGCTGAATAATGCGAACTACTGAAATCAGCCCCCACCCAACTGCGCACCTGCTCTCCCCACTCCCATTCCACTCCTGCTCCCAAACAGAACTCGGCATTCCCAACTTGTTTATAAATAAAGGGATGAAAAAATGCACTTTTGCGTGTCATGGTTCTTAAAAGCATGCTGCTGTGTATTCCTATTTATGAGCTCCAGCTTAATATGGAAAAATACAGGCATTGTGGCAGCTGTCCTGGCTCACTGGCCGGCTCTGCCCAGCTGTGGCCCCAGCGCTTCAGAAGGACCTGACTCTGTGCTGTGCAGAACAGGGCAAAGTCTTGGAGTTGGCAAAGGGCCCGCATCTGACTTAAAGTTAGGAACAGATCCCCCTGCAGGGGAGGTCACACGGTGAGCCCAGTTAGGACCCTGAATTGTAGGCCCCACTGCTAACTCACTTTGTGATCTTGGCCAAGCCACTTCACTTCTCTGGCCTCAAGGAAATGGTTTCTGAGGTCTCCTTTGCTTGCAAATGTCTCTGAATTTATGAGGCAGCCTGTATTGCCCCCAAGCTTCTCCCAGCTATGATGCTGTCACCGGGCAACCATGACAAAGTGCTTAACTCTCACCCAATGGGAAGCTGGCGAGGTGGTCCTCCAGTCCCCTGGGGCCTTCACAACTGACGGCATCAGTGACCAGTTTCACACCTCAACCTCCACATTTCAAGCATCAAGATAAAAGGTTCTCAGGTCCCATCTACCTTTCTTATCTTGTCACTTGACAGAATGCTTTTCAAGTGTATCTAAACTTTGGGAAGTGGCCATTTCAACCACTTTTCCATCTTTGGGGCAAAGCTCCTTTGATCAGTTGGATGCAGACAAATAGGGGTGGGGGTGCTATATCAGGATCCTAAATGTCAACAGTGAAGGCAGATGCTGACATTCTGAAAATTGTGCTCATGACCTCCACTCATGGAATTTAGGAGCTTCCATTTACTGCATCTGGAGAGGCTGAGCTCTTTGAAATGGCCACAGTTCTGACATTAGCCTAGGCTCTAAAATAAATAAAGCCAGGCCTGTAGTCAGCAAGGGAATGAATTTAAAAATGGAATACCTATTATTCATAGACCATATTATTTGGCTTTGCCACACAGATCAAACACATTTTTTTTTTCTTTGAGACAGAGTCTCACTCTGTTGCCCTGGCTAGAGTGCAGTTGCATAATCATAGCTCACTACAACCTCAAACCCCAGGGCTCAAGTGACCCTCCTGTCTCTGCCTCCTGAGTAGCTAGGACTACAGGCCCTGCCACCACACTGGCTACTTTTTTTTTCTATTTTTAGTAAAGCCAGGGTCTCGCTCTTGCTCAGGCTGATTTCGAACGCCTGACTTCAAGCGATCCTCCTGCCTCGGCCTCCCATAGTGCTAGGATTACAAGTGTGAGCCACAGAGCCCAACCTCCCAAACACATTCTTGACAGGTTATATTTAAAGCAGCAGTTACAGGTTTCTTCTTGACTTCCATGATACCTCAGACATATTCTCAAGGAGAAAACAATCAGTTCTAAAGTATAATAAAATTCATATTTAAGAACCTTGATATTTTCCCCAAAGAGAATTAGCCTTTGTTAATAAACAGAACTTCTGGAGGAAACAGTATGCTATCAAAAATGTTTCCATATGGCCGGGCGAGGTGGCTCACGCCTGTAATACTAGCACTCTGGGAGGCCGAGGCGGGTGGATCACTCAAGGTCAGGAGTTAGAGACCAGCCTGAGCAAGAGCGAGACCCCCGTCTCTACTAAAAATAGAAAGAAATTATCTGGCCAACTAAAATATATATAGAAAAAAATAGCCGGGCATGGTGGTGCATGCCTGTAGTCCCAGCTACTTGGGAGGCTGAGACAGGAGGATTGCTTGAGCTCAGGAGTTTGAGGTTGCTGTGAGCTAGGCTGACGCCACGGCACTCACTCTAGCCCGGGCAACAAAGCAAGACTCTGTCTCAAAAAAAAAAAAAAATGTTTCCACACACACACACATCACACCACACACACACAGAGTCCTCTTATATGGAGTCCTCACTGGCTATTTGAGTTGAATGTTTAAGCAACTTCTCCAGGTGTTCAGCAGGAGCTATTAGACAAAAGGTGATGCTTTTGAGATACAGTATGACAGCTCATAAGCATCAAAGTATATAACCAGTGATCAAATAAGAAACCAAGTAAAATCCCATAAATAATCAGTAAAATCTGAAAATATCATTAAAAGCTCAAATATCTGTGGGTGCTAACTAACACTTATGTTAGGCCTTCTGCACTATCATAACTGGTGTTCTAGAAAAGACACCATATTGGGTAAATCTCAGCTGCACTTTACCATATTGGAAGAATGTTCAGAGTAGGGTTGACTTGTACTGTCTCCTGTAAGCAATTTCTATTCTCCTTAACTTGAAAATATTTCTTGGTAGCGGGGAGAAAAACTTAATCTGAAAGGTCACTGTACTCTATTCATAAAGAGTTCTGATGGAGGGATTAGATACAACTAAAATATTTGATAAGTAACCTTCCATTTAAAAAGAATTAATTAGGCCGGGCGAGGTGGCTCACGCCTATAGTCCTAGCACTTGGGAGGCCGAGGCGGGTGGATCGTTTGAGGATCGTTTGAGTTCAGGAGTTTGAGGCCAGCCTGAGCAAGAGCGAGACCCCGTCTCTACTAAAAAATAGAAAGAAATTATCTGGACAACTAAAAATACATAGAAAAAATTAGCCGGGCATGGTGGCACATGTCTGTAGTCTCAGCTACTCAGGAGGCTGAAGGAGAAGGATTGCTTAAGCCCAGGAGTTTGAGGTTGCTGTGAGCTAGGCTGATGCCACGGCACTCTAGCCCTGGCAACAAAGTGAGACTCTGTCTCAAAAATAAATAAATAAATAAATAAATAAATAAAAAGAAAAAGAATTAATGAGTCCATACTTGAAAGAGTTTACCCTTTCTACGGGGACCTTTTCAACTTACTATACTTGCAAATAACCCTCTGGCTCTAAAATTTCCAAGTCTAAAGAAACCTGTCATCATCTGCTATGTACCTGGCAGGACATAATCCATTACATAGTGTGTTAGTCTGTTTTGTGCTGTTATAAAGAAATGCCTGAGGCTGGATAATTTATAAAGAAAAGAGGTTTATTTGGCTTGTGGTTCTGCAGACTGTACAAGAAGCATCATGCCAGCATCTGCTCCTGGTGAGGACTCCAGGGAGCTTCCAATCAAGGTGGAAGGTGAAGGGGGAGCAGGTGTGTCATATGGCAAAAGAGGGAGCAAGAGAGGGAGGAGGTGGTGCCAGGCTCCTTTAAAACAACCAGCTTTCACGTGAACTATAAAGCAAGACCGTACTCATTATCACTGGAAGGGCCCTAAGCCATTCATGAGGGATCCGCCCCCATGACCCAAACGCCTCTCACCAGGCCCCACCTCCAACACTGGGGATCAAATTTCAACATGAGATTTGGAAGGGCCAAACATCCAAACCATGTCACATAGCTTAAGAAGGTAACCAGCAGTGTATGAGTGTTCCTGTCTCTACCCATTCTATTAAGCGAAGTATCCCAAGAATGGAAAAATAAGCACCACATGTACTCACCAGCAAACCGGTTTCCCTGATCATCACCTAAGTGCACATTTGGGAATAACACCAATTGGGTATCAGACAGATGTGGGGGGTGGGGGGAGGGGATGGGTGCATACCTACATAATGAGTGCGATGCGCACTGTCTGGGGAATGGACATGCTTGAAGCTCAGACTTGGGGGGATGAGGGGGCATGGGCAATATACATAACCTGAACTTTTGTACCCCCATAATAAGCTGAAATAAAAAAAAAGAAGGTAACCAATCTTTTTTACTTGTTTGGTAGTCATGTTCCACTGGACAGATGTTGACAAGATGTCATTTACTAGCCTGATCACAGATCCACATCAACACAACTGAATCACTGATTCTTTTTCCATGTTTCTATATTTGGTACCCAGAGATGAACAATGGGTGAAAGAAGTTGAAGAGGTGTATATTAGTTTCCTATTGCTGTAACAAATGATGACAAACATAGTGGCTTAAGACAACACAAACTTATTATTTTATAGTCTTGGAGGTCAGAAATCCAAAATGGGTCTTACTGGGCTAAAATTAAGGTGTCAGCAGACGACGGCAGTTCCTGTCTGGAGGCCCTAGGGGAGAATCTGTTTTCTTGCCTTTTAGAGCTTCTAGAGGTCACCCACATCACTTGGCTCATGGCCCCTTAACATCTGCAAAGCCAGCTACGGCCAGTCGAGTCTCTCATACAACATCATTCTGACTTTCCTCTTCTGCCTCCCTCCTCCACTTATAAGGACCCTTGCGATCACATTGAGCCAAACTGGATAATCCAGGAAATTTTCCCTATTTTCAAGTCATCAGCAATTTCATCAGCAACTTTAATTCCTTCTTGCCATGTAATACAACATATTCCTAGGTTCCAAGGATTAGGATATGGACATCTTTGGAGAGCCATTATTTTGTCTATCACAAGGTGACTAAGGACAGAGGTTACAAACCCTTGAAAATCAGGTCCTGACACAGTTGAGGAACAATAATCCTTATGCAGATGGAGATATTGATTTTTTTCTTTTAAACATTTCCTATTTAAATTCCTACTTAAAAGCTACTAGTGATGACTTTGCTGAAATGTTTCTTGGGTCTTGATGGCCACAAGAGAAGCATGGACTAGATATAATGGGAGATGTCTGACCCAAATGAACATGCTCACTGGTCCACAAGCAGAGGAAGTGTTGAATCCTCAACTCATGAACGTGGAGCCATGGCCAGTAGAGAAGGAAGTTTAAGACCTGCCCCACCCTGTTCCCTGTACATGCTCTCTAATTCATACTTGGCTATACCAAGAAGATAAGAAGTGAAAAGAGTAGCTAATTAAAGTCTCTGATTATTGGACATGTTCCTGTCGAAACCAACCCAGTGACACAGATTCTGGCTATTAGGCAAAATGCGTTTCCTGCCTATTCTCCCCCTGGGCTTTGTTTGTTTTTCTGGCCCTTTGGATGCTGACGATGGCCAGTTTAAGCTGGGACTCACTTCCAGCCATCCAGTATCAGCTCCTTTTTAGAGCAAATTATTTTCCTGTTGTGGCCTTTGATCCCATACATTCCCATAGGTACTGGGGATACAAAGATTAGAGAAGACACAATCCCTGTCCCCTGCTCCAAATTTCCATTTAATAGCCTGGCTCCCAGCTCTGGTCTCTCCTGACCAGCCCTACCTTTGACTTTACTGAGCTCTTAAAGAAAAGTCCATGTTTCTGGCCATCAAAACTTCTGATTCAGCCGGGTGCGGTGGCTCACGCCTGTAATCCTAGCACTCTGGGAGGCCGAGGCGGGCAGATTGTTTGAGCTCAGGAGTTCGAGACCAGCCTGAGCAAGAGCGAGACCCCATCTCTACCAAAAAAATAGAAAGAAATTATCTGAACAACTAAAAATATATAGAAAAAATTAGCCGGGCATGGTGGCGCATGCCTGTAGTCCCAGCTACTCAGGAGGCTGAGGCAGGAGGATCGCTTGAGCCCAGGAGTTTGAGGTTGCTGTGAGCTAGGCTGACGCCACGGCACTCACTCTAGCCCTGGCAACAAAGTGAGACTGTCTGGAAAAAAAAAAAAACAAACTTCTGATTCTACCAAATAGAATTTTACAATTATTTTACTAACTCAATCATTTTAAATTATTTTACTAATCTCTTTGGGGTGAAGTGTCTAACTGTCCCAGAGTACAAAGATTTCCACTTACTCAGAGTGAGGGGAAATAAGAAAATCTGATTTATGAAAGATTTTCTATCTATTTGAAACCACTTGAGTATGCTGAAAAGAGGAGACTGATGATGTCATCCCTTAGCTAGGCCCAGGCACAGCAGTAAGGTTCTGGGTGAGCTACAAAAGTTGCCCTTGATACACACTCTTTCCTTGAGGGCCCCGATAAATAGGCCTGGGGCCTCACATGGAATAATTTAAATGCTCCTAATTGGAGAGGGCTATTTTATGGATGAGATGGTCATTCTAGGTCTCACCCTAGATTCTCTGACTGCAGAGTGTCCGATGGGCCTCTCTCATCTGAATAATGGGGCATTTATTTGCCCTCATAGACTGTTATTTCATTACCAGTTCAAGCCCTAGGAGTAGAGCAGTTTTCATATAGGAAGCTCCATTCCACTTATTGTGCTAGGTGATAATAATTATCTCTAACTTTAGAAATAATTATACTATTATATCATGCTGTTATGAAGGAACTGTCGAAAGCTTCTGCATCCGTCACTATTGTTGAAATCATTAACATGTTTATTTTGTTTGAAGGCTGGCAAATTTTGTTTGGACAAGAATGCCAGAAAAGAGTAAGAGTAGCATTAGCCTAACTTAGAGTTTTTGCAGAGAAGGAAACAGCAAGGCTGCTTAGTTGCCCCCAATCCAAATCAACAAGGCCTTTTCTTTTTAAATATTTTCCAGTTGCCCATTAAACAGAACATCAAGAAAGTTGCAAGGCTCCTATGCCTGCTCCGTGCCAGGAGACAGGATTTGCCACTGCCAGTTTTCTAGCTATTCCCAAAGACTAGTCTATAGTCTGGACTTTACCCAGTGGTTTTCAATCTTGTCACACATTAGAATCTCCCAGGGAACTCATAAAAATACTTCCCAAAGCCCTTCTGATGGATCTGAAGTGGGACCTAGGTCTTGGAGATTCCAACATGGAGCAAGGTTGAGACCCTGTGGGCTATAGTAATATTTCAGCTCAGGAAACAAAGGAAGCCTGAGAGTAACTGGACTCAAAGAGGTAGATGATCAATGGCTTGTGTAGCAAAGATGAGAACTGACTGGCCATGCGGCCACAATAGGAAATGGTCTAAATATAAGTTTGTTATTTTCTTATCCAAAGAGAGACTACTATGTTGACGAAAGTGTCATCATGGTTGCTGTTAAGTACCTAGCCTGGTGATGTGGAAATGGGTGCTTGATGCTATATAATTTTTCAAAATTCAACAGATGAAATGGCTGTCCAATATGGTTGCCAGTAGCCACATGTGGCTATTTAAATTTAAGAAAATTAAAATTTAAAATTCAGTTCCTGAGTTGCACCAGCCACATTTTAACTGTTCACGTGGCTAGTGGCAACCATATTGGACAGCACAGACGTAGCACCATTTCCATCATCACAGAGTCCTCGTGGTGGGTGGCGGTCTACAGAAACCCTTCCCAGAGGCAACTCCTACACAATGCCTTATGATTTATTTATGTGATCAAAGCATAAATCTATGTGTTATTATGAAGTGAAAATCTGAAAATATTATCAGTAATCACTTGTAAGCTTGTATTACTAGGTCATTTGGAAAGGATGTTGAAATGAAGGACAAAGAAATAAAAATATACACTGAAGTACAATGCTCTTCTGCAGCTTCATGGAGCCATTTGATTTGAGTTGGGGAGTCTCTTTGTGAGTCTAAATTGTACTTATTTTATGGATTTCAAACCAGGGCAGGAGCAGCTGCTATGCAAATGCTATTCCCAAGTCACAAATGATGTCTTAGCACAGAGGCTGACTTTTGGTAAAATACAGATGGATAATTTAAAAATTCTGACTAAAACCACTGACATTTTCAAGAGTCACTGGTTTTATATTCTTTGGGCAAAATATATGACAACATGAAAGTCATCGATTAGTAATGGCTTCCTATCTTAGGCTTTTAAAGAGCACCACAAATGTCAAACCCGGAAAGAGCCTTGGACTCCATGTAGTCCAATTCCCTAATTTTATGGGTTTTTTGTTTGTTTGTTTGTTTTGAGACAGGAGTCTGGAGTGCAGTGGCATGATCATAGCTCACTGCAGCCTCAAACTCCTGGGCTCATGCCATCCTCCTGACTTAGCCTTCTGAATAGCTGGGGACTACAGGTATGCACCACCATGGCTGGCTATTATTTTAAAATTTTTTTTTTAGAGATGGGGTCTCGCTATGTTGTTCACGCTCGTCTCAAACTCCTGGGCTCAAGCAATCCTCTTGCCTCAGCCTCCCAAAGTGCCAGGATTACAGGTGTAGGCCACTGCACCTGGCCTCAACTCCCTAATTTCATAGATGAGGAAACTAAGGTGCAGCTAACAGAGCTAGCTGGTAGCTGAACAAAACCAAACATGATTTCCTGACATTAACATTCACCAAGAATCATTCAAACTCAGGTATTTGCCTCAAATTTTCAAAAACTTTTGTTTTCTCATGATAAATATGCAAGATAGCAGCTATGTATTTTTCAAATTAAAAAATGAAAAGATACTTCTTCACTACTAAATGTTTAGTAAAAGAATGACGAATGACATATTGCTAAATAACATGAAGAGTCTATCTCTTAATTATTCGGGAAGCACAAAGCTGCAGCCAAATGTCTTTGGAGACACTGGGTTCTGGTGTTGGTGCTGCCCAGTTCCTTGTAAGAGGCCATGGAAACAACAGCTCTTGAATTGAAAAATTCAAGTCGCTTATCTTCTGAATATTCTATATGGCAGTAGTTTGCAAAGTTAACTTTTTAAAGAATTTCCCTGGGGGTGGGGGGGTTGTTAAAATATAGATTCCTAGGCCTCTACTGCAGAGAATCTGAGTCAGAAGAGCTGAGGTAGGGCTCAGGAATCTGCATTTAACCAACATCTCAGGTAATTCTGGCAGAGGTGGTCCATGGCCAAGCCATCCTAGCTTGCCCAAGGCAGTCCTGGTTTACACCTGTTTGTACAGTTGATGGCAAAATTACTAATAGTGCTCTTTCTCATGCTCAAAAGTGTGCTGACTTGGACCATACATTATATAGTCTTCTTTCCCCTATCCACGGACCACATTTTGAAAAATACTACTCTAATAGCTTCCTATTAAACAGCTCCTATATTTTGCTCATAGGATGTTCCCCAAAAAAGCTGAGCTCAATGTTCTCTGCTACAGAGAATCTAAATAACCTATTTTTCCTTCAATCAATCGTAATAATTTAAGTAAGCATCCTTGTCCATTTCCAGCGACTTGCAAAGGTGCTTGGTGCTGTTAATGTATTGAATCTCAGAACCCGAGAGATAGAGAAGACAACGTTTATAGGTGGGAATGATGAGAATACAGACCAGGGCTCAGAAAACACCACACCAATGCCGTGAATCACAACTACGATTTTTTATTGTTCGGATTATTGGGGTACAGAATTGTCCCTGTGCTCCAGGACTAGTTTGGCTATGACAGACACCACAGATTGCTCTGCAACTTCTGGGGAACATTATCTGAGCCACACACTTCTCTGGCCATGTTTTTCCAACAATCACAACAAAACACTTTTCTCCATGGAACATGGAATGACAAATTGTCTCAAACCAAAGTCATCCCTCACTCGTGACAGGGCATATCAGCCAGGCCACAGAACAGCACAGACCTTGGGGGCCAGGCTTCATTCTACAAACAAAGATGCTTGGGAACCGTGAACATGTGTGTACATTTATCACCGTAACTAAGCTGACGGAGGCATGAAGCGAACCAGGTCAGATTCGGACTCATGGGCATAAATATTGTAATTGAGAAGAGAGAATCACAATTCTAACAACGAATGTAATGGAAACTAAGAAGGCAATATAACTCAATTTAGCCAACGCTGAATAAAATCAATTTAATTTTTTTTAAATACTCAGTACTTTATATTTGCTAGGTAAACCCTGCCTTGGCTGTCCACTGAAGAGTCAAGATACTTTAATCTAAAAAAAAAATTATGTATATGTACAACCTATTGGTTAAAATCACATATCAGCTCTAATAGGAACTTTTCAAAGTGAAAAGCAAGATGCCGAAGGACTTAATGTGATGCTTTTCCCAGGAACAGTCACCCAAGCATCTAGGGAAGAAGGGAACAGATCCAGGATCTTGTCAAGCCCCTTCTATTTCACTATTACCTCGACTTTTTAGAGATGGAGGCATAAGCCAAGTTTTTACCTTTTAAAATATGGATTGAGGATACCCACGGTTATAACAGTTCAGATGACAAAAAGAAAATGGAATTTATAAGAAAGGAGTGCCATGATATAGACAACAATATAACATTTTATACTCATCCTACCTGTTTTCACAAACTCCTTCTGTGACATGCCACACCACTGACTTCCAATCGGATTTAACTTCCGTAACTGCCTTTTTAATGTCTAGCATATTTGAACAGCCAAAACAGAGTTAGAATTCAATGTTAAGATTCTTTTTTTCTCTCAAAAATAATCTCAAGGTAAGAATATTTTAAAACATCAAGTAGTTCTGTTATTAATATGCATTCCACTCTAAGTTTGCCATTTTCAACCAATTTGGAACACCGAGATGAATCGGAGAACAATTAAACCAGTTCTATGCACCAGAATTAGACATTTCTTTACTTTGCTAGCTGCAGGGCAAACATCGCTTTGTACATACATGATCTTTGACATTTGTGCTGTTTTGGCCCATTTGCAGCAGTTAGCCAGAGAATTCAAATGAACATGCCACTTTTAAGTTAACAGAAGTTAGAATTATTTAATGGTATGTTCTTTTAAGTGAAAATTTATCCCCAAAGGAGTCAGTTCTAATGGAAAACACAATCCTCACTGAAAAGCTAAGAAGCAAAATTATCAAACAAAATCAAATTGCAGGGTTTTTCTCTCTGTGAGAATCTCAGAGAAGCATGATACAGAGATCTTTGTTTACCTTCTAGACAAAGGAAATTTGGATGTCCTTTATCATGAATAGAGCAAGGTTCAGGTTTCTTGGATAATCTTATGTTCCTGAGATTACGATACTTTTGAAACTCTAGCTCTGAAATTTACATAAGAACTATCAGATGTGAACACACCATGATAGAGTTCCAGAGATTTCTGTGGGATTCTTATCAAAGGCTATTCCCTGAGACAGGCAAGGGTAGTGAAAATGTAATTCTCTGAGTACAAAAAAATATACATATAAAATCAGTTTGATCTCTTTACTTTTCCTTTTAAAGAAATTACTAAAATAAAAAGATTTATCACTATAGTCTAAACTCTTATGTTTTACCTTTGTTATTTTTTTCTTTTAAATGAACATTTATTACGAGGCCAGACACGCCATGGGGGGTTTTCACACACATTCTCTCTCCTGATACTTCTCTTAAAACTATCACTTGTAAAGAACTAAAAATACAGTTCTTACAATTTACATAAACTTAGTGGAGTCCTAAAATAATTAGCTAGAATGCAACTGTAATTCTTCACTTTTGGAAACTATAACATGAATAACAGCAAACTTAATGGAATCCTAAAATAAGTAGAACTTTTAAAGAATGCAATTGCAATTCTGTACTTCTGGAAAATATAATGTGAAAAACAAATCCAAAATACCTCTCTATGTAAATTAAAGCTCAAGCCATGGTATTCAAAATTAAAATGATTTACATAATCTACTATACTTTGTGTTTTTTTAGTAATTAACCTTCCTGCGGCTGATTTTGTTCTCCTTAGTGTTTGCTTAACTAAAGTGCTTAATAAAATTTCTACAGAATATATTACCCTCTCCATAGATGAATATTATTTTGAACTACAATCTGACAAAAATCTAACTACATTTAATTATGCTTGATTAATCCAAATGTCACTGAGAGATTTATAGAACAGAGAAATATTTTTCAGGTTAAGTTCATACTCTTTTCACTATAAGCTTCCTGGATTCAGCATTATCACTAATTTACTATCTCAATGCTCTAACATTTTTAAAAATGCCACAAAAAATATTCCCAATAGTCCAGATTGGACCGTGGACCTCCAGACATCAAGCACTGCTTCTTAGCATTTTCAAGAGACCTGCAGACCTCTAGCAAAGACTAAAGTCACCACTTCTAATTGGGAGGTGCTGCCCCAGAGTCACCAACACTGAAGGGGGAAGGACGGAGAGAACTGAAGTCAATTCTCCACCATAGGTGTTTTATGAAAAAAAAATGCACACACAGGATGCATCATGGACTTATTAAAACACTAAGGATATTAAGGCAAGATAAGGGGGGGCTTTCTTTTAATGCAGGCACAGAACTGTATCAGATAATTGCTTGGAGACTGAGTAATGATGCCCTAAGGTGCTTTGCTTATATGAAAATAAGTTAATTTAAAGGGTGACAAATTGGCCCTACCGATGGGAATAATTAAACGCACCCCATCAGTGAGACCTCCCACTGCTGGAGATTTAACTCAGCTCGGCTCTACCCCCAGGAGCGACCAAGGCAGGCCCACTGTGGCTTTGATGTTCTCTCTGGGGGAAAGACGGACTGCTGTGGCATGCCACCTGTGTCACACACAAAGTGACAGCCTGGGTCTTGGCCACCATAACCCTATCAGGGATCACGGAGAATTCATGTCCCTATTTTAGAAACAGATGAAAAGACGGAAAGAAAGGTTTCTCAAAAATTCTGCGACCAAAATATCACTTTCTTCATTTTTTTTGGGAGGGGGGTGAACACAGCTGACTACAATTTGCAGGTTTAAGAGGGAAGCCTTCTTGGATAATCCTTTCCTCCACCTCTAAAACGAGTTTGGAAATGTTAAATAGGGTCTCTCCTTCTGACAAGCAGCCATTTTAGCTCCAACATCATCATCCAGATCTTTAAACTTTTATTTAAATAATCATTTCTGAAGTCCTAAAAAGACAGGTCCAGAACCTGCCGTAATTGTGTTTTTGTTATGAGGAAACAGCAGCCCACACCGTTCAATGAAATTTGATTGTAAAAGCGGCTCCTCTCACCGACCACTGCTCCCCATTGGTCAGCAAGACAATGAACTGAAACGAGCTCAGTCCATTCTGTCTCCCCGGAGCCACAGTTCAGGGACCTCGACGGGGTCCCCTGCAGAGCCAGGCAGAGAAGACAGACTCTCCACATTCAGATCAATAAATACAAAGGTGAAAAGAACTCAGAAATCACTAATACCGCCTCCTCTAGGGAACACACCTGTCCATGATGAAAACAACATTTAGAAGGTCTGGAGCTGCCCTCTGCATCTCCCTTCCTGGCTTTATTTTTCTCCATAGCACTTACTTCCCAACTGTACTATAAAAGTTCCTTATTTTATTTCCAGTCTGTCTCCCCTAACAGGACATGGGCTTATGAGGCAGGGATTTCTGTCTGCTTTGATCACTGCCACGTGCCTAGCATTTAGCAGCGTTTCTAGCACACAGCAGACAATAGATATTACCCAAATGGAGGACTGAACATAGCTTTCCTTCATAGGACTCCTCAGTCTGCCACCTTCAGTTTATCAGTCTCCCTTACATGTGGGTACCTGTCTTCAATTCTCCATTTCGCACCAGGACAGATGCTAGGGCGAACACTCTGGCCTTAGGGGAAGGCACTGCCTAGGGTAGAGCTTGGCGACTACAGCAAGACTGTCACTCGTGTTCCTTGATCATTATGCTGGAACTCTGAAGGTGACAAAAGTTTGCTGCCACTTGCCTAGTGGGAATGTGCTGACCACTGAGGCAAGGACGCTTCAATCCTACAAATGGGACTAATAAAAGCCCCACCCTCTGTGATCTTCCTATAAACGCACTTTTGAAACATTAACCGGGTGTACTTCGGTGGTAGGCCCCAGATCTACAGACCATTTGAATACATATTGGTGACTAACAACAACAAAAGAAAAACCCTGATGAAAGCTTAACACTATTCTATTTCTTAATAAACTAAATCTTAAAATGGGTTGATCGAAAAGACAGGTAAGAAAACCTGTGTGACAGTAAAGCTCTCAGAAGGGTTAATCCCTTCAGTTGGACAGCTCGACTAGCAACTTGTAAAATGAGTTTAAACTTCTCTTGATAACTCTGATGATGTGCTAGTTTGAGATATTCTATCATATTTAATCAACTAATTAATAATTATCAATGGCTGATAACTTAACTTCATTAAAATGTCACATGTCCCTGATTTTCAAACCAGGAGGTACAGATCTCTCTAATCAATGGGACAGGAACCTGAGTTAAAAGTTATCTTTCCACACAGAACAGTAAACAAAAATCCTGTACTGATTAAGTTGTTAATGGTCCCTCCCTGCTGGCAATATTGGTTCCTTCTGTTTGCTAACATATAGATTATAAAGGACATTATCTTTAAAGTCAATGTTTAAGCACCTGGACTGCTGGGAAACATGGCAGAACAAATGCATGTTTATATAAGTGCTCCTGGCCTCCAAAACACACATCCAAAAGTTGAACAAGAAGCTATCCATAATGAAGCCACAACCTCATACCATGGACTCCAGGGGAGTATCTGGCAGATACAGTGAAGTTGGGACAAAGAGGGCTTCTCGTATTTGCTGGGCATTTCTCCCAGTCTCCAGCAGGCCACAGTTACTGAGCAGTTCATGAGAAGGCTCCCAAGAACTCTACCAATCATTTCCTAACTTGGCCTTAACAGGGCCTGGCAGCAGTCAGGAGAAGCTGAGTGCACTCTGCGTGGGCACGCTTCCAGAAACAAAAACGAGGAGGGGAGGTACAGATCTCAGATGCACCATTTGTGTTCATTCCCTCCGGCATCCTAAAGAGGAAGACAGTGGCAGGAAGCAGGAGCAGAGGAGACACAGTAACTCAGGAGCCAATCACACAAACATTCACTACATATAATCCAGCAGAGCACAAGCACAAACCTACCACACTCTTTGCCAGGGTGACAACTACTGGGAATGGGGAAATGCAAAGGGAATCCCTTTCTCCCAATGGGACCTGGCCACCCCCACGGCAGAGGATTCAACAGCATCCACGGAAGGCACTTAGAGACGACATGTCCCAAGGAGGCTTTGCATCACTCTTTATTCCCCCACATCCAAATAACAGAATGAAAAACAAAAATAGCTTCCACCATTACAACTCATCAATAGCTAGCCTTATAGTTCGGGTGCTCAGGTGATCATTCAAACAATTCTCACTTCAAAAAGGAGGAGTCAGGAAGGATTTACCCACACTCTTCTGGGGCAGATAGAACTGGTCCCATGCAAAGACAAGCAGAAAGGGTCAACATGATACTTGTGTAGCAATATAAAAGCAAAACAATACAAGGAAAGAAGCAAACGACAGATAAATATTAATACATTCTGGAAAAAGAATAAGTTCGGAAACCACAAAAAAATCAAAGATAAAATGGTCCAGACCTCAAAGAAATGAAATAAGGAATCAAAGAGAACAACATAATGGGCTAAGAAAAGAAAGAGATAAAAGTAAAACTAACAGAAGTGAAAGCAACATTGTAAGCGACGAGGCCGAGAATCAGGGGTACAGAAAACTGAATTGGTCAGTGACAAGGACAAAACTTGAGAAAAAAATCCCACAGTGTGAAGAAAGATAAGGCGATGAAAGCCATCTAGGGATAAATGTGAAGGACCGTTAACAGAGAGCCAACATAAGTACAAATCCTTGAACGGGAGAGCAGAATAAACCAATACAAAATGCAGAAAGGCCTGAAGTGACAATATCTAATGCTCGCTGTGTACCAGCAAAAGCCAACAGACAACAGTCAATCCTGAGACATATCCAAATAAAGTTACTGAATTTCAAGAATAAACAAAGAATCACAAGTATCCAGGTGAACAAGCAGGGCATTCACAAGAGAGGAAGAAAAATCTGTCTGGACTCAGACATCTCAGCACCACCAGATTTAGACAACAATAAAGCAACAGCTCCAAAGAATCAAGGGAAAATGGATCTGATCCAAGAATCCGATAGCCAGCCGAGTTATTGTTCATAAGGAACAGCAACAGAAATACATTTGTAAATATGCAAGAAAAATCTAACCGAAGCTGTAATCCAGTCCACCAAGAGATAAAAGTGGAGTCTTTGTATGAAAAGGCTGGCAGTGAACACTGAATTCATTCAAACATAGAATTAAGTCTAAATAACTCTCGTAATTACCTACAGTTTAAGTTGCCTGTCTTTCTAGGTAAAAGCTGCCAAATCCATTTGATTATCTCTTCTAACTATGCCAAAATGGAAACACACAAAAGAAAACCTCTCTTGAACAGAATTACCTTGCACAATAGAAAATTTTTGGTTTAGAGCTTACCCTTGAGGATTAGTATACCCAGGAAATTCCTCAAAAGAGATAATGCTAATTGCCTGGTGTATTGTTCAGAGCACTAGCCTAGGAACGAGAACACCCAGCTGCTCACTTTGGTTCTTATATTCACTTACCAGGCCACCTTTGCATCACTTAAGTCTTGGAATTCATAGGAAAAATAGAGATATACCTGCACGGTCCACCTCATAGCATCATAAGGATCAAATGGGATGCTATAAGTGAAAGTTCTTTGGCATCTATAAGCAAGGCTGGAAAATCACATCACTGTTTGGATGAAAAGAACCCCTATATTAAGGAGCTGAAATCAGAGACAGAAAGGACCAGGTGGCTCCTGTGGATCCATCCCTATTTCTTTCCTTTCATTTCTCTACATTTTAGTCATCTGTTAGCACTATAGAAAGGAAATTTCAGTCCGTCCACAGCTCCTGACCTGAATTATTTTTAATTTGGAGGCAATGATGGTTTAAGAACTTAGATGTTGCTCCACCACCTAAGGTAAATGTCAGTTTTCATTCTTTGATTCAACTAATATTTATTAAGTATCTACTATGTGCCAGGCACTATTTCAAATAGTAGAAATGGTCCCCAAATACTTAAAACACAGTAAACGAGAGGGCAATACAGAGGACTGGGAAAGAATTCAGCTGAAAAAGGGTCAATGTCTATTTATGTTACAACCTATATATAAAAATCTCACCATTTGCTTATAGACAAAGCCAGCAAACAGCTAGAGGATGTGCCTAAGTTCAGAGAATCATATACAGCTGACGAAAAAGGATAAATACTGGTAAACCGTGAAAATGCAAGATGTTCCTGAAAATCTTCTTCAGGTTGCTTTAAAAGCAAAGACAAACTCTTAATGGAGAAAACAAAGACAGGAGAAGCAAGATTGTGCTCAGGTCAGATGGAGATGAGCAAGCTAAAAAGTATGTTAGTAAAGGACTACCAATTAGGTCATCACAAAACTGAAATAAATCTTTACTGTTGAAAAAGACCTGTAAAAGGGAAGAATGTGATAGGATTTTTCTACACCACATTTTCCATATTCAATCCTTCCAGGTGCTGCTTGTGAGTGTTTTAGCAAACACTAAAAACACCGCCAGAACAAGGTCGTGGGTAGCATGACTGAAATCTGTTGCCTCCTTTCTCCCACAGCATATCACACTAGAAAATATAAGGGAGTGTGGTTGGAAACTGAGGCCTAGATACCGATATACTATCTAATGTTTGTAAGAAGCTGGGGTCTTTAAATGTAAAGGACCATTATTTTTAAATCTTTTACAGCACACAAAAAATAATCACATGGAACAGCCCCATCTGCCACACACTGACTCGGTCCTCAAACCAACCGGCCAACATACGACCCTTCTCTTACCATTCTCTCAGAAGTACATCGGTATTTCTTTTACCTGACTCATTCTATATGAGTTCCCTGTTGAGATGCTTCTAGGGATGGAAGGGATGAGATCTAAAGATGAAGAGAACTATCATAAGCTCAGGCAATATAAAGAAATGAAAGAAAATCAGACTCAGAGGAACTAAGAGAAACAGAAATGTAATCGAGACACATGCAGCTGGTCAGAGCAACTCCTCCTAGGGAAAAAGCCCCCACTGTTGTGGCACTGGGGACAAGTGCATTGATATTATCATATGACTAGGGGAGGAGGGACAGTTTGTAAGTTAAAACTTCTAAATCAGTGGACTCAATACTTAAAACTTGGACTGAAACGTTTACATGGACATTACAAGAGGGCAGAAGTCAGAGTCGATGATACATATGAAAAACTGTCGTGAAGAGAAACACATCCTGTGGAGCTGTGTAAGATGTTGGTTTTAATCTGGACTCTTAGATCGCTTCTATTTCTAAGGGTAAATATAACATCATTCCTCTTTCCTTATCCAAGTCCTCTGCTAATTGCCACTTCCAACTTTTACTGTAAAAAAGTAAAGGACTGTGAAAATCAGAGTGCACCGACAATTCTAAAACTGGCTAAAATTAATGAAAATGAAAATTATGAAGACCTAGAGCATTTTTCAACATAAACTAGATAGTCTATTTTACAACTAGTAAAGTGCATCACACAGGAAAATCCAATTCCTTAGAAGACTACAGAGGAGTACAGTATGACAAAGGTACAACATTAGATTGATGAAAGTCTGACAGAAGCATAAAAACTCCACTTCCCACTCTACAAACTTGATATTGACCAGGAGGCAACTTTTCACCTAAGATCTTTGAAACCAAGCAGTTAAGTGAAAAATTTCAAGACAACTTTTGGAACACTTTAATCAACAGAAGTGCACAGACGATTTTTAAAATAAAATCAAGGCATCAACGAGTAAGATCTAACATGAAAGTAGCCACACCTCACAATGAGAATCCCATCAGATGGAAGAAGGCAGAGTCTAAATCAGAGAGTGGAGGAGGGATACACAGGAGAGAGGAAGGGCCCTGGGACTGAATCATCAAGGCATGCTCAGCTGATGTCTTCCACCTTCAGATTCCCCAGGCCCTAGTCGGAGGTTTGGGACAAATATCGTATTTGGTCACAAAGAGCAACAGTAGGATCTGCTGTTCCTGGAATGGGGAAGGAGCTCAAACCATGGGGGCACTGTAGACACCAGAGATTCTGTGATGACGAGATGGAGAGCACGAGGGCACGAGAGCTCCAGGGAGGCTCTGTGCTCTTCTGTGACAGGTGCCAACCACACCACAGCAAGATACTATGCAAAATTACTCAAGTTACTACTTTAGTGGAAGATCTTAAGTAGCTACAGGAAAGGTCCAGCTGGTATGGAGACAATACATATTCAAGCACTAGGAATAATTATGGTGCCACGCTCAGAGTTGGTGGAAGGAGTCCTCTCTGGTTGACTTGCAGATGACAATCTTTCTTCACAGAGAGGACCAGAGCATTCAGTTCTCTAGAAAGTTCTATTAGTCTTGATCTTGTCCCTACAAAGAAAATAATGGGAATATCCATAGTGAGTTTATGAGTACAACCTCCTCTGTTTTAACCAAGACTGACTTAGAACATTTAGTTATAGTGATAATCCAAAAACTCTTGCCTTATCTCTGAATTATTTTTTATGGTTACCACAGAAAAAGAATTACCACTTAATTACTCACATATACTTTAAAACAGTTCTTTACTCTCAGTTAAAACCCTGATTAGAAATGGAGAATGATTGCAATGGGTATGAGGTTTCTTTTTGGGGTGATGAAAATATTCTAAAATTAGATAGTGGGGAGGGTTGCACAACTCTGCGAATATACTAAAAACCACTGAATTGTATATTTTAAAAGGGTAAATTTTATGGTATGTGAATCTTGCTAAGGCTGTTACTAAAAACTGTTTAGAGAATAAATTTTCTTATAATTTCTAAGAATATTTTAAAAAATTTTCCTTAAGAATAAATTTTCTTAGAATTTCTTACACATAAACGCCCAGTGAATTAATCATACCTACTAAACACTTTCCCTAAATATCTACCAATTATTTTATTTGTATAGTTTAGCAATTTTAATTGTCAGGCTAAGCATTTTAGACTTTTAAAAATGGCTTTCTACTAAAATTTGTCTGTCTAATACCATATTAGAAATTAAGACTCATACATAATTAGCATACAATCTGCTAAGCTATTTAGAGTTTTAGAATCACCTTTAAAACAATATTCAATTAAGGCTACCTTTTGCAAACAAAATGGACCTTATTATTTATAAAGATGGCTTATGCAATACTCAAATTACTCCACCTATCAGAACAATAGTTTGAATTAACTGGTCGCAAGGATGCTGAACGTGCTATTTGACTTACATACAGAATGAAAACAGAATCGAGGGAAATTGATCTGATCCAGGTATTTCAAGCTGATGTACCTTAATCCCAGCCACGAATGGGATGCGTGTATATGTGTGTGTGCACAAACCAAACTCTTCTAAATTTCATCATTTGAGTGGCCAGTCCAGCAATAATGCACTGATGTCCATCATGACACTTTCATAGAAAAAAATAAACACCAGTATAGATACCCTTTATATCATTTATCATAAGAGAATAATGCTACTATAATGGTACAAAATTGCAAAGCTATTGATATATAAACTATTAATGTATTTATGTACAAATATCTTTCTGTTGCATTATGTTGGGGATGTCAAGAACCAAGGTTTTTGGGGTGAGAAGAAATATATACAATTAAAATACATTAGAGAGAAACACTGCAATGTTAAGAGAATAAAAATATCAATATGAACATTGTGTGTGTGTATGTATGTGTGTGTATCTCCGTCCAGAAAAAGGGCCTAGGAAAGGTATGATGAACACTCTCACACTCTCAACTCCCAGATTACGGTCTCTAATACTGATTAAAAAGAAACAGGACTCCTTGGGGGAAATGGTTGATTCCAGGACAGGGGCACAGAAGATATAAGATCAGCCTAGGACATCATCTTGGGCAAGAAAGCTTTCAAAGATTAATGGTTTTATGTTAATGGAATACAGAGGATCCAGCTTTAAATAGCTTCCATTGGCCAAAGGTGCGCCAATTTAAGCATCAGAAAGGAAAAGCAGCACTATGTGCAATAACGTGGATGAAACTCGCAGAAAGACAGATACAAAAAGGGTACACACTATATGTTACTTTTGTTTTAAGTTCAAGAATAGAATCTATGGTGACAGAGACAGAAAAATGGTTACATGGTGGAGAGTGGGGAGGGAGAGGAGTTTGATTTGAAAGTCTTTTGGGGCACTACAAATATAGATATAAAATATATCAAGCCATAAACTTAAGATTTGTGCACTTTACTACTATATGTTATGCTTCAAGAAATATAAGTACTGATTAAAACATATCAAACTAATAAAAATCTAAATATCCTTAATAATACTCAAAATGACAAAGCCATAAATTCACTTGTCATCATTCATGGTGGCTTTTAACCCAACTTCTTACTTTGAAATCAAGCCAAAATAATCAATGGGGGTAAAAACCATTAGGTGAATGGCTGATGGGTAAGTATACATTTGTGTAGTGCCAACATACCACATAGATTACTTTCTAGTGAAAAGGGAAAAAATATGCCAAGGAGGGATCAGACAGCCATCAGCTAAACTATGGTCAATCTTAACATCACTTAATGGTGGATCAAACAGATATCATGGGTCTCATAGTGTAATGCTGCAACAGTGCTTACGGAATACTCTAGCAAAAACTGCTCCATTAATTAGCCTTTAATCAGCTTCCAGTTTACAGGAAATACAGGGAATGGGGAACAAGCCAAATGACATTTTAAAGAAGCAATCAAACAAATCAAGGTGGGACATTTTGCAGGAGAACTGACATGGTCGCTGAACAACAAAATGTACCAGCTTAAAAACAACTTGAGATTACCCAGATGCATTATGTGGTCCTGGAAGAGATCTCCGTTTAGATAAATCAAAGGAATTTGAATGAGATGAAAGTTTATTGACATGGAAAGGTAGGGATGGTTAAATGAAACAAAAGCCGGTTGTAAAACTGTATGAATAGTGTGATCTCATTTTGGGAAAAGTACATGTATACACAAATAGCAAAACTTCTGGAAGAACATACAAAAAGCTGGAGCAGTGGCAATCTCTGGGTTGTGGGAACACAGTGGTTTCTCCTTTCTTTTTTGGTTTATTTATGTTTTCTATTTTCTTACAGTGCACATATACTACTTTTCTATTAATAAAAGATTATCTTAAATTAAAGAAAGAAAGAATTCTTACTGTTGCTAGTAGAGCTGGAGCTTAAAGGTAGTCAGAAAAAAAAAAATGAAAGCCAAAGATTGGATTATGTTCCTTATTATCATATAATAGTGAAACTTTTTATTCTGTGATAATTTTTTCCTTGTTTTTAATTTTTTTATTGTGATAAACTATATATAACATTGAACTTAACGACTGGACAGTTCATTGGCATTAAGTACATTCACACTGTTGTGCAACCATCACCATCCATCCATCTGCAGAACTTTTTCATCTTCCCAACCTGAAACTCTGTACCCATGAAACAACTCCCATTTCCTCTTCCCCCCGAGCCCTGGCAACCACACTTCTACTTTCTGTCTCTGCATCTGACTACTCTAGGTAGCACATATAAGTGGAATCACATATTTATCGTTTTGTGTATGGCTTATTTCACTTAGCATAATGACTTCAAGGTTCATCCATGTTGTAGCATATGTGAGAATGTCCTTCCTTTTTAAGGCCAAATAATATTCCATTGTATGGATAGACCACATTTTTTAATCTTGATCGATAATTTTAACTTCATTTTTTCAGTTTCAACCCACAACATTTCTGTAAACATTATTCTGTCAATCTCTAAGGATGATGACAAATTGCAAACTTAATTGCTTTTTAAACAAAATTCATGTTATTGCCAAATGTGCATTGGGTGTCGGGCAGATGTGGTGGGGGGAGGGGATGGGTGTATACATACATAATGAGTATGATGTGCACTGTCTGGGGAATGGACACGCTTGAAGCTCTGACTCGGGAGTGAGTAGGGGGGCAAGGGCAATATACATAACCTAAACTTTTGTACCCTCATAATATGCTGAAATAAAAATAAATAAAAAAATTCATGTCAGGCCAAAGCCCTGCCCTCTGTTGTTAATACCTCTATGGTGCAAGAATTCCTGGAACAGTGGGACCTCTATTTGAATGGCTACTCTGGCTACCCAACTCTTGCTATCTTTCTGTCTGGGGTGAAAATGCTCCAATCTTTCTTTCTCTAGGGATCACTTTGCTTTTCCAGTGATAAAACCACAAAGAAAATTTAGCTGAAAGTAACAATCAATCATCTAGATGGTATTAATACATTCTGGGGACAAATTAGATACTTTATAATGGAAATCAAAGTGGTACGTTACTGTTTAGCTTTGTATTTGGAAGCATCTCTAGGTTCTCTGCTGGGATTGCTCCAGTCGTCAGCTTCAGGCGTGGTCTTGTAATGGCGCCATGCAGACTTATTAAAAACCGGAAGTCTCTCAAATGATTCACTTGAAAGGGCCTATCGGAAAAACAAAAAATATACACCAAAGGTCCGCAGTGGCATTTTTCTCATGTGAAATAGTTACCTAAATTTTACTATTTAAAACATCAGAAACCTTAGTACATATTTTTGAAATTATATTAAAATTATATTTTAGTAGTTTACTTAGACTGGCCAGGAAAAAATTAAAGCTTTTTTTAAAGGAATGAAAACATTCACTCATTCAAAACCAGTACTGAAGTATACATGACCAGAACAAAGCATATTTTAATTCCATTAATACCCCTTTAAGATGCTCAACTGTTTTGACTATATATTCTTAGACCAAACACTATTGTGCAGTAGGCAACTGTTCTCCCAAAGGGCCCAGGAGGAAATAAAGTCTCATACATACCAGATTTATAAACATATACCATAAAGTGATATCAAATATAACATCATTTAGATGCACTGGCATCAAAGATAAATACTTCAAATAACTGGTTAAATTATGGTATCACAGGTTGAGTATCCCTTATTCAAAGTACGCAGAACCAGAAGCATTTCAGATTACAAAATTTTTTTTTTGGATTTTGGAATATTTGCATTATACTTACTGGTTGAGCATCCCTAATCTGAAATGTTCCAATGAGCATGGCCTTTGAGCATCATATTGCCACTCAAAAAGTTTTGGATTCTGGAGCATTTCAGATTTCAGATATTTAGAGGATTTCAGATTTTTGGATTAGGGATGCACAACCTGTGGTGGCATACTTTGCCACTATTAAAAAGAATGAGCCAGCTCTATATGAACTGATGTGGAAAGATCTCCAAGATATATTGGAAACTAAAAAAAATATAGCAAGGTGCTGAAATTTCAGTTATGTGGGGTAAAAATTAGATTTTTTTCTCATATGTTTATAAATGCAGAATCAACTCTAGGAGGATCCATGAGAAACTGGGATTTGTGGCAACCACTGGGGAAGAGAACTGGTGGTTTAGGGTCAGTGGTAGGAGACTTAGTTTTCCCTTTTGTAGCTTTAAAATTTTTATTACGTGCCTGTATTACCTATTCAAAAAAATGTTCCAAATAGTCTAACGCCATTAATGAAAAACTGTGCTGCTGTGAACTTTGTTATTACATCTACCTTTTATATAATCACATTGTGATTCCTGAATTCTTGAAACTTTGGGAAAGCCAGTGAATTTTTAAAATAAAAGACTTCGATTTATGAAAATCTGCCTCCTTTTAGATTAGTCCTTTCAATGGACATGCAACTTTTAAAAATCACAATTTAGAATTATGGTGTTAAAAATCAATATTTTAATTTTTGTATCTCCATGTTTCATGTTTTGCTATACTTGAACATAAAACCAAGGGTGAGGTATAGCACAGTCTTCACATGAAACTGAAGTAAATCTGAGCTGAATGTGAGAGATGATACAGTGCTATTCTAGATTAGTGATTGGAACTTACAGCTTTAAAAAGTAAAAATGCCTTTATACGAACAGAAACGAATGTACTACCTTCAAATAAATGACAGCATCGGTACCGACTCCTTCCATGGAATACAGTTTTAGATCTCCCTGAAAATATCTGGCATATAGACGAGAAATTGGCAAACCATAACCAAATCCAGCCTGTTGAGAAAAGAAAATTAATACAGTGAGACAAGCACAAATGCTAACATGTTTCGTATGAGGACCATTGGCACAAGATTAAAATAAATTTTTGATTTAAATCAAATAAATTAATGAGATTCAGCCTTTACAATGACATACATGCTCACCTATGACAATCTATTTTCACCACGTAAAAACACTTCTTATATGTTTGGATAATAATAGAAATATTCCAATTTTTGATTAATGTTCTTTCAGCATTTTTTATTTTTTTATTTTTTTTTGAGACAGAGTCTCACTCTGTTGCCCAGGCAAGAGTGAGTGCCGTGGCATCAGCCTAGCTCACAGCAACCTCAAACTCCTGGGCTCAAGCAATCCTCCTGCCTCAGCCTCCCGAGTAGCTGGGACTATAGGCATGCGCCACCATGCCCAGCTAATTTTTTTCTATATATTTTTAGTTGTCCATATAATTTCTTTCTATTTATTTTAGTAGAGACGGGGTCTCGCTCTTGCTCAGGCTGGTCTTGAAGTCCTGAGCTCAAACGATCCACCCGCCTCGGCCTCCCAGAGAGCTAGGATTACAGGCGTGAGCCACCGCGACCGGCCTCTTTCAGCATTTTTAAAGCAAAGTTTTAGCACTTTTTTAAAAGCAAATCCCAAATCAGGTGGAATTTTATCTGATAACAAAACTAAACATCATTTCAAAGTTCCATTATCAGATTTCCTTGCTCTTTGAAGTGAAAATAGCACAGGAGTTCAAATCTACCAGTAACAAGACTAAAACATGGAAAATTTTCTGAGAGGCAACTTCCTAAGGTTCTGGGAATGCTACAATATTTTGATACATTGTAGTTTATATATTTTAGAGACAAAAAAATTCCAGTACCCTCTATATCTCTATGTCATATAGGACATATGAACCCTGATAGAACCCTGTCAGTAACAGGTGTTTTTTGTTTTTTAAAAAAATGTCTCAAAGGTCTCAGATATGGGCGAGAACAATGAGAATAATTGAGACTAAATTCAATAACTTTTGTGGTGGCAGTGGAGGAGGGGAGATGCTGTGCTACCAAGCTTTGTCACCTCTGATTAAGTCTATGAATAAGGTTAAGGAAGGAGGACACACAGGTCAGGTCATGCACATGTAGAGTTGTGGCTGCTTGGGCCTTAGAGTCAGAAAGAACCCAGTTGAAATCCACTTTTGTGTGACTTTTTGAGACTGTTTTCTCATCCGAACATGTAATAAAAAGCTTACCTGAGAGCTGCTATAAGGATTTAATGATATAATAAGCATAAAGTCTTAGCAGAGTGCCTAACACATAGTAAAACTAAATAAATGGAAGCTGGTATTATGGCTACTGAGAGCAGCAATTTTACCAAGTTACATGGATTTCTGCCATTTTCTAACACCTCTCCTGGATCCTCAGGGTAGGGCCTAACTGAAATGGCAGGGGGAGGAGGACAGAACACACCCTGTCATTTAAGGTCTTTAGGACTAGTTGAACATGGCCAGCAGTGAAGATGAGATAGCCATAGTAGTGACTGAAGGAACCACAGCAAAGAACCTGGCATACTCCAGGAAGACGTCTGAGGAAATCTGCCTCCTGTGTCCAAGCAAAGCCCAGACCCTGCCCTCATGTCCAACAGGAACAGCTTAGAACTCTGAGGCCAGTACCCAGACTCCCATGGAATGCAGAGGAGGGGCCTCGACCTCTGGATTTGGTGAGGTCCAGGAAAGGTTTCTCAGAGTGTCAAAGGATCAATAGGAGTTAGCTGGGCAGATAGTATCAAAAAAGAAATGCATGTGTCTAGGCACAGAGGTGTAAAACTAAGTTGTTTGGTGAGGAAATTGTTTTCTGGTGGTATGTATCCTGCACCTACTTTAAAGCTGAGGACAGTTTTGTAACTGGGAGATCCGCTAGTGGAAGCCTTTCTTCAAAGGGAGAGGCCACATGGTACACCGGAAAGAACACAAACACAGCCAGCACCAGCTCTGCCATTAATTAGCTCGATGACCTTGGGCAAGGTCATTTCCTCATTTCCTCCTCTATACAATGGGAGGGTAGATACATAATTTTTTAAGGTCTCTTACTTGAATTTCCCGGTTTGATTAAAAAAAAAAAAAAAAGAAAAAGAAAGAAAGAAAAGAAAACCACTCTGACATAACAGTTATCCTCAAGATGCTATTTTAAGACCTGGAAGAGATGATCCAAATTCCTTTTAAACAACTGGGGAAGGCACTAGATTTGTTTGTAGTGCCTTTTTGTCTTTTGATGTTTATTTAAGTAGGAGCCTGGTCATGGCAATGCCTTTCAAATTTGGTCTTTCACGAATTTTCTTGAATCCGATATAAATGATTTCCTCTATGTTTTCAACACGCTGAGTTAACAAACTGTCTCAAATAAACAATGCAAAATGTTTGGTTTTATTCATACAAATAAAATATAATCTTATGTGCTTATCAGTCAGGTAGGACTTTAAAATGAAACTTAATTTATACCCTGAACCATTTTGCAGACTGATAGATATGTTGCTGTGTTTAATGACAAAGGGTTCAATTGTTGTTTGTCAATTAGAAACACTCAGCAGGGGAAGAAAGTGTGGCCCTACCAGGATCTAAATGCTACCATGGTAACCAGAGGCTTTTTCTCACCGACTTAATAGGGCTGAAGGTTATTTCCAGAGTGAGACAGAAAGGGCTCTGAGAATGCACACACCACCTATATGTTTCACGCTAATGTTATTTAATATAAAAATTTAATGTTTCCATAATTTAACATTTTAATTATATAAACAAATTTGATGGTGGAGTTTCAAAAGCACTAGGTGATTCTCGAGCCTCCATGGTATGCAGCACCAAGGTGCACAGGACCAAGCTGCAGCTACACACCCTGTGCTTCCCCTTTGCTCACCCACCGGTAACCTCCACTCCCTCCGAAGGTAGTGCTAGATGATAAATGGCGCTCTGGTAGCAATCTTACCACAGCGAAATGCTTTTGCTCCGTATTTGGGAGTGAGGCACTCAGCTCAGGGTGTTTCTTAAACACAAATTAGAGAAGAAATCTAAGTCCAGGGGAGTCACAAAGAAAGTAGCTGAGGCAAAAAATTCCCCCTCCTCCAAACTATACAGGAAACAGCCTAATTCAAAGAGGACAATGATCTGGAGAGACAGGAAGCTCTCTCCGAATCCCTCCCCACGACAATGATCTCTCCATCAGCAGCAGTTTAAGATGCTTACCAAAGGGGCAGCTCTTGTAGGCTCCAGGCTAGGTCTAGGAGCAGTTGAATACATGTAGTTAAAAAGACGATCTATTTTTCGAAGTGGGACACCACCACCTAGGTCACTTATCTGCAGTGTACAAAATGTTAAAAAATGAAAAAAAGGAAGTCAATCTATAGTTAGTAGGAGGCAATGAGCTCATTAAATAAAGTACACACCAGATTACTCTAAAATGTACAAGCCCTTTGAACCGCCCGATGAAATATGGTTCCTTTGTGAACAGTGTAAAACAAAGGAGGCAGAGTAGGACAGTAGGATCCGACAGGCTTGGGATTGAAGTCTTGTTCAGCTCCCTGAATAACAGGGTTCTAATAAAGTTTAAATGAGGTAACTTAAGCCAAGGATCTAGCACAGTACGTACAAATAAGACACTCAATAAATGTCAGATTTCTTCCCTTCCCTCTGATTGCTCAATGTCTAGACACTATTAAATCAACTGATAATTAAAGTATGCATGCACATAAAGCAGTTACCTTAATGGATAAGTCTTCTTTCCCCAAAGTAACAAGAGTTTTAACAGCCGGGTAGCCCTCTTTTCTGTCTTCATAGAGTTCAACTGTTGCCCTCATTGAGTTCTAAAATAATAAGACCTTTTTTTTTTATAAACCATACCACCGACTCACAAACCACAATTTCAAAAAAGAAACAAACACAGGATTACTTATACCCAACAATTCTTTTGTGGAGCAAATATCAGTTGGATTGATATGGCCTTTTTTCCCCCCTCTAAAGAGCTTAGCTAAACATGTGTTCAGATCAAGGAAAATTTTCCTGACACTTTGTTTTTCATTTAGTTTTAGCCCCATCCAACATGCTACATATTTATTTTTCTTTCTTTCCTTCCCTTTTTTTATTTCTGCTTTAGGGTATTTAAATTATTCAATTCAACCCAGAGGAATGTTTTTATCACATGTAATGAGGCTGTGCAGAGGCTGATTTGTGCACTTTAAATCCTATTTATCAGTCTGCATTTACAGAGCACCTTCTCTCTAAAGAAGGCAGAAAAACTGAAAGGATTCATGCTTCCCACAAAAATTAATCATTTGGCTGAAAAAAAGTAGAAGAAATATCAATTAAAAAGAACTTCTGAAAAAGCCACAGCTGTTGAAGAGAAAGTTCACAATTGAATGCCCATCTCAACCTTAAAGTGTTACATCAGTAACATTCTAATTTTTGGAAGGAAATCAGCATAACTAATTTTTCAGGTGTTCAATTTAGCGTTTCACACATTGGAAGAAATGGAATTTGAGCTCAAATGCCATTAGCTACTGGTTAACAAAAGCAACAGCTTAAGCTTTAGAATCTAAAGAGATTTTTGGTCCTTTTGGTCCAGTCAGTCCATATCTTTCTTTCCTCTCTGCCTCTCTCGGATCTTCTGAATTGATTCAAATATGTAAAAGGGCTATAGGATCTCTCAGTACTAGGATAACTACTAATGCACTAACATGGTTAATGTTCTGAAGCATAAATATGCATAAACATGTTTTTATTTTGATCTGGCTACCACCAAAAAAGCCTTTGCCAGGTTTGGAAACTAAAAAGCATCTCTAGTCTCATAAGTGAAGAAAGAACAGTATGGATTTTACATAAAATCACTAAAGTACAATTAAGTTTAAAAATCAATATGTACTAATATTCATGAAAACTATACTGTACACAGCAATTTTTCATCTCACAGTGTACAAATTATAAAACCCACAGGGTATCAGAAATAGAATTTAAAAAATGGTTATGCAAAACCTTTTTCTTATGCTAATCTAATGAATCCATTATGCCTTGAATCAAAGTAATTTAAAATGAAGACTTCTTTCCATGTTTTTAAATTCCACGTACCTTGAACAGCTCAAATAGCATGTGAAACAGATGTGAGGGCACATAAACTACCTGAATAGGTTTGTCTGGTGCTTTGGCTGAAAACAGAGACAAAATCGTCAATGAGTAAGGACCCAAATTAGGAGAAAGTCAAGAATGATGTTTGCACTCTATTTTCCAAGCACATAAAATGTAACTCTATAAAAGGTTCATTTGGGTTTCCAGCTCTAAAGGCAGGGCTGAACAAAAGCATATGCTCTGGAATCAAACAAACCTGGGGTGAAACCCAGTTTTTTCACTTACCAGCTATATGTGACCTTGGACAAATCACTCAATCTCTTTGAAACCAAGCTGAGCAGAATTGGAATATTATCACTTACTTTACAATGTCCTGAGCATGACATAAGGCCATCCAAACAGCACCTGGTGTTTTTCTTTTCTTTTTTTTTTTGTAAATAAAGTTTTATTGAAACTCGGCCATGCTCATTTGTCTACATATTATCTATGGCCACTTTCACGTTACAATGGCAGAGTTGAGTAGCTGCAACAGAGACTGTTTGCCCCCTAAATCCCAAAACATTCATTTTTCTTTTCAGAAAAAGTTTAACAACCTCTATACTAGGCAGTCCTTCATTATTCCAATCCTCTGTGTTACAGTTAATTTTTTTATATTAAACTTTCCCTGTTCAAATTATCACATGGTTTCTTTCTTCTCACTGAACCCGGTCTGATACATCTCCAACCTCTCTGGCCCCTTTTTCTCAGTCCATTTTCAGGCTCCCCTCCCTCTACCCATTTCATAACATTAGTGCTCCTCAAGGCTCTCCTCTCTGCTTTCTCTCAGCTTCATGAAGCAACTCACCTGCTTACCCATCTTCAATTATTGGGTTTAACCAGTGATTTTTAATC
Organism: Eulemur rufifrons; assembly: GCF_041146395.1. Lineage (NCBI taxonomy): Eukaryota > Metazoa > Chordata > Mammalia > Primates > Lemuridae > Eulemur > Eulemur rufifrons. The sequence continues at coordinate 124,344,293 of NC_091012.1, forward strand.
TGAGCTCCATGGATGTTTCCAATGTGTCCCTAAACCACCAAAAATTACATGTAAATTTTGTGTGTATAAGCCAGGCATGGTGGCTCACACCTATAATCCCAGCTACTCAGGAGGCTGAGGTAGGAGGATCACTTGAGGCCAGGAGTTCCAGACCAGCCTAGGCAACATAGTGAGACACCATCTCTAAATAAATAAATAAATAAATAAATAAATAAATAAATAAGCAAGCTGGGCATGGTGACATGTGCCTGTAGTCCCACCTACTTCAGTGGCTGAAGCAGGAAGATCGCTTGAGCCCAGAAGTTTGAGGCTGCAGTGAGCTATGATTGCACCACTGCACTGCAGCCTAGGTGACAAGGTAAGACCCTGTCTCTTAAAAAAAAGAAATTTTGGGCCAGGCAAGGTGGCTCACACCTGTAATCCTAGTACTCTGGGAGGCCGAGGCAGGAGGATCACTTGAGCTCAGGAGTTCAAGACCAGTCTAAGCAAGAGTGAGACCCCGTCTCTACCAAAAATAGAAAAAATTAGCTGGTGGTGTGCACCTGTAGTCCCAGCTACTAGGGAAGCTGAGGGAAGAGGATCACTTGAGCCCAGGACTTTGAGGTTGCAGTGAGCTATGATGACGCCACTGCACTGTAGCCAGCACCTGGTATTTTTCAAATTGGAAGACACCCCCCTGCCACTGCCCCCAGTGGTCAGTAGGGCGAATGTGGGGCCACAGGAGAGAAAGGGCCGGTGAGCTGGAATAAACAGCAGTGCTAAATTTGTTAAATTATTACAAACAAGGTATATTATAGAATAGAATGTAAGGGTCACATAACTTTTTCTACTAGCAGCTAAACCCCCGGAGACCTACAGTCTTTTCTCCTTGCATCAGGGATCGTCTGAGGGAAATCTGAGAAATACCGAATCCCATGTCAAGCACTCAGAACAGCGTGGGGTAGAGAGTAGATGCTCAAAAATTTAATCCTTACTCCTCCTCATGACCCGAAATCACTTAAGAGATTGAAATGACATGAACTTTCTCAAGTAGAATGCAGACGTGCTCACCCATGCTATAATTTCAACCTAACTACTTCCTCTAATAAAGTAAGTAACAATAATGTAGAGTTCACATTTGTTTGATTCTCAGCAGTTTACAAAAAGCTTCCAAACACATTATTCAATTGACTCCTCCTGACAACACTTCCTGGCTCCTAGGCCGGGTGGCATTATTTAGAGGTAAGGAAACAGGCTTTGGAGAGCCTATGTGACTCGGCACCAGAAGTGGCACTGAAACTGGACACCTGAACCAAGAGTTTTTGATTCTAAATCCTGAACCTTTTGGCAAGCAGTTATTTAAAAAAATTCTTTTTTTTTTTAATTTCAGCTCATTATGGGGGTACAAAAGTTCAGGTTATATATATTGCCCATGCCCCCCCATGCCCCTGAGTCTGAGCTTCAAGCGTGTCCATTCCCTAGACAGTGCACATCGCACTCATCATGTAGGTATGCACCCATCCCCTCCCCCCATCCCCATCCCCCTACTGAAAGAAGAAAAGCAAAAGTCCCTCCCCTTCCCCATCTCACCCCTCAGTCCATCCCCAGAGGCAGCCACTCTTTGCTATTTCTGCTGCAGTCTTTTGGTTGATAATATTTACATTCTGTTCTGTAACCCTAACTATTCTCTACATTGCCTTGAACTTTTTTAAAAGACCAGAGAGGACCCCAGATGCTTAAATGCAGAGGGCTTTACTTTGGGGTGACAACAATCACATGAACAGTCCCAGTTCTTCCCAGGTTGTTCTTGAGCAAATTAGTCTTATTTGACTGTCAGCAGGCAGAGCCTGGCCAGAGTCCAGATGCACCCCCCCCATCATCCCTCCATAACCAGCTTTCAGTTAACCCCTTCCCTTTGGCCTTCCCTTCCCATTCCAGCCCTTTTCACTGCCTGGCCTTGCTCTCAGAGTCCCTGCAGGATAACTTTTGGCAGGCTGGTTGCCATCTTTGTTGCAGCCTCCTTCTTTGTGGCTGTTTCTGCTCTGTCCCACCAATCAGCATACTTATATCTGGTGACCTTCTCTGAAAAGTTGGGATTAGTGGTTGTCATGGACTGAATGTTTATGTCCCTCAGCATTCATATATTGAAATCTAGCCCCCAAGGGGATGGTATCAGGAGGCGGGGCCTTTGGGAGGTGATTAGTTCATGAGGGCAGAGCCCTTATGAATAGGATTAGTGCCCTTATAAAAGAGACTCCGGAGAGCTCCCTTGCCTCTTCTCCCACATGAGGAAACAGCTAAGAAGCTGTGTACGAATCAGGAAGTGGGCCCTCCACAGACACCAAATCTGCAGGCACTATGACCTTGGATTTCTCAGCCTCCACAACCATGAGAAATAAATGTTTGTTGTTTAAGCCACCCAGTGTCTGGTATTTTTGTTGTAGCAGCCTGAACAGACTAGGAGAGTGCCCACTGGTGAGCTCCCCTGGGGCCTGAGGAGCAAGCTAAGTGCTCAGTCTACCTTGTACCAAAAGGCATGATTAGTTATAAAAAACAACCTTATGAATTCAAACTTTTCACTTTAAATCTCAAGGAAATGAAAATGCACTTCACAGTTTTGTTTTGTTTTCAGTTTAAATAACATCTCTAGGAGCCATCTAAATAAAGCCTTGCTCAATTACTTGCACTTTCCTTTGGGAACATCATAGTTTAGATTTCTTTCCTTCCTTTTAAAACCATGTCAAATGCTTCTGTCCATTGCTCTCCCCTACTCCTGGATCTAGTGGCTATTAAGTAGCGGATGTCTAATAGCTGTTTGGTGATTTTCTAAAATAAGACACAAATGAAATGTGAATTTTCCACCTATGGGTACATTTTTAAAAGTCAATGGGAAAAAATGGTCCAAGTTTTTCATGCTCAAAACTCAAGAAATAATAAAGTTTCTATTTTGCACAGTCAATGCTCCATATGCCATTAATTGAAACTGTGTTTAACAAATACCAATAGAACTCTACATAGACAGACATAAGGACTTTTATTTTGTTCTCCTACAATAATAAAAAAAACCTGGAGGCCAGGCAGAAAAAAATGTATTTAAAACAAAAGGTAGCTGGATCAATGGATAAGGCTATTAGAAACAGCATATAGTATGGCTCAGTCACAATGGGATCAAGTGCTGACTCTGGCATTGGATAGCTCTATTAATAGGTATTTAACCTATCTGGGCCTCAGTGCTCCATCTCTGAAATGGGCACAGTCCATATCTCACTGTGTTAAAGATTAAATGAGATAATGGTGATAAATTGGTTTACATAGAGACTACCACATAGTAACCAGTCAAAAAATGTTGGCTATTATCATTACTAAAAATTAATTTCTACAGTGTTAACAGAGCTACCAGTGACGACTTTTTGATTGTTGTATGGAACCACTTGACTGAAAGTATCCATAAAAGTATGCGATATTATGGGGAAATGAGAGGTCAAAGATCCCAAGATAGACACATACTTTTTCTATGAATCCTTTTATAATGCAATATATAGTATAAATTGAAATTTTTATGTTTCCCTCCAAACTCAAAACTATGAATCATCCTCTTGACAGGAAAGACCAATGTATAATAGAAATGGTGAAGAAATGCAAGTGGTGACCATAAGTCTTATCTTTCCCAAATCAATCCTGACTTCCAGCAGCCACCCTTTGCTATATATCCAGTATGTGCCCAGTGCAGTATTTGAGGTGCTAGAGACATTCTCCTTCTACCACCCTGCAAGTTGAGCTTACAGATGAGGAAGCTGAGTGTTTCAGAGGCAAAGTGATTTTCCAAGGCCTATGCCTCATAAATGTTAGAACCAGGATTTCCACTGCTTAGCTAGCTACAAAGCTCACATCTTTCCCCAAGCCATGCTGCCTTAACACACGGATGAGAAAAAAGATAAGGTAAAAATCTTTCTTTGTTTAATGTTTTGGCAACTGAATGACAATGGGGAGAGAATGAGAACAAGCATGATGAAACTGCTTCTTGACTCTGGAGAAATGGATTACTGGTTGCCACAGATGGCATAAATATTGGAGAAATATTTCTCAAATATTCAAATATTTCAGAAATATTTGAAGCCTGATCTAAGATAAATAAAATTCTGTTATTTTTAATGCTCCTGTTAAATGTGTTACAGAAAGGACAATGAAGAAAATTTACTATAGCTTATTCTCAATATTCAGAATTCTAGTGATGATTGGTGAATACTGAGGGTGTTCCTACGATATGTTCTGGATAATCTTAGTTACTACTCTCTCAGGGGTCCACACTGGGAAAGGGGAAAAAAATCCAAAATTCGGAAACAAAAGATAATATGCCAAACAAACAGAACTTAAATTCTCAGGCAGCAACAAATCGTTCTTTCGAGCTCATGGCAGCCTCACTTACTCTGAAGGCCAGAGCAGCGAGTGGTATCACTCTATTGTTACAGGCACCTGTTGTGTAATGAAAGAATCCTGAAAGGGGATGCTGCGCTAGTTTAGACAAGCTCTGAAAATGAATACATATGAATCTGCATCTGATTCCTCCCTTAGAAAACAGAGTCAGCTGTCATACTGCGTGAAGCACACAAGCTCTCTCCTTATAAAGCAAAACTATCCACTTAAGGTGTTCAGGACCAACCTCTGACCTGCATGTCTAACATTGAACTTGTTAGGGCTAAAGCACATTCTTTAATCATGCTTGCAAAGAGTTCTGGCATTCAAGAAATCACAAATATAAATCACAACTACATTGCCCAAATCAACACAAAACTAGAGGCTACCTATAACCAGCAGCATTCATGTACCTTACTGATGGGAAAAGTGGCTTCAAGTTATGACAGAAAATGGGCTTATATCACTCAGGAGATGGTGCCAAAAATAGTGATAAGGCTCCTCTCATGGTAGGTGACCGCCCAGCATGACAACCTCGGCTGGGAAGGAATGTGCTCTGGCCTTCAGGCTGAGGGAGGCTGCTACCCACGAAAAAGAACAGTTTGTTACTACCTGCAGACTTAAGTTCTATTGTTTGACAAATATAAATCTAGACGTTAGGTCAGGTCCTGCCTAGCCAGTAGGAAGAAATAGAATATTAAGATGTTTCTAATCAGGAGTATTCAAGCCAAGCCCACTTGGTTCTGGCTGCGTATTTATTCAAAATGGTGGCACAACCCTTCTCAGAAAACCCAAGAGACCTTGAAAGCAGCTTTGACTTCATACCTTCAAGTAGGATGGAGGGACAACTGTCCTTCAATAGCAGCCTGAAGCCTTTTCCCATTTTGATCTCATTATAAGAGAAATACATTTTTGGTATATTTTTGAGAGGGAATTGGGTTTATCTTTAATTATAAATGCTCACAACCTAAGACTCAGTCATCCCATGTCTAGGGATCTAACCTACAGAAATACTTCCACATGTTTGCAAATTTTCTCACTTTCCAAACACATGCACATACCTCTCATAGCTCATTATATGGAATATAGGAAAACTGGAAATCCTAAATGTATACCCAGGGAAAATAGTTAAATAAATTATGGTAATCTACACTCTGGATTATCTCTAAATGAAATTAATACATGCAGAGATCTTTGAGATAAAGTGAAAAACATAAGTTATAGAACATGTATAGTTTCAATCCCATTTATGCAAAAAGCAAAGCTCTGGGACTGAAAGAGTAGCGGTGGCTTTTACCTTTTACTCACACTTCTATATTTGTATTTTTACAATGAGCATGTATCTTTCATAATTTATAAATAAAAAGTAAAAGTAACATGTAAATACAGAATCATGTGACTAACATAAAAATCAGCTATAACCCCACTATCCAGAGAGCTGTTGTTTGTATTTTGGTAGTATAAATCCTTCAAAATATCTTCCAATGAACTTCCACTATTATAAAATTTCATAGCCTGTACTTTCAAAAAAATCTCAATTCTTTCCACACGTTACTCTTTTAAAGCATTGTTTTGATGGGCTGCATAGTAGTCTATCTTATGGGTGTACTGCAATTTATTTAAACAATCCTCTATTGTTGAAAACTTGGGTTGTTTTCCAACCTTTCTCTATAAGAAAACTACTGTGATCATCATTGTTATATATAAATCTGTACTGTACATAAATCCATTTTCTTATATGTTTTGAAGTTTATTGGACCAAAGAATATGACCATCATTGATTTAATTAAATTACTTAAATTTATTTTTTTAAATTGGATTTATCTTTAATTGTAAATGCCCATACCGTAAGAATCATTCCACGTCTAGGAATTTATCCTTTAGAAATACTTCCACACATTCACAAATTTGCTCACCCTCCAAACACACACACAGAGAAAGAACACTGTTAACCTTTTTGAGAAAGGCTATACCAAAACTTATACAAGAAATATATGTGTTGATGAAAGAATATTTTATCGCGACACAAATTCAAAGCATTAAAATTTTTTAATCATTGTCATTTTGAAAGACAACGGCATTTCTCTGTGTCTTTGTTTGCACTTCTTTGATTAGTAAAGTTAAAACATTTTTCCATATGTTTATTGACTGCTTGCATCTGCTATTTTGAGAACTGCCTATTTATAACTTTGTGCATTTTCTACCTGATTACTTCTGTTCCAAGAACTTTGGGGTCTAACATAACTGCATCAGACCAATCTGGTTCAACCCATAGGTAAACAAGTTGTGAGTTGTTTTGCAGTTGCTGTGGACCCCCAGATCGAAAGTCATATAACCTGAGCATGCCCAGATGAACCAAGTGTGCAACCATAGACGGAACCTAAGTGCTGAAGTGCTTGGACCCAGGAGTGGGGACTTAATTAAGATGCGGACGCCACACGGCAGGATCCAAGATCCAATCAGATTGAGCCTTGTTGTGACCCCATCGCAAGATCCAATCAGATCATACCTCATTACCCTCTCGATTGTATATAAAACCTGTCGCAATCCTCAGCTCGAGGAGGCAAATTTCTCATTGCAAAAACCCAGTGTTTTGGTGTTTGGCTTTCCCTTCGGCGCTGGCAAACGAACCCAGTTTGGTTCAAATACACTAATACTTTATGCATTCCTATATAAAAACTCCTTACGATTACATACCTGGTTGACCAAAGGTATAGAAGAAGTTTTTAAAAGATATAAAAGATGGAAAAGCAGTATAATTTTAGGATCTCATTGAAATACAGCTCAGGTATAATCAATTTTTTAGTCAGCTTCTTGGTATTTAAGGTTAAAATTCTTTTTCTTTTACCATTGAATTCTTCAACTTCCAGCTCTGGAGCTACCAGGTAATATTGCTCACATAGCATCTTGGCTGTTTCATATGCATCTGCAAAGACAGAAAAAAGTTTAGCTGCTGCACTAATAACATAGTCACAAACATGTAAATACATATAAAATAAACTGTCTCAACTGATGGACTTAGAATTAATTATCTACCACCTTTTAAAAAATAGCCCTTTTTGGCTATTACTATGACTAAAACAGAATTTCTCTTTCCTTAAAGTTTTAATGACCACAACAATGTCAAAATACTAATGACAATGTAGCTAGCTCTATATCAAACACACATTTAACCTTTACATATTCCTAAAAGGTGCTTTTCATGAAAATCTTAGAACTCAAGACTATGCTTCTGAGTACCATGCAACCTGACTAAATTGTGGTAAAAGGATATTTGTTATAATTTTAAAAATAATAGTGGTAACAGTCTTATGATTTGCCAGAGTTACTTGTAAATGAAGCATCAATAAGTATTTGCTGAATGAATAGGTTCCCATGAGTCACACAATTTAACTTACTGGAGACACCACTATCACTTCAAAATGTTCTTTAAGTTAGTTAAAGGTAACAGGTTGGGGCTGATATTTATCACAGTCTGAAGAGCAACAGTTCACTTTTAAAAAGGGAAATATAAAAAACACAGGGCAAGAGGATCAGGACCATTACAAGAAATAGCTGGAAGAGGGAATTCAGGAGGTTCAGAGATGAGGAACAAATTCAGGAAGCAAAGGTACATTATGATATATTGCATGTGTACCTTTTCTCTTGAACTATAAACAATCTGAAGTCAGGGTCAGGGTCTGTGTCTTAACACTTGTTTTTTAACTTACGTAGAACTTTGTATAGTGCCCACGTAGATGGTCAATAAATATTCCTTAGTTTGATAAATTTTAAACCTTTTGATAATTTATTTTAAAAAAACTTTGAGATAAAATTCTCATACAATCTGCACACTAAAGTATACATACAACTCAGTGATGTTTAGTATATTTGCAGAGCTGTGCATTTGTCACCGCAATCAAGTTTACAACATTTTCATCACTATAAAAAGCCCCAAACCCATTAGCAGTCACTCCCCTCCACCCAGCCCTAGGCAACCACGGATTTGCTTTCTGTCTATAAATTTGCTATTCTGAACATTTCATATAAATGGAATCCTATTATATGTGGTCTTTTGTGACTGGCTTCTTTCACTTAGTATGTTTTCAAGGATGATCTATGATGTAGCATGTATCAGTGCACTCCTTTTTATTGCTGAATAATATTCCAATGTACAAATATACCATACTTTATTTATCCACTCATCAGCTCATAGACATTTGGGTTGTCCACTTTTGGCTATCGTGAATAATGCTGCTATGAACATTGATGTCCACGTTTTTGTGTGAACGTGTTTTCATTTCCCTTGGGTATATACCTAGGAGTGGAAGACTGCTGGATCATATGGTGACTCTGCATTCAAACATTTGAGGAACTGTCAGACTGTTTGCCAAAGCAAGATTTATTTTTAAAGCTTCACCTTTGCAATTTCTAAAGATCAGAGATTCAAATTATGTTAAAATGCTTCAGGGACACATTTGCAATGTTCTCGACAGGGTATCAGCTCTTTGTAGACAGACTCCTACTTCTTTTCTATTCCCCACATCAATACTGTGCATGGAGTAGATAATGTACTTGTTTAAGATTCAAGAGGTCAGAGAAAGAGGGAGGGAAGAAAAGGAAGAAAGGGGAAAAAATAAGCCCTACAGAATTTAAATATGTGAAAATTTGACATTATTAACCTAAAATAATACAAAGATAAGATTAGGGTATGTTCAGATAAATTTTGGTTCATTTACTTCATGTTGCTATCAGATTAAAATTTTATCTATTATTTGACCTCAGAGTAAAATTATGATTATTTTATTAAACTTTTAAAATTAAACTGCTATAAAAACCAAAGAGAGAGACATTAGAGTAACTCTGACAAAATGAAATAATGAGGGAAAGCAAAAAGGAAACAGCAGTAAGAGGAGAAAAAAAATTTTAAGAAATTGATCAGTATGAAAATAGACATTAAAGTAGGACTGGATTTCAATCCTGAAAATAAGAAAGTTAAAATTTAGAATTATACTAAATTTACAAGTTTTTTCCTAGGGCATAATAAATCCCATTAAATCTCTGTAAAGTACTTTTGTCAAAAGAAGAAAAATCAAGACTCACTCCTTTTGCTTTGGCTATAGCACCAAACAATGCTACATCTCCACCTAGTGACGTGATAGCACAAAGCCGACCATGAAGTTCCAAGGCCACAAATACTGAAATCTAAAGACAATGCTTTGTTATCTATATACAAAGCCAATATATCTCCACAAAACAATTTCTCCAGGTATGTAAAAAAGATGTTTTAACATTGCTCTTCCATTTGCTATACAACAGGAAAATAACCTACACCCATTAAATGTGCTAATTCCTCAAGGTATTAGTTTGCCCAGTAGCACGATTGTGACAGCATTATCAAGAAAAAGTGCTACACAGATTTAACCTGTGAAAGATGTTGGAGCCCAGAAAGAAGCAGCCAACTCAAAACTCGAAGGTCTTTGAGTATGGTTCGTAAAACCACATGTAAATAAGAAATTTTTAAGCATCAGTATAAAGTATAGTGCATCGATGCTATAATTAAGAATTGCATGATGATCCTTGAACAACTCAAGTCATCACAATGTAGATTCTCATACACCTGCCAGCCAAAAGCATTTTGGGGGTGTTAATGGTAATATGTATATTGATGTGCATCGTTATAAATTCCCACAGCATGTCATAATGCCTTGGACACAATATACACTTAGTGAGCATTTTTTAAATGGACAATCCTCTGGCCCATGATAACGTTCTCAACACAAAATCAATTACAGCAATTGGAGGTGCTCTTTCTGGTTAGACTGGGAACTAGAGGCCTAGAGTGATTCCCAAACTTGGTTTGTATGTAGAATTTATTGCCAACTTTTAAAAAAGGGTATAGATTATGAAATGAACCCTGGAAATTCTGAGGCAGCAGCTCTATGCTGAGGCCTGAGAATCCATATTTTAAAAACATAGCAGGTAATTCTGAAGAGAAGCTAGACTTGGGGACTAGTAGCCTGGTAAGTCAAGTCTGGGTCACACTAATTCTGCCACTGTGTCTCCCAGCATATGAATGATCATGGGGTACTGGGGTATATGATAGCACATACATACTTAAACAGGATACTTCTGTTTAAGTAAAATAATTTAACAGGAAAGTGAAAAAGCTTTAAAAAAATTACCACCATAACAATCAAAATTCAACTATTGGCTTATAAATTTCCTTTACTTCTAGAGTAAAGTGCAAGTTCTACTTATAATAAGCTTTCTAATAAAACTTTTCTACTTTTTTAATTAGAAATCAAAATTTCAAAAAAGATAATTACTAAATTACTTTTATGTGCAATATATTTGAGCCAGTATTTACTACTAATCTTTAAAAGGAAATATTAGGAAATTATTATTATTGCTACTGAATATAAGTAATACTCATTATTTTAAGAACCTGTTTTCAAGGGTGTTGATCATAAAGTAATTAACAAAGCTGTGGGTATGGCACATACATACTTCCCCAGGCTAAAATATCCAAACTGTAAATACATAGGACTAAAAATTAAAAAGGCCAAGCCATATAGAGTAGGGTGAAGGTTCACAGAGCAACCAGACCAACAAATCCAATCTAGCCATGAATCCATTTTAAGAAACAGCACACAGGAAAATTTAATAGATAATGGAGGCTATTTATTAGATTTTTTTATCAGAAGATTTTCCTGTTCAAAATTTCCCATAGAATTCTGCTATCAAATATTAATTAGCCTCTATCCCAAATACATGCAAACATTTGTTTACAAGTATCTTGTAAGAGGCTAGACTAGGATGAATGAGTGCTGAAAAAATTAAAATGAAGGTGCCAAGGTCCCTGGTCTTTGAGTCTAATAGAATACAGAAAAACATAAAGCTCAAGTTTAAGAAGCCACTGCTTCTTAAGGTAAACAAAAATGCCCATAAAGCATTGGAAAATGCTGATATGCTTTCAATTTCTTAATAAAAACAATCCCACAGCATTTATTGTCATCTGGTAGTAACATAAGGGTAATTAAAACAATATGAACAAATGTTTTAGAACTATACTCCCAACAAAGGACATCTAAAACAACAAGCTATTACCTACTCAACAATTTCTCACTTTCTTGATCATTTCTATTTCTAGTTGGGGACATTTTATAGCAGAATATTATCATCTCCTTTTAGCATGATCCAACCCAGTTGTTTCCTTGACTTTTACAATGAATCTCTTATCCATCATCTGATACAAGATTCATAAGCTCATCAAAACCAATGATACAGCCCTCTAGCTGCATATTCACTTGCTTACAGAGCCATACCTGAATCCAGGATCTATGAAGATAAGATTGACAGGCTACACCATCAACTTCTGCACTTTTTGGCCATGGCCACAGTACATCATAGAAGCCCACAAAGATCACACTGAATCACACACTACCTTAGGAAACAACTTCTAGAATTGACACACTGCTTTTTAGAAACCCTTTTAAGTTTCAAAGCAATTCTAATAAGGCATGTCTATTATCATCCTCCCTACCCAAAACCCATCTCAAGTGGGAACCACCATGGGTTTTAAGGAAAAAAAAAAAAAAAAAAAAGCTCCTTCACCCTCCAAACCCAAGCAGACTGAATAAGTGGGAGTGTAACATCTAATGTAAGGGCGACCAAGCTCTAGGCTGACAAGAATCCTAAAACTTGTGGTCACAGGCAAAAAAAAAAAAAAAAAGATGAACTGAGCCAATTAAATTCATCTTTTAGGAATTTAGGATCAAGACACTCAGGATGAACAAGCAGGGCAGAAGCCAAAGGGGTACGCTGAGAATTATCATGGCAGGCCTAGAGTGCCCAAGTCAGCCATTGGACAGACAGAAAAAGGTAAATGCAACAAGCAGAGAATGGCAGGGAGGCTGTGACTTGGCAACTCCAGTTGCAAAGATACACAGAAAACAACCTTCTTTTCTTTCTGCTTCCCAATTCCAATTTCCATAGCTCCAACTGTAAAGTGCTTCCTGTCCTAGGATTACCATGGGACCTACTAGGTTCCTTTAAAAAAGTCTGTTTCTTGGCTGTGCACAGTGGCTCACGCCTATACTCCTAGCACTTCAGGAGGCTGAGGTGGGAGGATCGCTTGAGGCCAGGAGTTTGACACCAGCCTGAGCAAAAGCGAGACACAGTCTGTACAAAAAATATAAAAATTAGCCAGGCATGGTGGTGCATGCCTGTAGTCCCAGCTACTGGAGAGGCTGAGGCAGGAGGATCGCTTGAGCCCAGGAGTTTGAGGTTGCAGTGAGCTGTGATGAGGCCACTGCACTCTAGCCCAGGGAACAGAGCCAGACCCTGTCTTGAAAAGAAGAAAAAAAAAAATCTGTTTCTTGAGCTAGCGTGAGTGGGTTTCTGTTACTTGCAACCTGAAGAGTCCAGGTGAGAGCATAAGACATTATTTCTGAACTAGAATAATGCCACACTCTGAGGATACCATTTGTATGCTATTATGCTAAGTAATAACAGCATGTAGGAACAACACAGGCAACTTAACATTGCTGTGAGAGCTGACTTTTGTACCGAGTATTTAAGTTTGTACCTTTAAAATGATCTTACCACAGGATTTTCCATTTTATTTCCTAGTTTCTTACAAAGAAAGGAGGGAAAAGGGTCACAATGGAAGGTACCTCCCAAAGGATAATAGGACCTACTTTACAACAGTAATTCTAGCATTCACTACCTAGAGTCTATAATTTGCAGATGTGTAAAGGTAGATATTAATGTGCTAAATAAGCAGCAAGGAGGCATGCTTCAGTGTTCTGCATGTTCAATTAATGCTATGCAAGATGCACCCCACTTTTACACGTTGATACAACTGTCTAGTCAAAAATAAAAATATTGTCCCTGCCCTTCTATATAGAAGTATTCTGTAGTCTGTCTCAAGAGATCTAAGGATGGGATCAGTGATAGTTCGTTAAGGCTTATTAAGGCTGCAAAATACACACATGTGTACATGCACAACCCTATGCACACACACGGTCATTTGATCTTCACAGCTGAGAAAATCATTACTAGAGCTGTCATTAAAACCCAGAACCTTATTCTCTTTATATGAAGCTTCTTAAAACAAAAGGAAGGAAAAAATATTAGATATAGACATGCTGAGTTAGAAGATTAACTGAGAAATCTCAGAGGATAACGGGAGAAGGTAAAAAGCCAGTGCAAAAATACCAACTACCAAGAAGGAGGGAGCAGTAAGACTCATTAAGAGTAACAGGAAGCTGACAGGCCTGGGCCTCTTGAGACTTTCTGATTGTTGCTGCTGGGGCGTTTGGGGATGGAGACTCCAGTGCCTTTTAGCTAGAAGACACAGAAGAATTTTCAGGCCTTTTGATCTCTGGCACTCTGTGCCTTGTTTATTCTCTCTCAGTCTTATTTTGAGCTAGAAAGAGCTTCTGCTTAGGTATTCTGACACCCAAGAGAATTAAGAAGAGGGCCCATAGGAAATGAAACAGCTGACTGTTAAAATTTGCTTTAGTCTACAGGGAGAAAAGAGACTTTCAGGTTTCCTTCTAGGTTGCCTAGCCCATTTTGCCATGGTAGTGACTGATTTAAGGCCAATCCCCCAGTGAGGAATAAAGATTATACATACTTGGCTGGAAAGACCATTTGAATGTACAGATTATGAGTATCACAGGGCAGACATAGGAAAGACTCCAACAATATTGATACAGAGAGCAGGAGAGAGGCTCCTAACTGTCAGATATTGAATTCTGGTATCCAGGAAGGTTGTGTGTGATGAGCATGAATGCTGGACATAGGGAAATACATAAATACAATGGATTTCACAGAGACAAAGATTATTCATAATATTTGCAATTGTACACTGATCTGTAAATCTAGTAAAAGTTCAAATGTATAAAACAATGTTCTCACTGGGTTAATAAAAACAGGTAATTTTTATTCTCTTCTCTCTTTTCCCACATTTTCTAAGTTTTCTTCAATGAGCACTTTTATTATTTTGGTAATATGGTATTAGTCTTCTTAACTGTCCCAACTGGGAACAGAGGTTGGATGATTAATAAAAATGTTGGATAAAGTGGGAAACCATAAAATGTGATTACTACCATAAACATTAACTTAAAATGCACATTTCAATATGCAATTTATTCCTACATCTATCTTTTCATATAAGGTCAAAGCCTTTTCTTTGAATATGGATCAGTTTCGGGTTCCAGGTCATCTTTCTTGGATAAATGATACCACTACCTCTATGAATTCCGATCTGTTTCAAGTGTAATAAACTTAAAGATACTCATGAAGCAACCTGAGTATGAATTTTCCTTGTAATATTTTTACTCTGTGCTTTCCTGTAATCTCATTGTTTTTTTGCTCACAGTAATTTCATTACATTTTTAAGAGACTTTCCTTTATTGGGTCTTTTAATGGAAATAAGTCTCTTTTTGTACTTATATTTCTTCAGTTTATATAACATTTAAATAAATTATGTAGTCATAATAGGCAGTATAACTTACACCAGCGGTCCCCAACCTTTATGGCACCAGAGACCGGTTTCATGGAGGACAATTTTTCCACTGTAGGGGGGTGGGCGGAGGCGGAGCTCAGGTTGTGATGTGAACGCCACTCACCTCCTGCTGTGCAGCCTGGTTCCTAAGTTTCGTGGAAAACGATTTTTCCACAGAAGGTGTTGGAGGTGGCGTTCAGTGGTAATGTGAAGCCCAGTTCCTAACAGGCCACAAACTGGTACCGGGCTGCAGCCTGGGGGTTGGGAACCGCAGACTTATACCAATGGCTTGGGTACAAATAAGCGACCCTTAGTCAGCATACACATCACCAGGTGGAAGCAGAAGTACCAAAGAATACTAGAAAGTATATACAAGCTAAGAGTATTTAGTGTGCTGTGGGTTTCAGCATGCATGATTACAAAATTTACAAAGGGAATGAAGGGCACCAGAAAAGTCAATTATGTGGAGGATGCTTCATGGTGTTTATGCACTTTCATAATTTGAAACCAACTCAACTGTTTTTATCCTTAAGGGAAGATGCTGCTGAGAGATAAAGAAACATGGTTTGAGACAGTAAGGAATGGGGAGCATGCCAGTCCTTCCTGTTCATCCCATGGATGTGGGATTGGGATGCATGTGTGTGCCCATGTGTGCTGGGGAAGTGGGATTCTGAGTCGCAGAAGGGCATGGGGAGTGACTGTCATTGGATAGGGTTTCACCAGAAATCGAAGCTTCAATTATGCCAAACAAGTGGTAGGAATGATTAAATGAGAGGATGTAGTAAACTTTGCTCACCATACACTACTAGGTGTAAAGTTTAAAAAGGGCAGGAGAAAGCGAAGATAAAGCTATGAGTACAAGAGGGAAGAGAAAGGAAGGGACTGTGGCCTATGGTCAAAATTGTGAATAACAGGGTCAAAGAAAATCGGAGGTTATGAAGTAGTAGTTTATGCAGGCGTAAACTTTCAGGGTTTGCTCTTTTAAATATGCATCAAATTATTCTGCATATAATAATCTTCAGCTAGTTTTTGGTACAAAACTTGTATCATTAAGAGAAGTGATGTAAAAGTGTTTAAGAGCCTGGGGTGGGGGGCAAGGGCAATATACGTAACCTAAACTTTTGTACCCCCATAATATGCTGAAATAAAAAGTGTTTAAGAGTAATTCCAGACTTTTAAAAATTTATATCCAAGTTACAAAGATCAACTTAAGTACAAATAATGACAAGACCAGGTAATATATACTAAATACAGTAAGAACAATACAGACAGTAAGTGCCATAAAGCAATAGATTCTTTTCACTGTAAGAGTCAAGTCACAGAAGATTCCTCTTCAACTCTCCCACGGTGCCTTTGACTGCACATTAGCAGTGGTTAATCTCTCTGTTCTATAGAAGGGGTAACAGTTTCATAAAACTCCCTGCTACTTATCTAGTTGTACTAGTTCCTGGTTAAAATCTCCCTAAAAGCTAATGAAAGACTTTATTTGTGAAGAAATAATGAGATGATAAAAATGAATGTTTTAAAAACTTTATCATGAAGAATTTCAAATACATACCAAAGCACAGAGCACAGTACAGGGTGTCCCAAAATTTGCCATACATAGGGAAATGGGAAGTTGTAGCTAAATGTACCTTTATTTACAAAATATTCATTACAAAATTTTTCCTTTGTATGGAGACTTTTGGGACACCCTAGATAATGAATCCCCATGTGCCCGTCAACATACGGCCAATCTTTTTCACTCCCCTCCCTCTGTGTAACTTTGGAGCAAATCCCACGTCATTTCATATCATGTGGGTAAATATTTTTAAATACCTCTCTCAAAGCTAGGACTCCTTTACAAAAACATAACCATACACCAAATATCATACCTAAAAAATTAATAATATTTCCTTAATGTCAAATATCCAGTGTTCAAATTTTCAATTGTCCTATAAAAGCCTGAAATGACTTTTTAAAGTATTTTATAATTTATGCTGGAAACGAAAGTAAAGGTACCAGCCCACTATATAATCAATGGCATAAATGAGAAGCCAAATGATTTGCCTGACACCTAAGGACTACCTACTGCTAATAAACCTGTGTACAGCCTTTGCTGTGTGCTAGCAATACTTTAGGGGCTCTACACATATTAACTCATTTAACCCCATGATATAGGTGAGTTACCAATGGCATCATTTTACAAATGAAGAAACTGAGACCCAAAGAGGTTACTTAACATGTCCAAGGTAACCCGGCTAACCCAAATGCCCATCAGCTGATGAATAGGTAAATAAAATATGTTATAGCCATACAATGTAATATTTTTCAGTCATAAAAAGGAATGAAATACTAATAGATATAACAACATGATGACCCTTGAAAACATTACGCTAAGTGAAAGAAGCCAGTCACTAAAGGCCACATACGGTATGATTTTGTTTATATGAAATGTCCAGAATAGGAAAATCTATACAGAGACAAAAAGTAGATTAGCAGCTGCTTAGGGCTGAAGAAAGGGGTACTAGTAGGGGGTGATCGCTAATGGGTAGAGGGTTTCTTTCTGGGGTGATGAAAATGTTCTAGAATTGGACTGTTGTGATGGTTGCACAACTCTGTGAATATACTAAAAACCACTGAATTGTATACTTTAAATGGGTGAATTTTATGGTATGAGAATTATATCTCAATAAAGCTGTTTTTTTAGAGTAAATCATCAAAAGGTTTAAAATGTATCAAACCAAGGAATACATATTAATCACTTACACAGGCACTATGTAAGTCACAAAACACATACAAGACACAAATCCTGACCTCCAATTGGTTACAGTTCAAGAGAAAAGGCACGCATGCAATATATTATAGTACACTTTTGCTTTCTAAATTGTGTCTTTTTCTTGAAGAGGTGGTCAACTGCCTAAACCCAGTCTTCTGATTCATAAAAAGCACTGGGCTAGGGCCTAATGCTCATAAAAGCTATAAGACCGATCCCTTCCCTTTTCCCCCTGGAGGTCTGCAGAGGTTATGATCAACCAATGAGCTATCTTGTGAGAGAACAACCTATAGGATGACTCTTAGGGAGCTGAGGCTGAGCCTATTCACTTTATAAATGAAATATTGTGAGTAAATGTTTTCTAACTAAATAGAGGCCAGGGTAGCTTGACAATCCCAGGCTGAGCTAAAACCAATGGGCCTGGGTCCTCCTCCCTGGGTTTAGGAGTGCCCAGGGTAAACAAGTTGCACAGGTTTTCCTTTGCTATGGCTACTGAAGAACAACAAAGATTCTTGATGAAGACTAGGGAGAGTTGTGGTCATGAAAACTTTTAAGGTGAGTGTTTAGAGGAGGGTGATGAGGGCTACAGTAGGAGATATGATCTGGGAAAGGGGACAGTTTGGGGATCCGAGGCTGTACAGAGTGACCATAGTACTGAAGACATGCAGGGACCTGGTGGATCACTCACAACCAGGAAGGCTTCCTAGAAATAGCATTTATCTTAAATGAATAATGAGGAAACTGCTGTTCAAATTCAAAGTGCCTGAGTACCACGGACTTAAGGATACAGGGCTCAGTTCTGCCCTGAGGCTACTGGGACTGTGTCTAGCTTGATGTCCAGTGAACCCATGAAGCTCGCATGCCACCTAGATTCTAAAACCAGGGTTGCACATCAGAAAGATGTTTAAATTTTATAGACTTGCAAATTCAGCCTAATTTTATAATAAGGATTTGTATTCTCTGAAATTTTCAGATAATGGTGACAATCAAAACTTAGAATCTTCCTTAAATGTTTACTGCTTGAGATAGAATGACAAGGAAAACTCTAATCAATGAAGTAGAAACTCACATTTTAAGCATTACAAATGATGCATCTTTCCTTGAACTGCCCAGAAAGAACATTTCATATTTGGATCAAGTGGCTTGGGCCCAGAGTGGTCTGATGAATAGCAGACAACTCAGCAACATAACCTTATAGCCAAGCTGCCTCAAATAAACCACAATCCTATTTGAACTACAAATGATAACATCATAATGGTCTCCTTACCTTTCACCACATCAGCCACATTACAGGTGGGATCAATACTTCCTATGTGTTTAGGATGAGCAGGATTAGTGTCACCACCAAACAGAAGTGCTAAACAAACACAAAAGGGAAGAGAAGGGATTAAAACACAGCAGGCTAGGATCAAGCACAGAAATACACAGGGGTTTAGAAAGGATCTCTTATTTGTGAGAAACATCAGTCAGTATCCACAATGATTTATAGCAATGGAATATACACAACTGATGGGTGAGCAACTCTATTGGCCAACAAAGAAGGAAGGATGGGCTTTAAGACCTGTCACTGCAGTCAGCAGACCCTAAAGCAGTGACACGTGCCAGGTGCCCAATCCTTTCTCCCTAGCCCAATGTGATTTGGATGAAGAAACTTACTTTCATCCTTAGTCAGCTTCACTCATCTTCTCAGTACTACTCTAGACATTTATTCTGACATTTGCTAAATATTTACAGCATACAATCTGTACCATTAAGACAGGCCTGCAAAGTGTCTTCACTGACAGTGTTTCAGATGCCTCCATCACAGATGATCATTTTTCTTTTCTTTTCTTTTTTTTGAGACAGAGTCTCGCTCTGTTGCCCAGGCTAGAGTGCTGTGGCATCAGCCTAGCTCACAGCAACCTCAAACTCCTGGGCTTAAGCAATTCTCCAGCCTCAGCCTCCCGAGTAGCTGGGACTACAGGCATGTGCCACCATGCCCGGCTAATTTTTTCTATATATTTTTAGTTGTCCAGATAATTTCTTTCTATTTTTTTAGTAGAGACGGGGTCTCACTCTTGCTCAGGCTGGTCTCGAATTCCTGACCTCGAGCGATCCTCCCGCCTCGGCCTCCCAGAGTGCTAGGATTACAGGCGTGAGCCACCGCGCCCGGCCTATTTTTCAATGTTGTGTACACAAGCAGTAGTTGTTCAAGTATTTTTAAAAGTACACTCAGGGCCGGGCACGGTGGCTCACGCCTGTAATCCTAGCACTCTGGGAGGCCGAGGCGGGTGGATCGCTCGAGGTCAGGAGTTCCAGACCAGCCTGAGCAACAGCAAGACCCTGTCTCTACTAAAAAAAAAAAAAAATAGAAAGAAATTATCTGGCCAACTAAAATATATATAGAAAAAAAATTAGCTGGGCATGGTGGCGCATGCCTGTAGTCCCAGCTACTTGGGAGGCTGAGGCAGTAGGATTGCTTAAGCCCAGGAGGTTGAGGTTGCTGTGAGCTAGGCTGACGCCACAGCACTCTAGCCTGGGCAACAAAGCAAGACTCTGTCTCAAAAAAAATAAATAAATAAAATAAAATAAAAGTACACTCAGATAATTTTACAACACATAAGCTTTGCAAAATTTTGTTTCTGAATAAAAGATAACAGAAGCCCCAAAGAAAAAAGCAACCAAAATCTAGGTATACTTTATTTTTAAAGTATAGGTATACTTTAAAAATGTTTATAGGTATACTTATTTTAAAATCAAGCAAAAATTGGGAATAACTTAGACTCCATAAAAATGAAGATGCCTAAATAAAATAGGGGAGATTTTTAAATTATGAAAAATGATAAATATGGGCATTAGGCCAATAAATAAGGTTCCAACTGATTAAGTGGAAGAAAAAAAGGTGTGTAAGCTTAATCAATGATCTAAAAACATGTGCATAAATGTATACATACATATTTAGATCAAGAAATTGTAGTTATCTAAGTAGTTTAGCTGAATAGTATTTAATTTAGGTTCTTTTTCTGTAAATTTCCTGTAAATCACCATACATTTCTATTTTTTAAAGATATACATTTAAAATAAACCCATATTTAACATTTATATAACTATCACTTATCCAAATAAATCAAATTAGTAAAATAAAAATGCTTTGCCTATTTTCTGATTCAGCAAAGAGGATGAATTAGGGTCTAGACATGCATATGCTTTTCCTTAGGAATTATAAAATCAACCAAAGAGACAATGCTGAAAACGAGCCAAATAGTCTTTTGTGTGGAGAGGATTTTAGCTGTTTTTTGACTTATCTTTTTTAATTTTTAATTTTTTTTTTTTCATGTAGAGACGGAGTCTCACTCTTGCTCAGGCTGGTCTCGAACTCCTGAGCTCAAGGGATCCACCTGCCTCAGCCTCCCAGAATGCTAGGATTACAGGCGTGAGCCACCATGCCCAGCCGGTTTTTTTCATATCTGCTTATCACCCTAGAGAATGAACTAAAACTCTCAATATGGGATTATGGACTGACAATCTCACTTAATCTGACTTCAGTGATCACCGTGAAATAAAATATTGATCACTTATGTGACCAACATGCCAATTTAATATTCCCAGTATCAATGTTTTTAAAACTAAGAGAAGGAAAGCACACAACATCCTGGATAAAGAACAGAACATACTCTCAGAGACATGCAAAAGTATTCAGAGATGAAGGCCCAGCTGCCATTAGAAGCCAGTCTCTCATCCCTACCAGGAATACAACAACAGTGGCTTAAAAGGCAGGCAGTGGTTCTGTCTCTAATATGATCACAAAAGCCTTTCAAAAATTTATTTTAACTAAGGATACTAATAGCTTTTTAACAGATAGGACTCACTTAGGAAAAATTAAACTAGAAGAGAAATTTTTACAGCCAAAAATGCAAGTCAGTGAATTAAAAGTGAAGCAACTAGAAAACATTTGGAAGAAATCACTCTGGTTACCTTTTCAAAATTGGACCAAAAAAAAAACCAACTTACTGTGCTGGTTAATAAGCATGCGGAAAGAGATGCGATTGGTATAAAACCGATCCAGAAAATACTGGATGTTACTGCTAATGAAAGGATCAAACCCAAACTTCTCCTTGTATTCAATCACTCCTTGTGCCATTGTAGGAACCACATCATTGTGCCTATTTCTGACTTTAATCAGAACTTGTAGAAAGCTGTATGAGAGGGAAACAAAACGTGGTCAGTCTTTATACGTCATGGGCTGATGCACCGATTCCCCAGCTCCGTCCCCAGACTAGTTGTCTGCTGGTATTTTTATGAGTAGAGACATCACTCTTCATTGTGTGCTACAAGGAACTGGTAGCAAGAAACTAAAGTATTACCCAAGTTTTTGCTTGAAACTTTCTTTCTACAGAAACTCTTATTTCAGGAATGCAAAAGGTAAAAATGTCTAATAGAGAAAAAAATGCTCAAATACCCTTTAAGGAATAGACTGACTTTCTGGATAAGTGATAATACAATACAGGTTCTATAAATGTTGAATAAAGAACTGCAGAACATATCAACATTTATTCTGACAACATGAGGACAATCTCAAAAAAAAAATCTCTAAGAATTTATTAACGGAGTCTCAAAGCAATAGCTTCCATGAATAAAGAAATAATATTGGCTAGGCGCGGTGGCTCACGCCTGTGAGCCTAGCACTTTGGGAGGCCAAGGTGGGAGGATTGCTTGAGGCCAGGAATTTGAGACCAGCCTGGGCATTATAGCAAGACCTCATCTCTACAAAAAAATAGAAAAATTAGCCGGGTATGGTGGCGTACGCCTGTAGTCCCAGCTACTCAGGAGGCTGAGGCGGGAGGATCACTTGAGCCCAGGAGTTGGAGGTTGCAGTGAGCTATGATGACACCACTGCACTCTAGCCTGGACAACAGAGCAAAATCCTGTCTCAAAAAAAAAAAAAAAAAAGAAAGAATGTCACACTTTTTAAGAGCAAAATTTTGAAATACATTTCTCACAGCAGTAAAATACAATGATGAATGTAGAAAGAACAAAGGCAATTAAAACAAACTTATTAAAGTATTCTGGCATATTACTGCAAAGATGCAAAGGGAAAAATATACTAAGAATGGTAACTTAGAAAGACAAGTCAGTCGATGGAACCAAATAAAAAGCTTGGAACCAGGGTCCAAGGGTGAGTATGTGTATATAAAAATTAAGCCTATTGAGAAAGTGACATTGCAAATCAGTAGGGAAACAATCAAATTAACAATCCAATTAATTGGGACAGGAGGCTAACAATTTAAGTCACAGCCCAATTTCAGGCCGTAAGCCAAATATTGGATTGAAAATGTAAAAGGGTGAAATCACAGAAATGAAAATAAAATCAGGTGAATAAGTATACAACCTTGAGGGGGGAAGGAAGGCTGTTCTGAACTTAATCCCAAAGACAGAAACAAATAATATGAAAAAACAAACGATATGACCATGTAGAATTTTAGCAATTCTGTAGGGACACACATTATAAATAAAATCAAAAAACAAAGCAAAACTGGGAAAAATATATTTGAAGAGTTATTATCCTTAATAAAGGAAAAGATGAGCACCCCATCAGAAAACTAGGCAAAGGATCTGGTATTAATGGAGAATTTACCAAAGAGAAAACACACATGACAATAACTTGACCCTCACTAACAATAAAAGCAAACAAAAACAATGCAATACTATTCTCTAACTTATGGTGGGTGTCAGAGTATGGGAGCTTAACTGACATATTTCTAGGGGTAATTTAGCAACATATATCAACAGCTTGAAGAAAATAATTCCACTTCCAGGAATTGATCCTAGGAAGATAACTGAACAAAGTGAATGGCTATATTTAAAAGCTGTTCTTTAGAGCACTGTTTGTACTAGCAAGAAAACTATAAACCAGTGTAAAACCCAGTGGTAGGGGATCAAATTGCATGACCTATCCCAAGATACACTATTAATATGAATATTATAAAACTATTAATAATGGTGTAGATCTATAATGTAGGCACTTGTTTTTATAAAAATTATTTTCTACATATAAAAATATGCATGCCTAGGAAAAAGTATGGATGGAAGGAAAATGTTAATAGAGGTTGTCCCCCAGGACACTATAGTGGTTAGCAGCAGAAATCTGGAGTGACTTTTCTTTTTACTTATCTGAATAGTCTTATTTTTCTCAATATTGATGAAATATTTCTATAATACATACATACAATGAACATAAAGGTGAATAAATCAACTCTGAAATTAGGCCATAATTATTCACAAAAAATTTTATGATGGCCAATTGTCTTTTACATAATACTCTTTTCTAACACATTTATAAATTAAATATTACCAAAGTGAACCAATTCAATATAGCAGAGAAGTGCTTCAACTTCTCTGAAGGGAAGAGACTTACCCCAATGGTTCAATTCTCAGAATTCTTCCCCTATCTTCCAGGTTCTTCTAAACTCTATCATAATGATCAACATGCTTATCCTCTGAGCTACTTTTGCTTTGCTAAAATGATTTCCCTGCTGGTGATCCTATATAACCTCTCGTTGAACAGAAAAGGCTGCTACCATCATACTCACCCACTCTTCACTCCTTCCTTCATCAAAAACATCAGCCTTCTCAAATCCCAACTATCCTAACCAGTCATGTGAACCTGGGCAAGTTGCTGAAACTCACTGAGAACGAGCTCAGTTCAGTTATTACTACGATGATCTGGCACACACTGGATTCAGTGCCGGCAGTTTACAAAGCAGGCTCATCTCCAGAAATCACAACTGACTGACAACCTGTTCCAGAAACTGAGACAGGACTCTGGGAAAACACAGCAGAAATTTAATATAGTGTGCAGTCATCCCTCGGTATCTGCAGGGGATTGGTTCCAGGATCCCCTCGTAGATACCAAAATCCGAAGATGCTCAAGAATCTTATATAAAATGGCATAGCATTTGCATATAATCTATG
Organism: Eulemur rufifrons; assembly: GCF_041146395.1. Taxonomy (NCBI): domain Eukaryota; kingdom Metazoa; phylum Chordata; class Mammalia; order Primates; family Lemuridae; genus Eulemur; species Eulemur rufifrons. The sequence continues at coordinate 124,368,886 of NC_091012.1, forward strand.
CACATCCTCCCATATACTTTAAATCAACTCTAGATTATTTATAATACCTAATACAATGTAAGTGCCATATAAGTAGTTGTTATACTGCAGTATTATTTATTTGTATTATTTCTTATTGCTATATTGTTATTTCTTATTGTTTTTTTCCAGAATATATTTCAACCCTTGGTTAGTTGAATCCAAGGATATGAAACCCACGGATATGAAGGGCTGATGGTACTTCCACAAATCTGTGTCCTAAAATTTGAAGCTAGAGAGGTCAGTCCTAATTTTTAGGATTTCAACCAAACTGTCACTAGCTAATGACTTTTGAGAAAACAAAGCTCTGGATTTAATTTAATATCGGTACCTTAAATGACAGCAGTGGCTTATATCAAGGAAAACACTGCATCTGAGGCTCTAACCCAATGCTCCCCCAACATCTACATTTCACACATCCATTAGACAAAACACCTAGCAAAGTATAAAACAGGTCAGGACTTTCTTTCTCTTTATGTTTTAATTTACAACTAAACTTGAGCTAACTACTCATAGCTCAAACTGGCAGTGCTGGCAGTATAGTACATTGAAAAGAACAGTGTACTAAGGAAAAGGAAATGTGATTATAAGTTGAGCTTTGCTATGAACTGTTATAATCATGGGCAAGTCACTTCACATCTCTGACCTCAGTTTCCTTATACGTGAATTCAGAGGACTGGGTTAAATATCTCCTAAGGTCACTTATATTCCTCATATTTCCCTAGTTCTTTTTATGGAACACCTATAAGTCAGGTGTTCAGTCTCACAACTATGTGGACTAGGTTTATACTTAGAAATTCCTCAGCACAATAGGCTTTCGATATGCACTCACGTATACATGAAATAGGAGAAAATTAATTAATATGAAAGGGATACTTAATTTGTTTTGAGGAGGAACACACAGCTAGGGTTAGTGTTTCCTGGCTAAATAAAAATGAAAAAACAGAAATATTCCATCAGTATGAGAATTTAGCAGTCTGTGCATAATGGTAGCAACAGAATTCAGGTTGTTATATAAAAAGCACATTCTTTTACGCTTCTCCAAAATAAAACCATTATAGTTTTTTAAGCTCAAATATAATATCCCATTGAAATCCAAAAAAATTGTAAAAGATTGAGTAGATAAATTCATGTATATATGGAGGCCACTGCATTCTTAAAACCACCACTAGATGGAACATTTACTGCAATATTTATAGTGAGTGCCCAGTTCACCTTGAGTAAATGTATTAAGAATCAGGTCATGAAGCACAACTGAAGTGTCATTATTTCTCCTGTATTATGTTAAATTCTTAACACAAAATTTAAAAAACACAATGCTGAGTCATTACCGATTAAGAAAACTAATGCTTTTGTCCAAATTATACTTCCTGGGTCTTAATGACATGAGTTCCATTTACCAAAATATTTTTTACCTAAATATTTTTATTTTCAGGTAAGTGGTACCATACTTACTTATCCAAGACCTGTGGATCCTCAGGGCTCTTATTTTCATATTCCAAAAGTTCGAGAAAACTCTGCATGTACCTAAAAAAGAAGAATTACTGCGTTAGTTGCCCACCCAACATCCATTCCTCCTTTCCCTTTTCCTAGGAGCACTCCAGATTTTCACTCAGATCTCCATCCCATCACCCCATGCAGCTCAAGTGCTTCAGGGGAAGCTGGTGCCTCCAAAGATCCTGGGTGGCCCCATTTTTCTCTGGGTAATCCTATTTCTCTGTTACTAATTATTAATTAGTCCAGGTCTAAGCCTATCAATGCATGCATGTCCCTGAATATGGGGACGGGCTCAGGGAAGAGCATACTGCCTCAATTCAGGCCAGTAAAATGGGAGAAGACTTGCTAGAAGACTCTGGGAGGGAAATCAACTTGCTCTCCATTTGTACAGTGTGCTATGTGGATGTGAAGCCTGGAACTGCTGCAGCTATTCTACCACCAGGAGGGAATCTAATCTGAAAATGAAGCTGACACCATTGAAAGTAAGGCCTTGATAACCTCATGAATCTCTGAATCAAACCAACACCAAAAGCTCATGCTATGGCTGGACCATCTAGTTACACGAGCCAGGGTCAGGTGCATTGTCTGCTCCTTATAAACAAACATATCCTAACTGATACACTGAGTCTACAGTTTGATTACTAAAAAGGGCATATAAATTTTAAGAAGCACATGCATGACACCGAAGTACATACCAAGAACTTAGAAACTAGTTGTAAAGAAGGTTTCTTCTCACAGTTAAATTAATTTCATCAACACTTAGTGGGGGAGTAGGAATGCCTCTTAGGCCCTCAGAAACAGCTTCTGGATTAAGAATAGCTATATATTTCAATCAGGGCCAGGATAAGAAATAATGTGACCAACATTAAGATCTGGAGAACACAGAAAAATGAGATTCAGAGGGGTACATTAGTGTAGCAGCTACATCCAGCCAGGACCGGCTGGATCTGGTGGGGATTCAAACATTCCAATTAGATACCTGATCTCTATTTTGGGTCTTAACATGTCCTGAAAGAATTATCCCTTTATTCTAATTATTTCTAACAATTAATTACTACTAATCCTATTATCCACTGTAGATGGAGGATGAGGACACCCTAGTAACTAAAAGTAACTGTTACACATATAAATACATCAATACAAATGCCATTGATTCATCAGCTTCACGTGAACTTTGTGACAGTGCATCTGATACTATGCATGTTCATCTCTGGGTATATTTTTTAGAAGTCTCTGGGCACATAAGGATATGTATGAGATATTGTTAAATATCATCAGGTCAAAACACCCTGAGAGGTCAAATTTAGCCAGCCCCAGTGTTGGCCTCTGCCTGGCCATGTGCGAGCAAACTAGGCAGGCATCCCATCCATTCCGAAGGGGAGAGTTCTTTAAAGAGCAAAGTCATAAATGGAGAAAGGTCAAAGATTATGCTGAGGTTTCTAAGACTGAAAGTCAAGAGTGCAAGGAGAGCACACTGTGACTGAGGGGACGGTGGTGGGGCTCATGGCCCATCATACACAAGATTCACTTTTAAAAGGAAAAGGAAAAAGAAATGGCAGCAAAACACAATGCATGATCCTGAACTGGATTCCTAAATCAGGAGAGGAAATTGCTAAAAAAGGGCACTATTAGAACAATTAATAAAGTGAGAACAAGTTCTACATATTAGAAAATATTACTGTATCAATGTTAAATTTCCCAAATGTAGTGATCATACTGAGATTTTCTAACGAGTTGTTCCAAGGAGATACATACTAAAATATTTAGAGGCAAAGGGGCATGATGTGGACATCCTGTGTGTGCATGTACGATATATATACACATATCTACATGATACACACATAGAGACAGAGAAAGAATATGAATGATAATGATAGAACAAATATGGTCAAATATTAACTATTAGTAAATTTACATGAAGGTATATGAAAATTATACTAGTCTTGCAACCCTTCTGTTAAGTAGAAAATTACTTCAAAATAGAATGTTTAAGAACAGGAAGAAATGGTATGTATGTGTTTGGAGTGGATATGGAAGAGGAATGATGAAGAGACAAAAGAAAAAGAGTGGACACAGCAATTTGTGTGAGTCTATATTTTGCCAGGGTGATATAACACAAAAGTACCTTTGGCATTTATCCCTGGTTCCTGGCCCAGAGCTCCTAAAACCTTAGAATTTCCTGAGTGATAGTAATATCTTTGTTATTTATAAGGATCCTCTTTGGATCAAACCAGAGGTTATGCTACTGAGGTGGCTTAGGGTGGGGCCCCAGATAGCCTCAAGATGGGGCTGGTCACCAGAAAGACCAAGTGATTGGAGGATGGGAACTTTTAGTCCCACTCCCAACCTCTGGGGAGGAGAGAGGGCCAAAGACTGAGCTCTGTAAAAGCTCTTGAACAACCAAAAATTCAGAGAGCTTCCAGGTTGGTGAACAGGTGGAGGTACCACCACCAGAAGGGTGGCACGCTGGAGGGGGCATGGAAGCTCCATGCCCACACCTCCCCCCATACCTTGCCCTATGCATTTCTCCCATTTCACTGTTCCTGAATTGCCTCTTTTATAATAAACCTGTAAATGGAAGTAAAGTGCCTTCCCGAGTTCTGTGAGCCATTCTAGCAAAGTATCAAACCTGAGAAGAGGGTCATGGAAACCCAATTTATAGCCACTCCATCAGAAGCACGGGTGGCCCAAGACTTGCAACTGGCATCTGAAGTTGGGGGGGAAGTCTTGTGGGACTGAGCCCTACAGCTGTGAGGTCCTACTAACTCTGGGTAGTTAGTGTCAGGATTGAATTGAATTGCTGAATGCCCAGTTGGTGTCTGGAGAATCGGACAACTGGTTGTTGGTGCTGGAAAACACGGCAGAGCCAGAAATTCACTTTGAAGCCCCTGAAGTAACTTTTACATAAGCAATTGTAAATGTTTAACTGTCACCACCACTAGGATTGGGGACTTGATCTTACCTACCTAGAATTCCCACCATAGTGGCCCCCAATAGTGATTTTATACTTTCTACTGGAAAATCTCTAATGATGGCCTTGAAGCAATAAAGAAGTCTCATGAAAACAAGGACTTGCTGCTCCTTCTGAAACAAACTATAAATGGAGAGCAGAAGGGAACTGAGTATGATACCAAAGCCATGGTCATCGTCTCTGATCTCTCCTTTGTTCCAAAGACCCTGTACCTCACATGGTGAGGAACTGCTGCTTGTCTAGGAAAGGGACTAGACACCGTACCTCTAAGACCACCCAAAATAGTGTTTGTCAGACAATTCATTTTTAGCCCTATGAATTTATTGTAATTAATATTATTGAGGAATGACTATTGAATGTCTATCCTCTTTTAGTAGCCTGGCCTCCGCTAACCTTCTAAATGCCAACTAATTAATAGCTCCATTGTCCTTATATTTGTCTACATCATTCCCTTGTCCTAAAATGCTCTCCCCCACCCATACCTGTCATTTCCACCCACCTATCAAGGGGCAGCACAAAAGCACAGCTGGCATTTCTCCTCCCTTCTCTGTGCTCCCCAGCACTGTGCTTGCTTGAGAGTACTTACGGCATCTGGCTCCCAAACTCCCCCAGCTGTCTCCACAGCGACTTCCACCCTGCTTTTATAACACAGAGCAGACCTGCAAATGTGTCCCAAACACTGTACATGCAAATCCCTTTCTAAAAACACACCACTTGTTCTTCTTACATCCCACCACTCACTGATTTCACCCTGCTTACTTAGTGGGTAGTTTCATCACAAATTCAACTTCCTCAATTAAGTAGCATATGCTTTAACCACAGATATATAAGTGATTTAAGTTTTACTCTGTTAATATTTTCCATACTTTTTTAGGGCAAATGAAACACAGCAGGGAGCTATTAATATTTTTCCAATCTAAGGTTCCCCTTTAAATGACTTGATTTGTTCTAGAAGCAGGACTGCCTTAAAGGAACTTCTGTAAAAGGAAAACAAAAGGAGCAAGGTTGAGACTTAATGTAAGTGGCAAACATCTTATGTGAAGGACTGCAGGCCCACTCACATGGAAAAAAAAGTCAAGAAAGTATCTAGTACAATTTAGAGGTATTTTCACTGAAACAATTTTAAATTGAACAGCAAAAAAAAAAAAAAAAAAAAAAAAAAACCCCACAACACTTTTAATTGCATGGAAAACTCAGCTATCCCAAATGACTCATTCCCAGACGGGAAGTATGTGCACTTTTACAGAGAATGATCCCAATGCCAAATGTTCAGAGCATTGTGGGAAGATCCATTTTAAGACACGTTATTTACTTACCAACTCTGGACCAATCCCACTGAAGGGCGGTTAAGTAAATTATCCGGCAGAAGATTAACTTCTCTCATTGTGTTAGCCAGTCGTACAGGAAGTTCCTTTCGTAGAAACATATATGATGTTTTTTCACATGCATTATCTCTTCCTAGTAAGACATGAAAAATGTTCCATGATTTTACAGTCTAACAGATGGAGAAATAGAGTGCTCTCATGGTATCACAGTTACTACTGGTTGGGAAGAGAAAATTAAATAATCCTGTGGTCTCTAGTTGAATTTTTATCCTCTGAAATAGCAAGTTTAAGAAAATAATTTAATTAGAAGAGAAAAAGAACATTTATTCCAAGAGGCAACCTTGAAACCAGTGTTTTTCATAACACAAAAACGTTCCTAGTGTTACCAGCAGCAATATAAAAGTGACCTGGGATATAATCTGAATTTGTTTTCAAATAAACACTGTGGGAAAACTGCCAAGTACAAAAGTAGTAGAACATGTAAATACACTCCTGTTCATAGGGGTTTTCAGAAGGCAACAGATCCATTCATTCCACAAATATTCACCTACTGAGTGCCAAGTGTTTCCTAAGATTTTCTTTCAGGGACCATAGCTCTGCCATTCTGGGAAGTAGCCACAGACTCTGCGATTCCAAAGGAGGGGCTATGGTCAAGACACAGGGCTTGAGGGTGCCAGAGAAACCAGCTCAGAGGTGGAGTGATCCACGGTGGCATGTCCCAGAGGGTAAGACACATGTTGACTATAAAGAAGGAGATCAGAATCTTCTGGAGGTTGCCCTGAGCTGGTTGTGCATAAAATTTACATAAATAAGAAATAATGAGAGAAAATATACCTGACCACTTAAAAGAGGAAACCCAAGCCCCTTCCTCTGCTGCCACAAGGCCAAGCAGTTCTAGCATTGGTCTTGCCCGCAGCCCCCAGCCCTGCTGTGAACTCCATGATGGTTGGGGGTGGAGGGCCTGACTGAAGGGGCCTGAGCTTTGGAGCCCCAACTCCTCCACTGGGGGTTGTGAAACCTCTGGGAAGCTTCTTCACTTCTCTGCCTTAATCTGTCAAATGGAGATAGAACTTTAGTTTTTGTAAAGATTATATGTGATAACATGCATGAGCCTGACACAGGGCACGTGTCTAATAAACACTGGTCCTTCTGCTGTGATACCTATGAGTCCACCCACCTCCCTCGCACTGGCTACGCCTCTCTGATGTCCCATACTCCGTGGAGGCTGCTCTGAAATGGGCAACATCTGGGCCAGCACCAGGGCCAGAGAGGGAAGCAGAGCTCATCTAACAGTTTTCTCCTCCAAACTCTCCTATTCTTCCATATGTGATAAAGGCAGCAAATTAGGTATTATTTTAGGGATTCAGAAGTAAATTCAATTTTCTAACACTTCCAGTCACATTCTTCTTGGTTCCTTTCCTCTCCCTACCATATAAGACTTGAAATAAAAGAACCCACTCTTGAAAGTCATCTGCAGAACCTTTCTTCCCCACTGATCCCTGATCCTATCTCCTTTTTCAAAAAAGTTAGAATAAAAGATTAAAGTTTTAAATAATCCATCGCTCATTTCCTTCATTCTAAGTATATTGAAGGCCTTTGGCAAATCTTTTAACTAATAGATGATTCCGTGTTTCTTTCACTTTTCCCTTTAGCATTTTCACTGTGATGAGTACCTTAATCCCCAATACCCATTCCAAGCAGGGGGGGAAGGGGTGTAATGCCCCATCAATGACCTTACAACACATACTCTGTACATATTCATTTGGCCTTAAACAATTAACATTTAAAATGACTCTGATCGTTTTGCTTCACATAATATACAGACAGTTCCCCCTTACAATGGTTCGATTTAAGATTTTTCAACTTTATGATGGGTTCATCAGGGTATTAAATGTATTTTTCACTTACAATATTTTCAACTTATGATGGGTTTAATCAGGATATAACCCCATCCTAAGTTAAGGAGCATTTGTATATTATTCTTTAAAAGTTGTGTGTAAATATAATTTTAATGTTAAATGTACTAAAAATGCTGATATTTACTATAGCGAATCTCATTATAAAATGAAGGACTTATTACCTGAATTAAAATATAAATCTAGATTTTCACATGTCAGGAGAAATACTTTGCATCCTGGTTAAATGGAAAGGAAAAAAAATTTTTTTGAGACAGGGTCTCACTCTGTCACCCCAGGTAGAGTGCTATGGTGTCAGCCTAGCTCACAGCAACCTCAAACTCCTAGGCTCAAGAGATCCTCCTGCTTCAGCTTCCCGAGTAGCTGGGACTACAGGTGCTGCCACCATGCCCAGCTAATTTTTTTTTCTGTTTTTTTTGTAGAGCTGGGGTCTCGCTATGTTGCTCAGGCTGGTCTCAAACTCCTGGCCTCAAGTGATCCTCCTGCCTCGGCCTCCCAATCAAAGAGCTAGGATTACAGGCATGAGCCACTGTGCCCAGCCAAGAAATTATTTTTAAAGCACAAAAGAAATGCTGACTTTCTCACTGTGAGATGACAAAGGCTCTCTCCTTTGAGCAAACCTGAGTCAGGCTCCTCTGAATCCTCTTTTTGACCAGGCCTCCACCTAGGGTTCTATCTTGACCTAAGTAGGCCAGTTTTACCAAGAATCCTGCTGAATCGTGTTAGTGAATATCCTCTACCCTTGGTATCTGATCACCCTTGATATCTAATCAAATTCCTCATCCCCTACTCTTGATATCTGATCACCCTGGACTGCCTTCGGCAAGAATCCCCCTAGCCTTGATGTTTCCTCTTAGTTACCCACTAACCCCACCCTGCTCCTTGGCTATAAATAGCCACTTGTCCTTGTTGCATTTGGAATACAGCCCAATCTCTCTCCCTTACTGTAAAACCCTCACTGCAATGGTCCCTCTTGAATAAAGTCTTCCTTACTGTCTTTAACAAGTATCACAGATAATTTTTTCTTTAACAAGAAGAAGGAAGTTCTGCAATAGGAAAGAAGTGGAAGAACCTCATAGTGCTGGAACTGGGCATATCAGTATAAACTCATGATTTTTAAAAATTACCTGAGTTTTTTGGGTAGTGAATATGTACATGCTTAAATTTCCAAGTTGACAGCCCATTAGGAGCAGCAGGTTGGAAGCACAGGGTAGGCTGAAGAGGGCGGGCGGTGAGCAGTGAGAGCTGGCTGTCAGGCATGTGGTGGCCAGTGTCAGGTCCACATCTCCCCTCTGAAACCCCCGGGGGCTTAAAGCTTAAAAGAGGGGGCTCATTAAATAGCAATCACTAATGATGCTGATGATGATCAAGCCAAACAGTCTGAGGCCATGGGATGCAAGATCAAATAATCTGTTACTTGGGCAGCCCTGAGAGCTTTGACTCTGACTATATTCTGAGTCAGTGTAGTCCCCTGGGCTCATTTGATGATTCCATATAATTAAAACTCAACTACCAGGCATGGTTCAAGATAACCAAATTTCAGGAAGCATTTTATTCAAGACTCTTTGGATTATCACCCTGCTATAAAAAAAATTTTATCTGTCTCTATATCATCCATAGCACCTATTATAGTGCCTTGCCTATGGTAGCTTCTCAATGATTTACTGCAAGAATATATAATGCTTTCAGAAGTTTGTATTTTTTAAGAAGAGTAGCTGAAAAAATCTCAGGTTTTGATTCCTACATTCTAAATTTAGCTCTAGGGACAAATTCTTGGTACTCAGATACCTTAATTATACATCAGCTTAAACAGGAAGATAAGTCTTTTTTAGTTAGCTAATTAGTAAACCTAAAAATAAATATGAAATGCCTGATTTTTGTAACCTTTCCGTGGCTTTCCTCAAATACATGGAAAGTACTTTGTCCTATGTATTAACGCTGGATACTGGGTTTAAATCAAAAGTTTCTAACAACGTTTTTCATTATAAACTTACCAAAGAAATCTTTTTGGTTTTAAATGAATGTCCCCTCACAAAGGTTCTGTTTTTGTAAGTCTTCTGGCATATTGTGTATTTTCCAGTTATGCTTTCCAATTATGTGACTTCATTTTTCCCCACTTACTTGGCTTTTCTACATTCCTTAATTTTGACTTTCTATTTTTATTCTGCATTTCTCTATACATGTCATCTTATTCAAATTTACCAATTAAATTTTCTCCTAGTTCAAAGATGACAAAGGGAGTGGGGTGAGGAGACTTAGAAAATTCTGCCATAGTGGATACAAATAAGTCATTAGCTCAAATAAAATACACTCAGTTTTTGTTCTAAATGTAATGATCTTTTCATTCTCTGCTGTTCAGTTCTCATACTTTGCCCTTTCCTTGGGAAGTTAGAGACAATTAGTATATTTGCAAAAGGTATGGTTTGCTTTGTCTAGAAAAGTTCCATATAGCTTTACATTCAACAAGACACAAGATAAACAGACACAAAAATACAAATGACTTTCAATTTGATGCAGGGAGCCCTCCCTGTGGTGGGACCATGAGGTGGCCAGGAATATTTAGCTAGCTGCCTGGGAGCAAGAGTTCACAGACTTATTCTTTAGACCTGGTTTCCATAGTGGCTGGTATTTCTGGCAAGTCTTTAATCCTCTTTTCAACTAATTTACAAGAGGCAGAAAAAATAATTATTTCTTTGGTTAATGAAGTCACCTGATAATAAGCATCTCACAAAGCAGAGGCTGAGAACATATTCTGTACTCTCTTCAATCAAGAGAGACAATGCTCCCTAAAATGTAGTCTCCTCTGTCTAGATTATTTGAAGGTTTTCTTTATTCACATATTTCAGCTTTCTACTTGGTGGGGGGTGGTTTGCAAGTGGCAATAATTAGATAAAGGAGTGAAAAATGAGAGCAACGAATGGAAAAATTACTAGCGAGGCACCAAAAACCAACAATGATCCAGTTTACTCTGATAATGCTGCTTTTGATTAATATTTTCAACTAAAAGTTTCAATTTGCAATGTATTTTTCACATTAACCATGTTAAAATGGGTAAAATATAACTGAGAAAATGTTATTTTAGGGTGAGTTCTTTATTTTCCCCAGTTGTATTCATAAGATTTTAATCTTTTGAAAACATTGAATTTTAAGAATGAGTAATTAATTCTTGAGCTTACCAGGGCTAAACAATGATTAATTGAATAGTCCTTCAAAAGAAACAACCTGAAGTGTGAATGGAGAGCTACAAAATAATCATGAATGTCCTTCAAAAGAATCACTTTCTTTAATCTTCCTTTATACTTTTAAAATGTTTGTTTCGCTTCATGCTCAGTAGTAGTATTTCACTGCCTGAGAAGTTTGACAGTTTTCCTTTGTTTGAAAAAATGTATTCCTGAATTTAAGAATAGATCAAAATGGGTTATGACTTGGGGGCCTGCCAAACTTGAAGCTGCCTCCATTCTAGGCAAGACTATGCTGTGGTTCTTATTAATAGTGAGTCAGACACTTCAGAGCCATAGAGCCAAAGACTGAGGATTTCACAAACATCTTATTCCCTATCAAATTCAACACACCAGTAACATCCAGATAGTACACTACTTCTTTCAGCCCAATGTCTATTTTAATATGCTCACAGATGCTGTGAGTTGGGAATTCAGACAGGACACTGAAAAGACAGCTTATCTGGGCCTCAGCTAGGAAAATTCAAAGGCTGTGGGGTGCCTAGACCTTGGGGCTGGAAGCATCCAAAGGCTCCTTCACTCATAAGCCTGATGTTTTGGGCCAGATTACGTGATGACTAGGATTGCCTACCCTAGCACCTTTGGGTGGCCTCTTCATGTGCTTCCTCACAACATATCAGCCTCGGGCTAGTTGGATTCTTACATAGCTTTGGTAAAAAGGCAGAAGCCTCATGGCCTTTTATGACCCAGGCTCAGAACTCAAACAGCTGCCTATTTCTGCCATATTCAGTTGGTCTAAGCAGCCAGAGCCTGCCCAGATTCAAGGGGAAGGGAATTAGACTCCCCTCTTGATGAAGGGGTATCAAGGTCACAGTACAGAAAAGCATCTTCATGGCCATCTTTGGGAAATGTGATCTAAGATGCCAACAAGGAGTTGTAGACAATGATTTATTGCTCCAATTATATTTAAAAGCACTCTTCTATTGCCTGAATTGGTTTCTTCTGGGGTCACTGTCCATTTATTTGTCTTAGTTTCTCTCTTTCTCCCTGTAGGCTTCCCTTGAATGTCTGGTGATCCTTGGCTGTTCAGCCAGGTTTGAGAGTGAAGCAGCCGAAAGACTGACCGGGAGCCCTTGTGGGGCTTTAGGAGGCGTGAGCTCCCCAAATACCTGATTACATGGGGCTTTTCGGTGAGTCCTAACACCACACCAGCTTCGATGATTCTCCTTAAATAGTGCAGTGTCTAGGAGAAGAACCACCTTTCATCCTTTACTTTGCCTGGGGGTGACTGCCTGCTACTAATGTTCTGATGGTCAGAGTGGAGGGTGGCCCTTCTGTTTGTGGACTTCTAGTTCATTCTCCTGTGTGCACCCAACCAGCCCTCCCTGTCACTCCTGCCCCCTATCGGTCTACTGCATTGCTGAGGTGGGGGCCCCTCCTGGGCTCTAGTGCACCTTGCTCAGCAGCCTCCTCAGCCACACTGCCTTTTTTCTTTTTTCTTTCTGGACCCCATTAACTGGACACAGTGCTTTCTGAGTATATTCCAGACCTGAGCTTGTCCAATATAGGAGCCAGCAGCCATTAGGGGAAACTTAAATATTTAATTTTATTATTATATCAATGATAAATTCCCCAAGGGTGATAACTGTACCATGGTTATTAGGAGAATACGCTTATGCTTAGGATATATATACTTAAGTGTCTAGGGGCAAAGAGGCATGATGGCTGCAACTTATTCTCAAATGGTTCAGCAAAAAAGCATGTATATGTCAGAGGGAAGGAGGGAGGGAGGGAGGGAGACAGAGATAGGGATGGATGGAGAAGGGAGAGAGAAAGCAAATATGGCAAAGTAACTGGTGAAACTAGGTGCCAGACATGGGTGTTAACTATTATTCTTACAACTTAAGGTCTGAAATCTTTTCAAATAAAGTTTTTTTTCTGGGAGGTGGCAGGGGGAAGACATTGAAAACAACTTAAATATATAACAATAAGGGGATAGTAAAATAAATTACAATACTGTATATTTACATGGGGAAACACGCAGTCACTAAAAGGAATGTTTTTAAAGAAAAACGCAGTCTTCTAAAAAAAAAAAGTCTTCCAACACCTCGAGCCATTTTATTCTTTAAAAAAAAAATACAAAAATCTCACACAAAACATGCTACTATATATAGATTTTCCTAATGGGGTCTGACACGCATGGTACCCTTCATGTAATGCTTTCTGTTCTTCGGATAAGAAAAGAAGGTACAAGGTGACCGTGACAGAGTTCTTAAGTAAGGTGGATGAGGGTTACTGAATCCTTCTCTGAAGGACACCCATGTGGCTGTGCTGAGGGAAAATGACTAACATCCACTCGAGTCCCTTGATCCTCTCTCTCTTTAGAAATCCTGTTTGTTTGCCCTTTTGAAACATATATCTACACAAACAGACTAGTGAGAAGCCTGCCACTCTATACAGCAGATAAACCAAAGCAAGTTGTGAATGGATTTCACTGTGCCGTGGACCCAGAAGTCGCACCCTCTGCTTCAGTAACCCCCTCTGCCATTGCCCCAATCACTGGGTTCTATGTCCTGTGGGTCCCAGGATTCCTCAGACAATTGCAGAGTTCACTAGCACAAAACCTGGCACATTGTAGGTGTTCAGTAAATATTTTCTGATTACAACTGAAAATTAAAACACCTAGTAAGTTTAGGCATAAACTTCCCATAGCAAATAAAATTCAGGGCTTCAAGATAACATTTGCTGGTGATAGTAAATATCTCTTAGAGATCAACTTCATTCTACATATTAGGTTAAGGGTATTCAAATCCTTAAAGTTTCGTGAAGAGCCAAAGGGGAGGTAGGAAGGCAATAACACAGTGGCAGTAACAGTCAATACGGTGTGTCCAGCCTGAGAGTAGAAAAAAGCACGGATGTGTTCAGAACTGATATCACAAATAGAGCTGTGACCAGCTAGAGCATGTCAGTAATAATTGCTGTGTAGCCCAAGCCACCACACATCCATATCAACCTAAGGGTAAGGTTTAGGATCTAGTCCTGATAGTAAACTGGTGAGTCACAGGATGGCTTGTTGTCATGGAAGCAGGAATACTTAGGTAAAGGTCACACTGTACCCATCTTTGAGGCCAAGGCAAGATGTTTAGTTAACCATCACAGTAAATGAAGGGAGTCCAAAGGCAGTCACGCTCCAAGCACAAGTGAGCTGAAAGTGCTGTGTTTCTTGGAAAATGATGAGTTTATACAGCTGAGACCTGCAGCCAACAATCTTGAAGATAATTAATATTCCAGGTTAAGAGCTCCCTACCCAGCTTTTAGTCTTAGCAGAAAGTCCTTCTTTCATCCAGGAAATGCTGTGTCACTAACTTACCATAATAAATTCATAACATCTACTGAGCATCTACCATGTGTCATGCATTGCACCACACATTCTCAATCTTGTCAATGCAATAATCCTATTAGATGCTATCATTTCTGCATTGTAGATAAAGACACTGAAGTGTAGTGGGATTAAGTGATTTGCCCAAATTCACATTGCTGGTAGGCACCAGAAATTAAGACTTGAGTACAAATTTGTATGTACTGCTTCTCATATTCCCAGAGACAATAAGGTAGACTAACAAGTAGTGGTCTTCAGAATCAAAAGAATTATTTCAATGTAAGTAAATTGAGTGGGTATCAATCTAATAGCTCTGAAATGATAAAACTAAGTAAGCATTAGATTATGCCATTTCCTGATTGCATAATAGAAACAATGTAGACAAAACCTCAGCATTACTAATAGGTACTACATTTTCTATAAAGAATTGCATTGGGGCAATTGCATATTGTGTTGAACTAAAAAGAGCATAGGCTTAAAAGCTCAATCTACCTGTACTTTAACCATGACTTTGCCCCTAACTTTGCTTACGTGAGAGACTTAAACCATCTAAGCTTTAGATTTCTCATCCAAGAAGTGAAAACACCTACTTCACATGGATGCTGTGAGAATTACAGCTAAATCTGCCTACTAGTGATACACAAATGTAAGTTCCCTTGGCCTCACGAAAAGAATAATTTCTAGTTCCCTTTGGAACTAGAACTAGTCAAGATGTTACATGAACAACTAGCTGATGACTCGGACAGTCTTTTTGTTACTTGGGGCTTCTACTTTCTCGTGTAAAATTCGGAAGGTTACAATGATCTCTAAGCTCAAGCTCCCACTGAATGAATCTAAGAGGATAAGATTATGGTTTGCGTCTCTATACACTTCACAGTTATTTATCCTACACCAACCTTGCCTACTAATGTAAATTCTGGGACAGCTCTGGAGAGCACTGCTAGGGGTAAACAGCCAATGAAAGGAGGTGGAAATCAAGAAAAAGAGTACACACATTTACGTTTGTTCTTCTTTTTGTGTTCTCCATCCAGATAGCTCCCAACAATGCTTTGGAGAAAGGACAATTAGGTTAATACTTCACACATTCCCAGAAACCACTCCTATTTCAAAACCCTTTAAAGGAGAGGTAGGGAGAGCAGAAAAGATACCACAAAATCATGATTCATAAATTTTGGCTAGCATATATAAATTTATGTATTTGTTCCAGCTTCTCATTTATCTATGAGCTCCTCAAAGGCAGTGACTATGCCTTGGCAATCTCCCAATGCTTCTTAATTTCCATTTCATTCCAAATCCAGAACGTTCAACTAATGCTGATGGACTCCAGAACTGCTTACCTGTTAACCTTCAGCATCTCACAGACTCTGTCCCTTAAAGCAGTTAATAGCTCTTGAGCAAAAATTTTACTGGATCTAACACTGTGGTTCTTAACTCTGGAAGCACATTACAATCACCTGGGCAACTCAAAAGTACCAGTCCCTAGCAGACCCTATTCCCAGCGATTGATTTCATCAGTTTACGTGGGGAACAGGTGTCAGTAGTTTTAGAAGCTCCCCAGGTGACTCTCATCGTGGAGTAGCATCTCATCATAGGCAGTTAAATGAGGAAAAGCAAATCAAAGAACTGCCCAGGCCCAGAGAGTGGCTAGTAAGCATCCAGACTTTTTCCACTTACCCATTATTTTCAGTTTTTATTTTCCCGTTTGAGTTTTGTTTCAGCCTCTTAGGAAACTGACCACAAACATCTTTGTAGTCTGTGAGAGACTTTTCAGCATTATCAGCTGTCTTTTTTCCTTCTCTTTTAGGTGATCTTAAATGGGGAAGATAAAAAACTGAACAAACTCATGAAGGACATGGCTGTACTCAGGATGTGGTAATGCACGACAGGCAGTGACAATGCACTTGTTGGTCTTTTCCTCCAGTTTGTTTTGTTCACACACTGCACCCAATCCATCACCTATTTTCTCAGCTATAAAGAGGGGGGGTAGTAAGATGACCAAGTGAGCAGACGCCTGGCTCTCCTACCTACTATATGTGTAATTTTCTTACCTGCTCAGAACTTCAGATTCCTAATTTGGAAAATAGGCATGGCTGTTGTGAGAATTAAATGATACCATATTTTATACCAAGCATTGGTAAGTACTCAGTCAATGCTAGTTGAATCTATTGAATCTTTTTCAGTTGCCACATAAAGTCCATTTTAATTTCCTTCTTGAATAGCTTCACTGAAGCCAAGATAAGGTCAAACCAGCAGGAATGTGAGCATGTAGGCCAGACATGACATGATAGAGAATATGGAAAGAACACTAACCAAAGCGGCAGTACCCTGTCCACGAAGGGCAGTTTCTAGAGAACAGGACGTTCACTGTGAGGCAAGCAGCTTCCTCCCAGAAGAGTTTATTACAAATAAAGTGTTCACATAAGCACATTACATGATAGATATGAAAATAATAATATAGCAATGACCACTTTCTATTTAACTGCAGAATCAGGAGGAGAAATTAACCCACACTTATACAGGAGTAGAAATTAACCACACTTACACAAAGTCCACAGTCAGGTATTAAGAAATACCCACTACCAAGGTTAAGGAAACATTGTACTCTACTAAAACAGACCCAAGGTTCAGAGACAGAAGCCTGAGTATGCGCTGGCCTATGAAAATATAACAATTGTTGGGAAAAAATATGTATGTTACAAATTTCAAAGGGCCCTACTATTTTCTGGCCAACAGCACATGGGGAAATATTTAACTTCATGGTGTGGGAAAATTTAGAGAGATGATAATTTATTCCCAACAGTAAGACTATTATGTACTGATCTCTGTGTCCTAGTAAGAGAGAAAGCAACACTGGTACAACTCAAACAGGTCGAGCAGAATCATAGATCAAGTCTAAAAATGAAAATAAAATCATGACCACTTGGGTGAACCTTAGGGAAAATAATATACCACTGAGTTAGAACCCCAAGTATTCAATGAAAGGGAATATAAATATTGACCTCTGTAAATGTAATAATTTACTATAATTTTTGTGCTATTCCTCATGGAAGAAAGTATAATCTCACAGTTGAGACAATGACCAGGAGTGTATCTCCTTGAAGGATATTAAGGACACCCCCCATGGGTTACAATCAAACCCAGCACTGCCACAAAGGGAACTATGGGGGTAAAGTAGTCCTCCCTCCCATAAAAGTGAAGTGGGCTAACTGGAGATACTTCAGTGCTAATTTCAATGCCAGTTTATGTGACAAAAATGGAAGGCCTAGGAACACCAGGTAACTCACTCATGGTCACCTTAGCACATTTTTGATAATGTGCTAGTCAATGTGAACAATGACTAATTTATCAAGAAGAATAAGTAGGCAAGAAGACATTTTTAAATTTAAGGTAATAAATAAGGAAGTGCCCTCACCAGATTTCAACATAAATTACAAGGCAAAAGTTAACATGTGATATTTAGTTAAAAATCAGAAAAGCTGTCCTGTTGAATAGAATCCACAAATATAAACTACAGCTACACTGTGAGCTTAGCATATAAAACAGAAACAGCAACAGAGCAAGATTTGAGGTATTAATAATTGTTGTGCAACTGGACAGCAGAACAGGGCAAAAGTGAGTTAGCTACAAAAGTCTCATCAGAAATGGCAATAAATTCCAGAGATATTTAATAACAATTTACAAACTGTTATAGGTAATAAATCTGACTGTGATAAAAGCACTGTAAATGATATAGGTGATACTGAGTATATGAAAACAGACTGTGCACTAAATAAAAAGGAAACCAACATACAGTTTAACATATGTAAATATATGGACAAAAGCTGGAAAGGCTATCACAAAAAATGAATTGCAGGTAATATAGTGATTCTTTCCACATGCCTTTAATTTTATATTTTGATGATTACTTTGCCAAAGAAGGGAACACAATGAGGAAATACTCACATAGCACAATAGCTTACTATGCCAAATATACACAAGGAATTCATACAAACAATGAAAACTCCAGATTTCAGTTACTAATTGGTCAAGGGCACTTTACACACAACAAAATGCAGACAAACCCAAGCAGGGGAAAAAACCTTTTAGTTCCCATGCTACCTATTATACAATTAAAATCATAAAACCTCATTTTGGCAGGGCTGTGGAGAAACTGGTACACTTAAACTTTGTGGACAGTCCTGTAAATTAAACCTATACAGTGACTCAAAGCCTTTCACATGGTAATTCTACTGAGAGGCAGATACCCTACAGATAAACCACCTGATTACCTGGAAAAGTCTTAGCTACCCCAAAAATCACACTCCAGATAGCCAAGGTTTAGTGTTACTAGCATACAGGAGAAACAGAGCTTTACCACTTAAATGCAAATTACAAGCAATCACTTCTCAGTTCTTTAAACAGGGAGCTGAATTATCTTAGACCAGAGGTAGACCAACTTTCTGTATAGGACCAGATAGTAAACATTTTTGGCTTTGTGGTAACTACTCAACTCTGCTGTTGTGGAGGGACAGAAGCCACAGACAATATGTAATGAATGAGCATGCTGTATTCCAGTAAAACTTTACAAAAACAGGAGCTGTCAAAACCCACAGAGCATACAACACAAAGAATGAGCCCTAATGTTTACTATGATAAGTCAATGTCGGTTCATCAGTTATAATAAATGTCCCACACTGGTGCAAGATGTTGATGGTGGCAGAAGCTATGTTTGGGGGTGGGGTGGGGGATATGAGGGAACTCCTGTTCAATTTTCCTGTGAACCTAAAAGTACAGTTGTCCCTTGGTATCCATGGGGCACTGGTTCTAGGATGGCCCTCGGATACCAAAACCCATGGATACTCAAGTCCCTTACATAAAATGGCATAGTATTTGCATATAACCTATGTATTAATACATGCTCTCATATACTTTAAATCATCTCTAGATTAGTTATAATACCTAATACAATGCCTACACACCACTTCATTCGTGTGAATTCAATGTAGTACTTGGCACAAGGCAAACTCAAGTTTTGCTTTTTGGAACGTTGTGGAATTTTTTTTTTCTGAGTATTTTTGATCCACAGTTGGTTAAATCCAGGGATGTGGAACCCACAGATACAAAGGGCCGACTGTACTCTTAAAAATAAAGTCTGTTAATTAGAAAAAAAAAACCCAGATAGCCAGCCCTCAGGCTATAGTTAGTTTGACATTCTATCTTAGACTAGGGATATCCTGAGATAAAAGAATTTGCCCAACTCTGAAATCGGATTATCACAGGAAGTAAAACAATTGAGTGCCCATATAATATAAAGGAAAAGAAGTGATATTTTTTTATTCCATCCAGTAATAAAACCAAGGTTTTCCAAATCTTGCCAATAGTATGATCAATTTCCCAAATGCTTGATGGGAGGAAACCACCCAGCCATCAATAGGTCAGTAAATGCTATGTCTCCACTTTGAAAGTACACAAAATATTCTCAAGTGCTGCAAAGACAACAAAGCCAGAGCTATGACTTCGGTGCCTGAGAGCTGCCCCAGAGCCTGATAAACCAGGCTATATTAAAATCCAGCCCTATAAAATCTTAAAGGCCAATTCTTACCTTAAATTTAAATACTGACCAAGATGCAAAATGCCAGGTTAGGTATCTTTACCCTGAACTAAATTGTCCTTTTCCCCTTTAATTTTGAATAGTTGGCTCCTGTCTCCAAACAGGTTGTTCTAATTCTTGGCAATAACTCACAGTAGAAAAACTTTATCTCTTACAGAAAAGGTCTGTCATGTACATATGAAAAGGTACAAAACACACTCAAGATTGTTTTCCTAACACGATTTTCTTCAAAAAACCTTTTCATATTCTCCAGGAACAAAATCACTGTTCTCAGTGGTAATAAGGCTTCAAAGAGCAAAATGACTTTTTAAACCTTAAAAACCCAAGACTTTGCAAAGAGAGTCATTTAGAAAGAACCAAAGTCAATTTCTCAGTGTCTATCAGAGTCTTAAAACACTTTCTAAAGGAAAACAAAAGGTGGCTGGACCCTTAAACCTCAAGAATAGTAAGAGTGGAGAAACTGGCTGCTGCCTTCTAAGGGCTAAAGGCTCAGAGGTTCACAGAGCCAGTGTGATTATGGCAGAAATCAAAATACAAGGTTCTGTGACAAGGCAGGGTTGTCAGACAACCTGCTTTCTGGTGGTTTTATTTGGAAGATGCTATATTTAAATGTGAGGACATTATGGAAGTTTAAACTTATATAACAAGTGACTAAAGTGACATAATATTTAATAACCTCAATATGGAGTCAGGCATGGCGTCAGTAATGGCCATTTATGGAGCACCCATCCTGTGCACAGCAAACTGAGCTGAGGAAGCTGCAAGAGGTTACAAAGGAGAGGTGAGCACCCACCCTTGGGAGACAGACAATTGAGGATGAAATCAAAGAAAAGGAGGAAGGAGCAAAATACCTTTAATACAAGTGCAGCTGTGAAAAAGTAACTGGGAAAAAATGGGAAGTAAGTCTGCAGGGAGGAGATAAAAGTGTTTAATGAGGGAACCAAAAGTGGATAGGGCGCGACTGATAGATGAAAAGCAAGTTCAAATGAAAATGTGAATCATTTCCTACCAACTCATTCAACATTCAGAAGGTTCTATCTTTAATTTATGTCATAATAGTCCAAGTTCTCCTTTTCTTATATCACTAAGAGACCTTTTAAGTCATAGCAACTATTTAAGGGAAAGACAGAATTCAAATTTGTGCAAATATAATAAGGAGCCACCATAACATTAAATGCCATTCAAAGACAATAAATTGGTCCAAAAATCCAGAGGGGTTTACAGAAAAAAAAAGACATGTAAAAGTTATACTAAGAAATGAATTCAATAAATGTTTATTCTGAAAATTAAAATGTGATATCTCCATTATTCCTAATAAGGGATTAACATATACTATCTGAAGCCACATGGTCCAATAGAAAGATAATGTGAGCCACATATATAATTTAAAAATTTCCAAGTAGCCACATTAACATAAAAAGAAACTGATGACATTTTTAACATTTTATTTAACCATATCCATGTAACAAGACTGCACTTGTACCCTCTAAATCTATAAAAATAAAAAAATTAAATATGTATTTAACCTAACATCCAAAAATTATCATTTAAACATGTAATCAGTATAAAATATATTGAGATATTTTACTATTTTTTATATTAAGTCCTTGAAATCCAGTGTGTATTTGATGCTTACAGCACATCTCAATTCAGAAGCTAAATTTCTGTCAGAAATAATTATCTATAATTAGATTTCATAAAATTTACAGTTGATAAAGGCAGATTCACATATCCAAGTTGTCCTAAACATACTTAAAATTAACTGAATCAAGTATGTTTAAATTTAAATTAAATCCATTCAGTTTCTCAGTCACACTAGCCACATTGCTCAAAAGTGCTCAAAAGGCTCATGTGGCTGACAGGTGGTGAACTATACTGGACAAAGAAGGTCTAAAGAAATAAAGTAATAATTATGAATATAATCACTGAACCAAAAATTCAAACCTAATTACTTATTAAAAGAAATATGGGCCAGGCACTATAGCTCAAGCCTGTAATCCCAGCACTTTGGGAGGTAGAAGCAGGAGGATTGCTTGAGGTCAGGAATTCAAGATCGGCCTGGGCAACATAACAAGACCCTATCTCTACAAAAAAACAGAAAAATTAGCCGGGCGTGGTGTTGTGCACCTCTAGTCTTAGCTACTCAGGAGGCTGAAGCAGGAGAATCGTTTGTGTTGCCCTATAGAGATATAAAAGATTTCAGGAGTTCTGCAGGGCTTTGCTCTGAAGGAATATGTGAATGTGTTAGTTCAGAGATCAAAAGCTGCCTCGCCTCAGGAGGGCATCTCACTGGTCAGTAGCAATTTGCATGGTGAGGCTGTCACGGACCTGAAGGCTGCTTGCACCTGATATCTCTGTAGGACAAGGCTCCGTATGTGGTCACAGGTTGAGAACTGATCAAAGAATGCCCGACCAACAGATACCTGCAGCTAGAAACAATCGGCCTAAGGGACGGTTCCTGCTTCACTCCCGACTACTTGTCTCAATCAACAAAAAACTAGATAAAGAAATAGAGAGCCATTGTGTTTCTGTTTAGCCTTTTTGCTAAGTGATAATTTTATCTTAGGACTTAGACATTTATCTTAAAAAGATTTTATAACCATTTGCTCACGTAGATAGAGTTAATTAAGGGATCTCTAGAAGCTTTGGGGGAGACTTTAAACCTAAACAAACTATATGTTATTATGTAAATCTGTTACCCCTGGCAACTAATCACTGTACCAATAAATACTGATGCGGGACTTCACTAGTGGCCTCACAGCTCACGGGAATGCTGGAGGACCCTCTGACTCCCCCATCTTTTAAAACTATACTTTCATTTCTGTGTCTTCTTTTATTTCTATATTCTCTATTTTTCATTTCTATTATTTCCATATCCCTTGCGACGACCCCTGCCAAAGGGACCCGATTTTTCTGGGAGTGTAGCTAACTCCCTGCAGTTTGTGCCCAGGAGTTCAAGATTTCAGCGAGCTCTGGTCACCACCACTGCACTCCAGCCTGGGTGACAGAGTGAGAAAGGAAAGGAAGAAAGGAAGAAAGGAAGAAAGAAAGAAAGAAAGAAAGAGAAAAGACAGAAATAAAGAAGGTAAAACAAAGCAAAGAAAATATTTAACACGGAAAAATAAGGTATTAAAAACAAAGGGAAAGAAAATTACAGATGCATATCATTACAGATGACAGATCTGTCATATCAGTAAGTATAAATAGGTTAAACTTACCATATAAAAGAAAACAACTGATTCACAAAGCAAAATCCAACTTTACGCTACATTTAGAGACATTTAAAGCAAAGTAATTCAGAAAGACTGAAAATAAAAGGATAGCAATGCTATACGAGGAAATGTAAACAAGAAAATAGGGAACTAGATCTCACTGTCAAATAAAGATGAATCCAGGCCAAAAAGTATTCAATTAGTAAAAGGGCAGCACTTTGTAATGCTAAAGGATATGTCTCACAGTGAGGACATGGCAGTTAATAAGCATCAAACACAACATTAATATCATAAAGCAAAAACTATAGGAAAGATAGGGAGAAATAGAATCATATTATTATGAGACTTTAACTTCTCTCATGTTTGATCCATGACAAATAAAGTGGATTAAAAAAGCAAAGTTATAGAAAACCTAAATAACATAATAATATAATAGATCTGATATATCAAACTCTGTAACCTGAGAAGAGAGCACAACCTTCTTTTTATTGCCTGAGGAACATTCACAGGAAATAACTATATATCGGGCTACAAAGTAAACATCAATAAATTAGCAAATAATTCAGACAACATTCTCTCATCATGATGCAGCAAAACTAATCATAAATCAAATTAAAATATACAATGAGCCTACACTAGAAATTTTTAAACTCCCTCAATTCTTAGTTCATAGAAGAATAAAAATCTGAAGATGCAGAAGAGCTGGGGAGGGGAGAAAGACCAAATACACACACACATCAGCTGCTAAGGCAGCCCCCAGAGGAATAACTGTAGTCTTAAATACTAAAACAAATAAGACAAAAAAGAAACTATCCAATTAACAAAAAGAAAAAAGAATAACAAAATAAACCTGAGGAGATCAGAGTGAATTAATAAAGTAAAAGCAGACATTAATAAACTAGAAAACAAGTCATAAAACTAATAAATAAATCCAACCAAAGAAACCATCAACTAACCTAACTAAGAAGGGGGAGGCGGACAAATACAAAAGAAATAAAAGTGAAACAGCCACAAGGAAAATTAAAACTGTTAAGAGACTACTATCTTAGCTATCCAAATTGACTTCAAAGCCTCAATGACTAAGATAATTTTCTAGAAAAAATATATCAAAATGGACTCCAGAAGAGACAGGAAATCTATGCAGATCAATGCCACAGAATAGAGAAAGCTGTCAAAGGGCAATATTCCCCCAAATACACTGGGCTTAAAAGCTTTCACATGGAGGTTGTAGCAAATCTTTAAGGAATAGGTCATTCAAAAGATAAATTGGTCTTGGCATAGAAAAAGAAAAATATTATCTTTCTGAAACAAGCATGACTTTGATAAGAAAATATAACAGACCACACATATATACAATATCTACAGACAAACAGCACATGGATACCTGTGTAATGAACCCAGGAGTTCATTGTACTATTCTACTTCTGTATATGTTTAAAGTCTAGAGATCTAATGTATAACATGAGGACTACAGGTAATAAAATTGTATTGTATATGGAATTCATGCTAAATGAGTAGATTTTAGCTGGTCTTGCCACAAAGGGTAACTATGTAAGATGATGGATATGTTCATTTGCTTTACTGCAGTAACCTTTTTATTATCTATAGGTATCCTATAACATCATGTTGTATACCTTAGTTATACATAATAAAATTTACTTTAAAAAAAATCCATAATAAAAAACTAAAATAAAGCAATGTTTACTCAAGGAGAAAAAAATTCTATCTAGATAACATTTTTTTAACCTATCAAAAGTTTGACAGCAATGTGGTAAAAGTTTAGGAAAACAGGTATTCACAGGGATTTCTAGTTACTCTAGAGAGTAAACAGACAACCTCTATGGAAAGCATTTTAACAACGTTCATCAAAATTACAAACGCACATACCCACTGATGTAACAATCCCATGTTTAGGAATCTATCCTACATATACACTGAGACATGCGTGAAATCACAATGCACGCAATAATTCACTGTAGGATTGGTTATCATAGCAAAGACTGGAAACAACCCACTACCCATTAATAAGGAGTTGGCTAATAAATTATGGTACGCTCATATAACCAAATTCTCAGAAGCCATAAAAAAGAAAAAGGAAGTTCTGCAGGTATTAAGTCTCTAAGGTATTAAGTTTAAAAAACAAGGTACAGACAAAGGTATAAGCTGCCATTTATGCAAAAAAGGGGATGCTAGTGGAGAGAAGTAGGAAGGAGGCTTTTCTATGTCCTTTTATACCTTTTGAATTTGGAACCATGTGACTGTCATCTCAGGCCCTAAAGAAAATCTCATTTTTAAAACTCCCCCCTTTTGGAACGTCCTATTGCCATTATAAAGTAATAATCCATTTAGAACACTTGTTATACTTGCTACACTATGGCACTGTATGGCAGGCCATATTTCAAGTAAAGATTCAGTTCAAGAAACTCTTATTATTTTAAAAGGCATAGAGAAAAACTGCACACAGATGAAAGGGGGACAGTAGATCAGACAGAAGATCATATAATTAATGGTTCTTAACCCTGGTTACACTTTAGGATGTCCAGGGATCTCCTAAAAATACCAATGCCCTTTACCCCCTGCCCCAAGACCATTTACAACAGAAATTCAGGGTGTGAGACCCAGGCCTGAAAACCACTCATCTAAAATGCTTTCAAACTAGTTCTCAACAAAGAGAAGTCCAAGGGACATTTGGCAATGCCTAGAGACATGTTTGGTTGTCACAACTTGGGGTGGGGAAGTGTTAATGGCATCTAGTGGGTAGAGGCCAGGGATGTGGTTAAACCTCCCAAAAAACACAGGATAGCTCCCACCACAATTATCTGGCCTAAAATGGCAAGAGTGCTGAGGTTGGGAACCCCTGCTCTAAAATAAAATCACTGCTTCTGAAGTAACAACCAGTTTTGGTCTTCACTTTTCAACATAAGAAATCATTTTGACTAATGTGGGGTACATTCACATAAGAAAGCTATTTCAGCAGCCACAGAAACTACAATTTATCTTCCGACAAGGTTATAACATACTGTAAACAAAATTCTCTTCATGTCCTTTCTCTGGTCCCTGTCTAGTTACTCTAGTCAAAACTTAAGTCCCATTTGTAAAGCACCCAGGAAGAAAGGCATAAAGTTCACAAACTGGCAGCCTGTAGGCCAACGTGATCCATCCATTTTCTTTGTACCAAAGATCTCTTAAAATATACCAAACTGGTGCCAATCAGCTGCCCTTTCTGGAGCCAGCCATATACCAGAGTTTGTCACCATCCCCACCTGGCTGGCTTCATTCATCTATCTGCTCCCTACCTGGTCCTTCAAGTATTTAAGTTGGCCCGCTCCTGCAGTTTTCTCCAATCGTACAGGGGCATAAAGCTTCTTAACTCCTCTCTCCCTCCTCACCTTAAAAACATTTCCACACCCATTCTGAATTCTCAAACTCCCACATCATTTGCCAAAATAGAACTGCTATCAAGAGACAGAACTAAGAGAAAAGCAGAAGTAGGGCTGGCCTTCGTGTGACAGCTCTCTTCTTTTAGTTGTCCTGTCATTAACGATAGACTGATTACCACCTGATTCGTGTCTGGGTGTTACAAACTAGGCTTGTAGTTCCTAGCAAATTCCACTACAATTATATATAGCTCTTCTATGTGCTTCCTTATAAGGAAAAGACTTAAATTATTATGCTTCTCTCAGTACCCTAGACCTCTCCCAAAATAGGTCAGAAGACTTTTATGGAAAATATCTATCAAAAGATTTGGTAATTTGCTGTTTAAAAAACTCATCCCTTTTCCTTTGAAATCACAACATAAAGTTTTGAGCTGTGCTTTAGAGATCACCTGATACAATCCACATGTTTTATTAACAAGGAAAATGAGTTAGTGGCAGAGCCAGAATTAGAACATTTTTTTACAGACAATGGCCTCAGGTTTTCCACGATAACACTATCCCCCACTGTGGTTTTCCTACTCAAATAACATCCTTGCCAAGATACCTATTAACACAGGTAGATACTAGCAGCTATAGAAATAAATTAATCAAAATTTCAGCCACACTATTAGACCTATCACCTAAACTTTGAAGGTGGAAGGAATTGGGAGCTTCTGGATTCCTTCTGTTCCTTTTATTGTAAATTAACCTGTCTCAGTTTACCCTAATGAATGGTTGATACCTTCAGAATCTTCCCTAAACCATAAATTAGAGATGAAAAACATGCCTATTTATAGCAACAGCAACATTTTCTAAACTCTGAAGTCAGGAACTGACTCAAACCTCTAAAATCCTCATAAGTGGCCAGAGATGGTAAAGTAAAACTACCAAAAGCTTTTGGGAGTGAAGTTTTAAGATGCAAAAATCAGTATCTTGCTGATCTCTGCCTTTCATTATTCTCTGGCAAATTGGTGTCTAAAATTTTAATTTGGTCTCAACTTTAACCTACTCCCCTCTTTCTATCCTAACTTTTTTGAAGTATGGATGACACCACATTTTGCATATCAGGTCTCCCCCAAATGTTTTATCTACTGACACCATCCCTTGACATCTACATAGAAGTCATTAAATGAACAGATGCCCCATTACTTTCCCTTGAGAGCTCAGAATATCTTTGCTGCTGGATTTTCTTTTCCTTCAGCGATGCTGAGCTCCATTCTGATACCTTCGTGCACACTTTTGTTTTACTTTCAGGTGTTTCACAACCAGCTCTCACTTTCTGGGGAAACATGATCCAATTAACTAACAGTAGGTGGTGGAATCTATTCCCATCTCCCCTAGGCCTCAGGCAGGTTGGGGGCCCGGGACTTCTGCGCTCCCATCTCAATCCGTGGAAGCTACCCACCAGCCCATGTGACAGGGGGGAAGGTGGGTGGGACACCCAAAATCAGAAGAGCAATGAAAGGTGTTGGCATCGAGGCCAGAGTTGTGTTAGACCCTGCTCTGACGCTAGGAGCCCACAAGTCCGCTCGTCATAGTACCTAAGGCATTTGTAGTCTAGGTATCTAACCGCTTTAACATAACCTGAAGACAACAGTTCGAGTCCTGCCACTCCAAACACACGGCAACGCCTCAGAGCAGAAAAGGGACAAAATGCCATTGCATAATGTATTCAACCTCAAGGTGTTTCTAAATAGCTCTTACCCAACCAAAAACAAATCTAAAAATAAAAACATTAAAAAGCCACCCACATTTCATTCTGAAGTTTTAAGGGCAGTGAGATTTGTAACAAGTAGGTTTGAAGCGAAGGAATGGCAGGTTTGGAGAGTCCGGCTGGCGATGAGTGTCCTGTGATGAGACGCGGTTTCTGTGTCTCCGGGTAAGCTGCGGGCTGGGTGTGAGGGTGTCAGGCCCTGCCCCCGGCGCCCCGAAATCGGAGCCCCAAGACACCCCCGGCACCCCCGAGCCCCACCCGCGGTTCCCACGCACTTTGCCCCAAGGCTGTGGAGACCCGGGGTGACCCACCGGATGGCGGCGTCCCCGCTCCTGGGGCCCATGGGGGCCCGTAGCCCCGTACTCACCGAAGTCCAGGAACTGTTTGATGGAAAGCGGCGATGGTGAAAAGCGAGAGTAGCGCTCGATCTGCTTGGGCACCGGCTGCTTCAGCAGCCACCGGAACAGCCGCATCCTCGCCGGGCCAGGGCACACAACCGCCGAGACGCCCAGGCGGCCGCAAGGGCTGGCGCAGCCGAGCCGAGCGGATCGGGCACGTTCGCAAGGCACGCACCCCCGCCTCAGACTCGGCCTCGGCGCCGCCGGTGCAGCCGCCGCAGCCGCAGCAGCACCAGCTCCTGGGCCGCCGACGGCTGCCCGCGGCTTCTCTAAACTCCGCCCAAAGGGGGCGGGGCCGGTCGCTGCACGTACGCGGCGCGCAAGGGGCGCGAGGGGCGCGCGGAGCACGCGGATGGATGTGCCCGCCGCTGATTGGCCGCCGTCGCCGCCCTGGTTTGTTTTCTGCCCGGGTGCGGCGCGGCTCTGCACCCTCCTTCCCTCGCTCTAGGGACTCTACCGGGCCCGGCAAGCGCAGCCTTTCCTAGCCCGGGCCCCGCCCCCCCGGCAAGGTAGCGGAGGTGCAAGGGGACCGGGCTCAGGCTGGGAGCCCACATCCAGAATCTGATCCTATGCGCCGCTTGAAGACCCTTCTCAACCAGAGACACCTCTTCCGGGAGGCCTTCCCGGAATCGGCTAAGTGTTTCAGTTCATGGTGTTGGTTGCATCTTAACACTTTAATTTTCATGTTCTGTTTACTACTTAATTATATTGACTGTTTTATGTCCTCCATTACAACCACCACCTTTGGACAGAATTAAATGTAAGCTCACTAGTTCTGTTTCCTGGCACCTCCCCCCACCATTGGACAGGGTTGATTGTAATGTCACGGACTCTCTGCTTCGTAGTCCCCCCGCCCCCACCCCCAGTCCCAAGAACTCCTTTGGACAGGATTGTTAGGTCACGGACTCTCTGTTTCGTGGTCCCCCCGCCCCCATCCTCACCCCCACTCCCGAGAACACCTTTGGACAGGATTATTTGGTCACTGGCTCTGTTGCATGTTCCCCCGCCCCTGGTTCCCCTATTGGACAAGATTGTTAGGTCACTGATTCTGTTTCATGCCTCCCCTACCACCACCATGGGACGAGATCCATTGTAGGGTCACTAACACTTTGTTTCGTGTCTCCCCCCACCCCACACACACACACACCACCAACACCGATGGACAGGACTGTAAGGTCACGGACTCCGTTTCATGCTCCCCACCACCACCACTACCATTGAAAAGGTCCTAAGCTTAGTTCTATCATTAACTGGCTGTGTGACCTTAGACAAGTCACCTAGTCTTTCTGTGTCTCAGTTAATTTTTATGTCAGATGGGGATACCTGACTTTCTCTCCCTGGCATTTGTGACAATCAAATGAAATAAATCATATCTAATATAAACACAAGGTATTGTACTTCTTTTGTACAGCAATACATATATTTTTACCTAATAGTTTTACGATAACTGGCAAAGTCCAGAAGTTAAACCAGTGAGTTGATAAATCTTGATGAACTTTTTCCAATTCCTTGTACACACCAAGGTCCTATGCAGGCCCCACTCCCAGTGACTCTGAAAGTGAAATCCCTGGGGCGGCGGCGGTGGCAGCAGCAGCAGCAGCACCTGGGAAGTTGTTAGAAATGCAGACTCTTAGACCCCACTGCAGACCTACTAAAGCAGGTACTCTGGGGGTGGAGCCCAGCAATCTGTTTTAACAAGTCGTGAGGCTTTTAAAGATATGGCCACAAATTCTTTGCTACTCCTCAAGAGATGGAGTTTAATTCCTCTCCCGTTGAGTGTGGACTAGACTTAGTAATGGCTTCTAACAAATAGAGTGTGGCCAGAAGTGATGGTATCTCACTTCAGAGATTAGGTTATAAAATAACTGGGGTCCTACAAAATACCTGACCAGTACTCCTCAAAACTGTCAAGCTCATTAAAAACAAGGGAAGTCTTAGAAATTGTCACAGCCAACAAGAGCCTAAGGAGATAAGGCAACTAAATATAATGTGCTATCCTGGATGGGATTCTGGGACAGAAAAAAGGATATCAGTAATGATAAATGTTTGAGGTGATGGATATTCTAATTATGCTTTAACCATTGTGCATTGCATGTAACTTAACATCACTGTGTACCCCATAAATATGTATAATTATATGTCAATTAAAAATGTTTTAAGGATATTAGGTAAAAACCAAGGAATTCTGAATATAGTATGGATTTTGGGCCAAAATTGTTTAACCATAATGTACCAATATTGGTTCATGAATTGTAATAAATGTAGCATACTAATGCTCCCTGCCTCCTTCCCTCTTTCCCTCTCTCTGCCTCTTCCTCCCCCTCTGTCAGAAACCATCTGCCATGCTGTGAAGCAATCCTGTGGAGAGGCCCTGAGTCAGAACCACTTAGCTAAGTAGCTGTTGGACTCCTCATCCCTGGAAATTCTTAGTTTGTTGTAATAAACGTTTGTTGTTTCTAGCTGTTACGTTTTTGGATAGTTTGTTATGGAGCAATAGTTAACTAATACACAAGCCCTCCAGGAAATTCTGGCACAGGCTCAAGTATGAAAACCACTGTTCTACCCCAACCTACTCTCATCCAACTCCCTGTTCCTCCTAGCTAATGCCTCACATCTCAGCGTAATCATCACTTAAACATCAAGGGAGGCCTTCCCTGACTGTAAAGTCAATTTGTTCCCCCTGCTATATGGTTTCCTGATTCTCTGTGCTTCCCCCTGTAACTCTCCAAACACTTTTTTATAGTTTGATTCATGCCTGTCTTCCACACCAGACTTAAAGCCTGGGAGGGCTGGGACCAAATCTGATGGATTTACTGCTTTGTCCTCAGTGTCCAGCATAAGTACCAGTCACTATTTAGGTTCACAGCAAATATTTATTAAATAAATAAAACCCAGCAAAAACAACAAAACCTACCCCAAATCACATTCCTTCTCAGCAGCTCTCAATGGGGAACAAAGGCAAGGGTAGTTTTTTGAGTGATACAAACAATAAGAGATACTTTATTAAATCATAATATGATACAGCCATAATCCAAAGTTTAAAGTAGAAGTGGAATAGATGAGAAAAATCTATCTCACTAATTGGTGTATCTTGTTACAAAATACCTCCATCATCACTTGACTGAGCTATGAGATCCTGCTCTCCCTGTCCTTTCCTCCTCCTCTCTTGACTCTCAACTAACATTTTTTGAGCACCTATTGTGTGCTTTGCAAAAGTTCCTATGTTGTCTCTTCACAGTAAATATGATGGATGAATTGTATCCTCATTTTACAAGTGTGTGAACTAAGACACAGGTTGAAAATAATTTAAGCTTATACAGATTGTAAATGATAGCCTGGATTGGAATCCAGGTCTCCTGGCTCTCAATCTTTCATAATACCAGCCTGCCCTTTTTAAAAAAATAGACTTTATTTTTAGAATAATGTTTAGGTTCACAGAAAAATTGAGTGGAAAGCACAGGGAGTTCCAACATATCCTCCCTGGGACACACACATCCTTCCCCACCATCAGCATACCCCACCAGAGGGTTATGATCAGTGAACCAACATTAAGGCATCATTTTCATCCAAATTTCATCATTTACATCAGGATTCACTCTTGGTGTTGTACATTCTATGGGTTTTGCCAAATGTATAATGACATGTATCCATCATTGTCATATCATGCAGAATAGTTTTACTGCCCTAAGAATCCTCTGTGCTCTACCTATTCATCCTTCCCGCTCCTCCATCCCCTGCAACCACTGATCTTTTTAATGTCTCCAAAACTTTACCTTTTCCAGAATGTCATATAGTTAGAATTATACAGTATGGAGCATTTTTAGACTGGCTTCTTTCACTTAGCAATATGCATTTAAGTTTCCTCGGTGTCTTTTCATGGCTTGATAGCTCATTTCTTTTTAGGACTAAATAATATTCCATTGTGTTGATGTACCACAGTTTGTTTATCTAGTCACCTATTGAAGGACATCTTGGTTGCTTCCAAGGTTCTCCAGCTGCCTTTTGATTTTAAGAGTGGCGAGTTAAATTGTGAAAATAAGTGAACGAGTGGGTCGAGGGTTACTTAATAAAGCTTTAGTAAACTTACATCTTTAGTCAAACGTGTGTATGATTTGAAACAGTACCTCTTTTCTCCCAAGTATCTAGGTTCTAGATTTTTTTCAACAAACTATTTTGGATGGCCCAAACCCTCTTGAAGTCTGTTTATCCTGGTCCTTTCATTTCTAATTGAGAAGGTTTTTCAGCCTTTCTCTTGCCCAAAAGAGGTCAGAAAAGACTTTAAGTACAGGGATGGTGTGACAGGATAATTAATTGAGAAATTAAGTTTGTATTTTGTTTTTGCTGCTCTTGGAGGTGCAAAAGAAAGGAGTAGCTTCTCTTTCCCGACCTAAAAGCACAGCCTTTGGCTCTGGGCTTTGGGCTGCTGTGCTGTGGAGATTTTGTTATCTGTTTATGTATAACAGGGTGCTTTGGTTTCTAGGGCTGAAGACAAAAGTTGGAAGATATAGAAGAAATTTTCATAATTTCTATAAAACTCATTCCCTCTTCTATTGGTAACTACTCCCACTTTTCTTTGCTTCCCCAGGCAGTGCATTTGTGCTTTGGTGGGTGGGGGGGAATAACCCACTTTGGTTATAGTTATGAGATATATAGGTCAATCTAAAAGCTAATGAGCTTACTTCTGATTGCTGGCCATAGCTCTTGATTCAGGGGTAGACACATGACCCAAATTAGATTAATGGAAAAGGAAGAGACATTTATTGGGGGCTTCTGTAAAAGAAACTTGCTTGCTATTCTGAGGAAGCTTCTGGAAGCATCTCTCTCAATCTCTCTTCCCCTTCTCTCTTTGCACCTCCTGCTCATCTCTGAGTGCACACGAGGAAGCATGTAGTACAGTAGACAACCATCTTGTGGCCAGAGTGAAGCTGACTTTGCAGAAAGCAGAGCAGAAACAGGAAGAAACTGGGTCCTTGATAACATTGTCAGGTGACTAAATCAAACCAACCTGAAGGCTTCTCTGAACTCCCAATTACACGGCACGGGCCAGTACATCTCTTTTATGTGTCAGGCCACCTTAAGTAGATTGTTGTTATGTAAAGTCCAAAGTACTCTAACTTTCACACCGGGCATTCTGCAGATACCCTGTACGTACACATAGAGACTAGCCCCCCAATAATAGCTGCTGTTGGGTATCTTGCCAGCTCTGCATGTGGGAATTCAAACCCAGATTTAATCTGATTTTAAAAAATACAGGCAATGCTTCTTGTGCTCAAGTGTTATGGAACAAAATCATATAATATCCAGAAAAGAGACAATAATTGAGAATTGTTAAATAAATCATGGCACATACACTCAATGAACTATTACACTGTCATTAAAGACTCATTGTATGAAATCTGTATGAGAACATGGAAAATATAAACATTATAGTAAGTGGATGAAAGCAAGGTACCAAATTATGTATTAAATTTGAGCACAGCTATGAAGACCTCACACATAAACCTTTTCATAGAAAGAGGTGTGGAAGGAAATAGAGCAAAATATCAACACAACAGCTACTAAAGAGTGCTCTGAGTGATATCATGGTTCAGTGTGACATTGAGAAAATCCTTATAGAGTTCTTGGATGGGAATGTGTTCTAAAAATATGAACCAAGGATAGGTAACATGAATGACCTTATTCAGTTCTCCTTCATCCCCAAAGATGAAGGTTAATTATGCAGAGACTTGTCAGAATCCTCTGCTCTTCTCTTTTTGTCCAAAACTTGATCTTGTCAGTTTCTATTAATATTTACTTAGTCCCATAATTAACTGAGCATGAACCATTATTTGCAGTGGACTCTGACATCTCAGGTGCCACCTATTATCTGGAAGACTTGGCGTTTCTTACATCAGCAAGTCTAATAAAGCCTTCATCCATTCAAGCTGTTTGCCAAGGTGCAGGCCTCACTTTCACCCCCAACCATCACAACCACCGATAGTTTCTAAGTTGCTATAATTTCCATCAAGGGAGGGCTGTGTAGCCAGGCGGGCCTATTCCCCAGGCCACTGGGGTCTTATCGTCAGCCCCAACTGTTTTCACCTTGCCCACCCCTCCACTTAACCTAATTTTCTGAAGGTTTGCAAGCTTTGAGGAAAAGAGAAATAGCCATTCCTCACAAGGAATTTAGGGATTCCTGCTCCAGAATAATCTGTCCCTCGTGTCATCTGATGAGTGAAACAGCTATAAATTAGCAGCATTAAAGGAACAGGACTAAAGCCAAGTGCCTCCCGCAGTTTGAAATGTGCCATAGGATAGAATAGAATGGAATAGAATAGAAAAGGCCAAATTTCAAAATCTAAAGGGATTCAACCTCATGAGAAGTGCTAGAACGGCACTGCCCAAAACAGTCCCACTAGCCACATAGGACTATAGAGCCCTTGAAATGTGGCTGGTCCGAATTGAAACATGTTATATGTGCAAAATTCACACCAGATTTCAAAGACTTAGTATGAAAAAGCATGTAAACTATCTCATTAACATTTTTTTTTTTTACAGACAGGGTCTCACTATGTTGCCCAGGCTGACCTCAAACTTCTGGGCTCAAGCGATCCTCCCATTTCAGCCTTCCGAGTAGCTGGGACTACAGGTACTCACCAACATGCCAGGCTACATTAATAATATTATATTGATTACACGTTGAAATGATAACTTTTGGATATATTGGTTAAATAAAAATATATTATTAAAATTGATTTTATCTATTTCTTTTACCCTTTTTTAAGTGTGGCTTCTAGAAAATGTAAAATTACATCTGTGGCTCACATTAGATTTCTATTGGACAGGGCCATGCTAGATATATTGCAGAGTATCCCTTATACTTCTGTTTATTTGGGAAAGTAACTGGCATTTGCTGCTGGGCTTTTTTTGTGCCAGGGCTGTGTTAGGTGCCTACCCCCTTGTAATCTTTATATCAATCTTGCAAGGCATTTGTGAGTATAGCCATTTACAGATAAGAAAACTGGGGCTCAAAAAACTTAAGTAACCTGCCCAAGGTCAGCCACTGAAGTATGGTAGAGCTAGTAAATTAGACATGGGATCCTTGTTCGGGGTGTTATTCAGCTGCAAAGTGCTATGGCGTGGATTTTTGGTCCCTCCAAATCTCATGATGAAATTTGATCCCCAATGTTGGATGTGGGGCCTAATGGGAAGTGTTTGGGTCATGAGGGCAGATCCTTCACAGATAGATTAATGCCCTCCCTGGAGAGTGGGGGTGAGGGAGTTCTCACTCTATTAGTTACCTCAAGAGCTGGTTGTTAAAAAAGGCCTGGCACCTCCCTCTCCTCTCTCTCTCTTGCTTCCTGTCTCGCCATGTGATCTCTGCACATACCAGCTCCCCTTCAGCTTCCACCATGAGTGGAAGCTTCCTGAGGCTGTCATCAGAAGCAGATGCTGCTGCCATGCTTCTTGTACAGCCTGCAGAACTATGAGCCAAATAAACCTCTTTTCATTATAAATTATCCAGCCTCAGGTATTCCTTAATAGAAACACAAATGGACTAAGACATAAATTGAAACCAAGGAGTGGGGTGCTGCTATAAAGATAGCTGAAAATGTGGAAATGGCTTTGTAACTGGGTAACAGGCAGAGGTTGGATGAGTTTGGAGGGCTTGAAGGAAGACAGGAAGATGAGGGAAAGTTTGGAACTTCTTAGAGATTGGTTAAGTGGTTCTGACCAAAATTCTGATAGAAATATAGACAGTAAAGGCCATGCTGATGAGGTCTGAGATGGAAATAAGGAACTTACTAGGAACTGGAGCAAAGTTCACCCTTGTTACACCATAGCAAAGAACTTAGCTGCATTGTGTTCATGTCCTGGATCTTTTTGGAAGGCCAAACTTAAGAGTGATGACCTAGGGTATCTTGGCAGAAGAAATTTCTAAGCAGCAAAGCACTCAAGAGGTGGCCTGGCTGCTTTTAACAGCTTACAATCAGATATGGCAGCCAAAGAATGAACTAAAGGTGGAATTTTTAATTAAAAAGGAACAGAGTGTAAAACTTTGGAAAGTTCACAGCCTGGCTACATTGTAGAGAAGGAAAGAATGTTTTCAGGAGAGGAATCCAAGGGTGCTTCAGAGCAACCACTTGCTAGAAAGATTGGCATGACTAAAAGAGAGCCATGTACTAATAGTAAAGGCAATAGGGAAAAGGCTCTAAAGATTTCAGAAATCTTTGGGGCAGCCCTTCCCATAACGGGCCCAGAGGCCTAGGAGGACAGAAAGGTTTCAGGGAACAGGCTCAGAGCACCACTGAGGCCCTACCTTGGGATGCTGCTTCCCGCAGCCTGGTAGCTCAGCTCCAGCCATGGCTCAAAGGGCCCCACATACCACTCGGGCCACTGCTCAGGAGGGCACAAGCGGTAAGACTTGGCAGTGTCCACATGGTGCTAATTCTACAGGCTCCCGGAATGCAAGAGTGATGGAGGCTCAGCGCCTTCCACCTAGATTTCAGAGAATGTATTGGAAAGCCTGGGTGCCCAGGCATGGGCAGAGGGCCCACAGAGAGCTTCTACTAGGGCAATGCTGAGCAGAAATGTGGAGTTGGAGCCCCCACAAAGAGTCCCCAGCAGGGCACTGACTAGCAGAGCCAGGGCTGTAGCCCTCCAGACCCCAGAATTATAGAGCCTCCAGCAGTGTGCAACCTCAGCCTGGAAAAGCTGGAGGCATTAGATTTCAACCTATGACAGCAGCCACGTGGCCCAGCAAAGCCATGAGGGTGGGGATGCCCAAGGCCTCAGGAGCCCACCCCTGACATTAGTGTCCCCAGGATGCGGGACATGGAGTCAAATAAAATTATTTTGGAGCTTTAAGATTTAATGGCTGCCCTGCAGGGTTTCGGATTTGCGTGGGACCTCTTACCCCTTTCTTTTGGCCAATTTCCCCCTTTTGGAATGGGAACATTTACCCAATGCCTGTACCACCATTGTATCTTGGAAGTGAACAACTTGTTTTTGATTTTACAGGCTCATAGCTGAAAAAAAACTTGCCTTGAGTCTCATGAGACTTTTGACTTTGGACTTTTAAGTTGGTGCTAGAACAAGTTAAGACTTTTGGGGACTATGGGAAGGGATGATTATTATATTTTGCAGTGTGAGAAGGACATGAGATTTAGGGGGTCAGGGGTGGAATGCTATAGTTTGAATGTTTGTCCCCCCCAAATCTCATGTTGAAATTTGATCCCCAATGTTGGAGGTGGGACCTAGTGAGAGGTGTTTGGGTTATGCAGGCCTGATCCTTCCTGAATAGATTAAGGCCCTCCCTGGGGGGGAGGTGAGTGAATTCTCACTCCATTAGTTCCTGGGAGAGCTGGTTGTTAAAAAGAGCCTGGCAAGGCCCCACCCATTTGCTTCCTGTCTCGA
The DNA here is from genome assembly GCF_041146395.1 of Eulemur rufifrons. Classification (NCBI taxonomy): domain Eukaryota; kingdom Metazoa; phylum Chordata; class Mammalia; order Primates; family Lemuridae; genus Eulemur; species Eulemur rufifrons. The sequence continues at coordinate 124,406,897 of NC_091012.1, forward strand.
CATATGATCTCTGCACACACTGGCTCCCTTTGCCTTCCCCCATGAAGGGAAGCAGATGCCAGATGTCAATGCCACACCTCTTGTCCAGCCTGTAGAACCATGAGCCAAATAAACCTCTTTTCCTTATAAATTACCCAGCTTCAGGTATTCCTTTATAGCAACACAAATGGACTAAGACACCAAGGCTTTTCTCTCAGCCATGATTTGAAGACCTATACAAGCAGAGGAAGTGATGCAGGAAAAAAAAAAGTGGGAGAGGAGACATGCTTTCTAAAATTGAAATTGCTTTGCACAGATGAGCCTCATTGAAAAAAATAAAACTACACCTTCCTAGTTCTTGATGCCAAGTTAACAAACACATGACTCGTGACAAGTAATGTAGCATTGCATCTAACCATAGCTTAGAAAGAGTTTTTGAGTGGGTGCTGTTGAAGATCTAGACTTTCCCCATTCAAGAAAGAAAGATTCCTGTAAGTATTTGTCTACAGTTTTAGATGTAAGAGGAAGATAACTTTGCTAGCTAGTCCTATGATTTTTTTTTTCCTCAAGGAGCATCTTGATGGGTTTGAATATACAAGTTTGGGGTTGGAGCTGTGGAGAGAAGAATTTCAAGGCCCCCTAGAGAGATCCTGGAAGGGAAGAGGGAGAAGTAGAGACTGGGGGAAAAATCAGGGGGTGGCTTTAAGAAGATTCAGTAGCACATATGCAAAACATAGAGCCAGGCAGCAGAGGAGTCTACAAGGACATAGTACAGGCAGAAATCGTGAGGAGGGCTGAGGACTGTGATGGGCAAAGGATTTGAGGGTAGGGTGGGGAAGGGCAAAGGACTGAATGGGAGTAGGATGGGACACTTTCACCTCAGTCCCTTGGGGCATGAGGAACCCCTAGCTAATATCTAGATAACATATAATGCTAAATTATGGCAAAAGTACCTGGGTGAGTTCCTAATTTCTATGCTTAAAACTGGCTCTTCCATTGATGTTTCTAGAGTTCTGTGTGTCAAGCTGAAAGTGTCACCATTATGATCTGAGATATGAGAATGAGATTAGTTTGGTTTTTTTCCCTAAAGCAGACCATGTGCAAGTCATTTGAGAGGTGATGCCGGAAAATACCTCCAGGGGAGTAGGGAGCCAGCCAATCAGGGGCTTGTAATCAAGCAGGTTACCATAGGTAGGTGGAGCTTTATCCCACTGGTGAACTTGTGAGGACAGCATAGACACACAGCACAGAGTTATTTTCCATGAAAGGCAAGGGAGCTGGGATAGTCATACACCGACTACCATTGGCCAGTGTCTGGCCTGTGTGTACTGGCCTGTGTGTACTGCCCTGGATTTTATTGTTCTCTGGCTTTTAGAAAAAATAATTTTATCACACACATATGTATGCTTAGATGATTTCATTTCAGTTGTTTGAAACTTCATAGAAAGAGTATTGCGCTGTGGGAAGACTTCTGAAACTTGCTTTTGCATTTAGTATTATAGTACAAAGATTCATTTTACATTATATGTGCAACCATAGGGGCATTTAGGTTGTTTCTAGTTTTTCTTTTTTCTTTTGCTTGCTTGCTTTCCTTCCCTCCCTTCTTTCCTCCTTCCTCCCTCCCTCCCTCCCTTCTTCCTTCCTTCCTTTATTCTTTCCTTTCTCTATCTATTTCTTTGCTACTACAAACAGTAGACAGTGCTGCTGTGAACATTATTTTTGGATAGGTTTATAAACCTAGAAATGCAACAGTCAGATGAAAATGTATGAGAATGTTTAATCACAAGATAATGCAAATTGATGAAATCAACTTCTACTCCCATGGATAATAAGAGATTTTTGTTAATCCATATCCTCTTCTTCAAAACTTTTCATTGTCAAGACAGCTTTGTCGAATGCTCTAATTCTTGGTCTGGGTGTTAGGTTCATGGGTCTTTATATTTATTTAATATTTATGTATTTATTTATTTTGAAAGAGGGCTAAGCATCAATCTGTGTACCCTGAGCCCAGAGTTATTATTAATTCAATTCTATGCAACTATGGACCCCTTTCCAAAATGGTCAGGTTCCATAAATTCATACTATCAAATTCCACAAACACTGCAGCCCAACTAAGGGCTGAAAGATCCAGGCTCATTCTAGAGACAATTCTGAGCTGAGCAGCATCTTGTTTCATTTCATAATAGCACTTCTTTCTCCAGAGACTACTTCCCTATACACTGCCTCCAGCTTCCCTCCACGCTGCCATCCTACTGGGCCTGAAAGTGTTCTCCTTGCTTCTGACAGTTTCCCTTCCCACTCCTCAACGAAACATAACTCCTCAGTGTCCCATCCTTCAAAACTCTGTTCTTTTCTAGCAGTGACTCCAAGCACAACCTTTTACCACCATAGCAAAGAAGTTACGTCAATCATTTTGATCGGGTGGGCTTTTGGGCATTCCTCATGCCACCAGACAGGCCATCACCTGCCCCCACCCCCGAGGTGTAGGATCAGCCTTAGATACTGGTAAACCCTACGTGGTCATCCTGTAAGATTAAGCCGTTGTACTATTTACTGACTGTGTTCTTAGGTGAGTTATCTAACCTCTCTGAACTTTGGTTTTCTCATCTGAAAAGTGAGGTATTGGAGTAATGAAGCCTCCTTTAAAGGTCTGTTGTGAGGACTGGAGACATCTACCATCCTGGCCTCAGTCAGCTTTCAATTATGGGGCCCGCTATTGTTGTTTCAATACATTCAAGCATGACAGCATAGCATAGTCTGACCTCGAAGTTCCAGGTCTAGATCTGCCACTAACTAGCTCTATGGGTTTGGGAAAATTGCTTTGTCCTTCAACATTCCTCATACGTAAAGTGAGAGTGCTAGACTTCAGCTGATGTCTAAAAAGGAGATCAGGAGTCTATGAGAAGAACTCTGACTACAATACTAAATTATTTATTGATGCCAACATAGTCACCTGCAGCTATTGTTCCTCAAGTACTAACTTATTCAACAGATCCTGGGGGAAGCATTAGGACAAGTCCTTTCCTAGGAAACAGGAGGAACTCATTTTATTTTACGTGAGGTAATAATTTCCAAATCTGAAGGGCAAAGGAAATAGTAAGGGGGGGGCTATAACTACCCCAAACTTTACAAATAAAAGCTACATTTGTGTTCCTAACATTATTCAAAACCGAGTTCAGAACTCTCATATTACTCTCTAATTAATTACTCCAGTTACTTTTTCACCACCTACCTTACAAAGCAAGCTTATTGCATGAGTCAGAGCTGTATTCCATTTCTCCTTATGTAACTCCTTGTATAACCCTTTTCTTCTTTTATTCCTTTCCCTCAAAATGGCTTCATTCTTTCACTGCATTTTTTTTTCTGCTCAGCATTCCTGTTGTCGCTCTGGTTTCAGTGAGAAAGTCACTCTGGTCGTTGGTAAGTTTTATTTGGCAGCATAACCCAAGGAACATCTGTTCCTATTCTTATGCTATGTTGCCTCTTGGGGTGGAGAAGGTTGGACTCCTGTATACACTTCATAGTCATGGTGAAGGAATTCCATTTGAATTAAGAGTAAGCTGAATTTCAGCAGTCAATAAAAAAATAGAGAAATTTTCTCTTCTCCTTATTTAAATCTTCAACTGGGGAGCCTCTTGGATTTTCCAGGAGCCTTCCTGGCTTCTCATAGGTAGGAGACTTACCTGTACTAACTTTATACTTCTCTACAAACTCATTTGCCTAACTAATATCCTATTGTCCTTGCTCACAGGACTGGCCATGTTCCCAGTGAGGAACCACTGTATACTCGTTGGATGAGAAGCAGTTGCAATGAAATTCTGATTAACTCAGACTCCCTTAGAGACAAAAAGTCTCTCCGACAACACTAAGAGAATGAAAGGAAGAAAGCAGAGAGTGAGTTCATGGTTCAAGTCACAGAATAACCGAGATCTGAGACAGAGATGGCAGCAAGTGAGGACTAGAGAGCTAAGAAGAGAGAGTGATGGAATGATTCTGGCCAAAGTGTACAAGGAGGTGTGGTGCTATGGTCTGAATGTTTGCGTCCCCACAGAATTCATATGTTGAAATCCTAACCCCCAAGGTGATGATATTAGGAGGAGGGGGCCTTTGGGAGGTGATTAGGTTATTATGGATGAAATTAATGCCCTCATAAAAGAGATCCTAGAGAGCTAGCTTGCACCATGTGAGGATGCAGTGAGAAGGCACCATCTATGAGAAAGCAGGCGCTCACCAGAACTGGATCTGCCGGTACCTTGATCTCGGACTTCCCAGCCTTCAGACCTATGAGAAATGAATTTCAGTTGTTTATAAGCTACTCAGTAGATGAGTAGCAGCCTGAACAGACTACTGGAGTCCTATCCACCACCTACATTTGTCTTTTTGGAGGGAAAAGTATGTGTGTGTGTGTGTTATTGGTGTGGGTGGGGGCATACACATATTTCAGCCCCACCCCAACAGCGTTGGACTTCTCACCACCATGCAGCTTTTCCTGAAGACCCTGCTCTCACTAACATCAGCCAGAATCACTCAAAGGAGATGACAATTCCTGGGCTCTGGCCCCCATGCTCCTACCACACCAAATTCATGCTAAGGTCACCAATGATCTGCAGGTCCAACAGATACTTTTTAGTCCTATTTTTCTTGACCTTGGGGTCACCCCCTCCTTGTTGAAAAACTGTCTTTCTTTGAATTTAGTGACTCCCTACCCTCCTTGTGTTCCTCCTGCTCTCTGGCCACTGCTTGGTCTCTTTATGACTTCCACTCTGCTGCTTCTTAGAGTTCCTTAGAGCTCTGTCCTCACCCTCTTCTAGCCCCTCTCTCCTAGGCAATTGCCACTCTCCCCGTGGCTTCACTTACTATTTCAATTCTGACTCCTTAATTTAAATCTCCTGCCCCTGCATATCCAAATGCCTACTGGTCATTTCTACTTGAATGTCTCAGTGATCCCCTCAAGGTATACATGTCCAAAATTGTACTATTATCTTCCTGCCAAAATCCTTCTCTTTGAGCATTGCTCTGTTCCTTAGAAAATGGTGGTTTTTCTGACCAGGTTGCTTAAAATAAGAACCTGGGAATCACTCTTGACACCTCCCTCTCTGTCACCTCTTGCATCCCATCAGTCATCAAGTCTTTTGAATCAATGTCATCTATATCTCTTGAATCCTCTGCTTTTCTCCAACCCAACTGCCATCATCCCAGCCAGGGCTACCATTACTTCTCATCTGGCTATTGCAATGTCCTTACAACTGGTCTCCCCACATTTTCTCTTGCCCCCTGCCCCATTCTTTCATCCACTGCAGCCTAAGTGATCTTTGAAAATGTAAATATGGTCATGGTATTCTCCTTCAATGGCCTGTAAGGCCCTGACTTGTCTAGCCCCTATGCACCCCATCATCTCCCCTTGTACAATTCCAGTTCTTATTTTGTCTATTCCAGCAATACTGGATTTATTTTAATTTCTTAAAATGCAATATTTTGCCTGCCTAAAGCTTTTGTCTATGCTATTCCTTCTGCCTAAAATGCTCTTTCTACCCCGACTGACCTGAAATAGCTAATCCTTATTTATCCTTAGAGTTGTCCTTAAACACCACTTCCTCAGGAAAATCATTCCTGACCATCCACAGGGACTAGGTGTCCTTTTAATTACTCTCATAGCACCATGCAGTACTTCTCCATAGCACATTGCATGCTTAAAGTTAATTAATAGCAGTTTTTGGTTTAATGCCAATCATCCTCTTATGACTTAAGTTCCATATTGTCAGCACCCATGTCTGTTTTTTCACCACTGAGGTCTCAGCTCCTAGCATAGTGTCCAGCTGATAGCAGAAAAATCTGTACAGTGGCTGGCTCTTTGAACATGTACCCCAGTCATTACCCCCAATGCTCTCACCAAGCCATGCTTGTTGGATTGAAAACACCCTGTGGAGTCCTCCTGTATTAGTTTTCTATTGCTGCTGAACAAATTTTCACGATCTTAGTGGCTTAAAGCAACACAAATTTATTCTCTTATAGTTCTGGAGGTTAGAAGTCCTAAAATCAAGGAGTAGGCAGGGCTAAATTCCTTCTGGGAGCTCTAGGGGAGAATCGATTTCTTTGCATTTTCTGGCTTCTTAAGACTGCCTGCATTCCTTGGCTCATGGCCCTACATCACTCCAATCTCTGCTTCCACTGTCACATGTCCTTCTCTGACTCTTACCCTCCTGCCTCACTCTTATAAGAACCCTTGTGATTACATTGGGCCCATCCAGATAATCCAGAATAATCTCCCCATCTCAAGATCCTTAATTTAATCATATCTGCAAAGTCTCTTTTGTCATGTTAAGGTAACACATTCACAGGTTCCAAGGATTACGAGGTAGACATATTGTGGGGTGCTATGGTCTGAGTGTCTCCCACAAAACTCATGTGTTGGAAATTAATCCCAAGTATAACAGTATTCGGAGGTGTGGCCTTCGGGGAGGTGTTTAGGTCATGAGGGCTCTGCCCTCATAAATGGATTAATGCTGCTATAAAAGGGGCTTGCGGAAGTGGGTTTGTTCTCTTCTGCTCTTCTGCCATATGAGGACACAGCATTCATCCCTTTTTTGCCCTTCCACCTCCCACCATGTGAGGATGTAGCAAGAAGGCCCTGACCAGATAGCAGATGCCAGCACCTTGATCTCAGACTTCCCAGTCCCCAAAACTGTGAGAAATAAATTTCTGGTGGTTATAAATGACCTAGTCTCAGGTATTTTGTTATAGCAGCACAAAATGGACTAAGCTAGAGATGGGGACATTATTCAACCTACCACATCTCCTGTGCCCCAGAGGATAAATTTTTTTGCAGAGTTTTTTGGAACAAATTCTGAACGTAGCTACAAAATATCACACGCCATACACACTCCATATACATCATTGTACTGACCACATTATAAAGTGCTCCTAGATTCTTCTGTAAATTAGTTTGAGTTAGTCTTTCCTCGAGTGTGTACACATATATTCCACGGTGGTCTACACATACACAGTCTTCAGGTGTGCTTGGAATCTTCTTCCAGCTTCCTGTGCCCTCAGTGAGGAAGGCAGAGCCACAGGAAAGGAACAGGGCTCAGCCAAGCAGCCAAAGTGACCTCCCTGTCTACCCTCCCAACTCCAAGTCTCCTGTCCATGCTGTCACTTTCTTGAGAAACTGGCTGAGGAGATGGTTCCAAGGTGTTTCAGGTGGAAGAGTTTTAGCAAGAAGTTGTGATTGAATATTTTTAGATATATTTGTAATTTGTAGGACAATGTTCAGAAAGTGCACAACTACGTCTTTGGCAAAAAGGGTTTCACAATATAAATAATTTTCATTTTAAACACTTGATTTCATTGACACGAATACTCTTAAGACCGTGGTACCCTGATCCTCAAAGTGCTACCCATGGACTGTTGCATGTCCCCCTTGGAGTTGGGGTAGGTGGAAACACTCAGCCCTAGAAGTGGTCTCATCTTGGGCTACAGCTGCCATTACATTGCCTTTCTGACAGTTACGGAAATGAAACAGCAGACATCACTTCTGGCAGCACTGAATGTACTAACTGATAATGAATCTCTTGTTCCCAACAGGCACGATCTAGATATTTGTGGAAGCAAAGATAGACGTGGTTTTCTCTTATGGCATCTACTCTCCTTGTGGCATCCAACTCTCAATTCTTTAACCCTTGCTCCCATCTGGAGGTTGTCACTTTATGGATATTCTGGTTTTTTTCCAAGTCCTGATTATTTTACCTATGAAAGATTTCCAAGGGGGCAAGAAGGAATTGAAAACATTTTTCTGTGCTGTTAAAATAAAAACATCACTTCTAAGGAAAGCTCTAGGTAGGTTGTTCTGAGTCCTCTAACCCTGAAGAGACATATCTATAATGTAAGCTAGTCACAGTGATTCAGAGCTTTGGGGGAACTTAGAGAACATCTAGTCCAGCTCTCATTTTGTAGATGAGGAAGCAGAAGCCTAGACAGCTGAGTGAACTGCCAAGGACATTCAGGTCAGAGCTGTTGACAGTATCATAAGACCATAAAAAGTATCAACCTCGAGTCTATATATCCAGCTGATAACAGTCAGAGATACAACTTCCATATAATAAATGTAGTCTTCAATGTTTTAAGGTTTTGTGATAGTTCAACCTGAGCTAGGCCAAAGTTTACTTGAAACCCTCCATGGAAGAAAAGCTTACTAAACAATCAATGGTATAAAAAGATTATGGAATATCTAGTTTACCTATTTATAGGAGCAAACTGTTTAAAGGATATTTGCCTTTAACTATATGCAATTCTGATTTTAAAATAAACCATCAAAATCGGCCTTGCAAAACCTCAATTTAAAATCATTTTGTTAATTATTTAATCCTCATTATATACTTGCAATTAAAAAATTATTTTAAGCAATGAGCTTCAGACTTTTCATTGATCTGGTCCGAGGATGCCTTCTACTGACTAAGAATTAACTGCAGGGCCTCAAAAATGGAATCAGAAATTGTGTGGTGAGGCTGACTCTGCCAGAGCAACTGCCCTCATTCACCTTGAGTGAATTTTGGACACTTTTGCTTTGACAAATGGGAAGGGTGGAGCGTTTAGGAATTTGCTTTCCCCACCAGTACTAATGTGGTACTTTTAATGGCAACCCCTATTTATACACATCAAGGATTTCTTCAGATGAAAATTGACAACAAGGCAAGTCACTCCAAGGCCTTTCAGAAATCCTTTGTCCTTCCTGCCTACAGCTCACACACCATTATCCTAGGCAGTGTCTGTCACCCAGCTCACTGGGAAACAGTGAATGTGACAGGATTTGTTTTAAACCGTGGGCCCCTGGCAAGACATTCAAGAAAAGTCTCCTAAAGTTTTGTTGACTGCAAAATGCAACTGACTCCTGGTGGAAAGCTCTTTCTTCCGTTTAGGGCAGGGACTGTCCAACACTATGTGCTTTTCAGAGAATCTTGCTCTGGGGTGGTTCCCTGTACTGAAAAGACATTTTTAATATTGCCTATGACTTTATCCCCCTCTTTCTTCCCTTGAGTCTAGGGTTACCAGATGAAATACAGGACATCTAGTAAAATTTGAATTTCAGAAAAACAACACTTTTTTTAATAATATGCCCCATGAACTATTTGGAACATATTTATACTAAAAAAATTGCTGATTATCTGAAGTTCAAATTTCACTGTGAGTCCTGGATTGACTGGTTGATTGATTTCGTGTGTGTGTGTGTGTGTGTGTGTTAGATCTGGCAACCCCACACGATTCTCTTCTTTCAAATTTGTTTTGTCCTTTCTCCTAAAATTTTATTTTAATGAGCTTTCTTTCCAATTGCATTCTTCTCTTTAATGACAGTTTCTTCTTCGCCTTATGCTTGTACTTGAGGGCATTAATTTTTAGTGATTCTGGATGGTGATGAGCAACACCAGACCTCTGTATAGAGGGGCTCAGAGCCCTGGCTCAGGTCAGACTTGAAGAGGGCCTGAGATCTTTTGAAGTTCTACCCTCAGCGAGGTGCTCCTTTGAGTTAAGCACCGCCTTCTCTAACTGGTACTTCTAAAACACCCCTGGGAAACATTAACACAGTAAGTTACTAATACCTTAGTAGAAATGGTAGTAATGATTTTTAAATTTTATCTCCATCTACTTGAAGTAAACTCTTTTTTTTTTTTTTTTTTTTTGAGACAGAGTCTCACTCTGTTGCCCAGGCTAGAGTGAGTGCCGTGGCGTCAGCCTAGCTCACAGCAACCTCAAACTCCTGAGCTCAAGCGATCCTCCTGTCTCAGCCTCCCAAGTAGCTGGGACTACAGGCATGCACCACCATGCCCGGCTAATTTTTTTTTTCTATATATATATTTAGCTGTCCATATAATTTCTTTCTATTTTTAGTAGAGATGGGGTCTCGCTCTTGCTCAGGCTGGTCTCGAACTCCTGAGCTCAAACGATCCGCCCACCTCGGCCTCCCAGAGTGCTAGGATTACAGGCGTGAGCCACCACGCCCAGCCTGAAGTAAACTCTTTTAAAAATATACCATGTGCAGCCTGAGCAAGAGCGAGACCCCGTCCCTACTAAAAATAGAAAGAAATTATATGGACAACTAAAAATATATATAGAAAAATTAGCCGGGCATGGTGGCACATGCCTGTAGTCCCAGCTACTCGGGAGGCTGAGGCAGGAGGATTGCTTGAGCCCAGGAGTTTGAGGTTGCTGTGAGCTAGACTGATGCCACGGCACTCTAGCCCGGGCAACAGAGTGACACCCTGTCTAAAAAATATATATATATACCATGCGTACAGAAGTGTGTTCAATTAAAAAGTGCACAGCTGGATGAATTTTCCCAAAGTGGACATCCTGGGTAGCCAGCACCCAGATCAAGAAATACAATATTTGGAAAGGACATCCTGTCACATGCTACAACACAGATGGACCTTGAGAATATTATGCCAAGTGAAAGAGGCCAGACACAAAAGGACAAATACTATATGATTCCACTTATGTGAGGTCCCTAGAGTAGTCAAATTCATAGAGACAGAAAGTAGAGGGGTGGTTGCCTGGGGTGGAGGGGGCAAAGGGGAGACATTGTCTAGTGGGTTTCAGTTTTTTAAGGTGAAAAAGTTCTGGAGATCTGTTGCACAACAATGTGAATATACTTAACGCTCCTGAACTGTCCACTTAAAAATGGTTAGAATGCTAAATTTTATGTTATGTAGGGTTTTTCTTTTACCACAACAATAAAAAAAGAAAAAGAAATGCAACATTTCCAGCTCCCTGAAGCCCTCGCGCCCCTTCTCAGTCCCTCCCCCTCTTCCAAGATAACCACCATCCTGATCTTTAAAAATAGCCTATCTGCTTTGTAAAGATTCTAGAGTTACTAAGGGAGAAAAAAGTTTATCAGATCCCTTTCCTCTGACAGGAAGACTCTCAAATCAGAAACAAATTTGATAGTGCCTACCACAATGCCTAGCATACAGAAGTAGCTCAAAAATGCTTGCTAATTCGGCATTAACTGAGGGCCCTAGGCTTGTAGGGGAGGGTACTTAGGGGAGAAAAGGGCACCAAAAAAGGAAGATGAAAGTGCTGGAAACAGACGCCAGCTACTTTGCAATCTTGCCAAAGGTCAGCCCTGCATATTTATTACAGGTTTATTCACTGCTGGTGCATTTTTTTTTCTTTCACTGTGTTGACAACATGATCTGTAGGTTCATATCTGAACCCAGCTCAAAGTATATATTTATTTTTTTGTTATTGAATGCATAACACTAACTGCTTATTTTCATACCAGGGTGTTTATTGCCAGTGTGTATGGTGCAAGATCAAATAGATGTGCCTGTTAATGCTTGCTTCCAAATTCCTCGGGGGGAAATTCTAAACTCAAGGAAATTTACGTTCACTTCATTTTAAAACTGTCTTAAAGACTCAATCCACTGGATGTTTTTGATCATGTGATTTTCCAAGAGGCCACCAAATGTTCTCAAAGAACAAATGACAAAGCTGTAAGCATTGTGATCAAGAAAATGGATAAAATTGTTATTTTAGACCACAAACGGTAGTGACTAGGGCAGAGCTGAACAATCTTTTTACAGTCTTGAAGCCAAGGGAATATGATACACCGCTTTGATGTCAGATGGTAGGCAGATACGCTAGGTGCCTCAGAAACAGAAAAGGTATTGTCATATTATGCTAAGGATTAGTTCTTTGGACCAGCGGTCTCCGACCCAATGATCTCTTTTATAACACATATTTAATAAACCCCTTATATTAGCCTGAAATGAAATACATACGTGATATCACATACTGCTACACATAGTTGTTAAAAAAAAAACAACAGGATAATGTCCTGGTGGAAAGGAGAAGTAAAAGGAAAGTAATATACAATAAAATAACATGCACCTCAAAATGTAAGCCCTCAGGCATGGCAGCACTAGAAGATATAATAAAGTAGTCAGATGCTTATACTAATCTGTAAGTGACAGCTTGTGATGCAGACTGGGACACAGGTGTGCTTTAGTGGCAACTCAAATCAAAAAAGCACTTCTTCCTGTGTTGCTGTGACTTCCCAACATGGTGAACAACTCTTGGAAAGTTCTAAGCAAAACTAAATGCAAGTACCCTTTGATTTGTTCAGTGACTATGTTGTTGGAATATTAAGTGCTTATTTTCACCTATGTGAAGGTTCAGCAAGACATTTGAAGGTCATTTGGAACATGGGGCAATTTCCAATTCTAGAATCACTGGCCCCCACCCTTTAAATGTCAATAGTGAAGTTAGGGTACACTTTAAAATAACTAAAAGAGTAGAATTGAATGTTCCTAACACAAAGAAATGTTAAATGCCTGAAATGATGGATACCCCAATTACCCTAATTTGATTAATTCACATTGTAAACCTGTATCAAAACATCACATGTACCCTATAAAGATATACAACTATTGTGTACCCATAATAATTAAAAATTTAAAAATGTCCACAGTTCCCCTCAATCATTGTGACAACCCCAAAATTGCCACCATCGACTTCTAGAATGCTCTTCACCATGGACAATACTACCTCTCATTTATAATATCTGATTTATTTTATTTATTTATTATTTTTTTTTTTGAGACAGAGTCTCACTCTGTTGCCTGGGCTAGAGTGCCGTGGCATCAGCCTAGCTCACAGCAACTTCAAACTCCTGGGCTCAGGTGATCCTTCCGCCTCAGCCTCCCAAGTAGCTGGGACTACAGGCATGTGCCACCATGCCCGGCTAATTTTTTCCATATATATTTTTAGTTGTCCAGCTAATTTCTTTCTATTTTTAGTAGAGACAGGGTCTCACTCTTGCTCAGGCTGGTCTCGAACTCCTGAGCTCAAATGATCCACCAGCCTCGGCCTCCCAGAGTGCTAGGATTACAGGCGTGAGCCACCACACCCGGCCTATAATATCTGATTTAGAGTTAAACATTTTATTTGCAGATCACTTTTTTAAAATCTTAAAATCTTTAAATCTTAAAACACATCACTGGTAAAAGGAGCCATATCTTCAGCGATTCCCCTATTTGTGATTCACATTCCTTCGTATTTTTAGAAATATTTGATCTTTGATTTTACAATCCCACCCAAAAGGAGTTTCCCAATATCTGAATCAGTAAGATCATGGGGTCAATAAATAAAATTACATAGTACTTTTTCTTGGAAATACTTAGTATTTTAGTCATTAAAATAATAAGTTGGCAAAAGGAAAAAAGAGCGAAAAAAAAGCACAAAACCCTGCAGGTTGTCTCATCAAGAAAAGCAATTTAATGAGAAGAAGGTGTCGTACAGACCCAGGATAGGAATAAATATAGTAATTATTGTTTTGTTCCATTTTTGCAGTTATTCTGTTTAGCTGTATTTTTCAAAAATGCTCAGTAATTGTGAAAATTCTTTATTAGCAACATAAATATAAATCAAATATCCTACAAATGCTCTTGGTCCCAGTCTATAGCACACTGTTCTCAGGTGGAGATTTCATATGTCTTGGAGCCGGTGGTGTGCCGGAGCCAGCCAGCACGGGCTCAGAAGAGCTGACCGCACACATCTCTTCCCAGCTCTGCATTGGGTGATGTCAAATTGGTAGCCTGAAACCAGCAGTGATGGAAGTATTTACACCACGGAAATGGGCAATTGCTGTGAATCAGCTCCACCCCCAACCCCCCACTTCCAGAGAGCCCACTGTTATTGCAAATATTTATCAGATACCACTACATGGGCTGGCTTGTAGAAAAGAGCGACCTGTTGTGGAAGCACAAAAGAAAACATTGTTACAAACTCTTTTGGAAAACATGACTCCAAATTGAGCTCTCTAGTGTTTGATCAAATTCCAGTAAAATACCAGATTATGGTTCATAAGTCACCAAGGAGCCAAAATTAAACAAAAACATTAATTCACTAGTATTCAACTATTTATTTAGTACCAAGTATGGAAACAAAATGATTTCCATAGATCCTTTCTGGAACAAGGCAAGATATAAAGTAAGTAAGTATATAATGTGCAGTGGACCAATGTATGTGCTGCCAGGATAGCGCCCTGTCTAGTGTTACCACCTTCCTCCCATTGCTGTCACATTACCCCAATTTATTTTTTTTATTTAAAATAAATTCTTAGAGAGAGATTTGAGCATTTCCTCCTCTCTCCTTGCCAGTCACCAGTCAACTTGCAATAAAACTTTTCTTTTCTCAAAGGCTAGTGCCATGGTATTGGTGTCTGTGCACATCAGGCAGTAAACCCATTGATTTGCTCAGTAACAAAAGGTCCTTATTATACTCAAGTCCAGCCTGACCCAGTGTTTCATTCGTAGTGGGCCCACAACAAGAATTCAAGTCTGAGCTCCTTCACTTAATACTTGCTTACGCTTGAGAAAGTCACTTCACCTCTTTGAGCCCAAATTTTCTCCCTAAAATGAGAAAATCCAGGCCGGACATGGTGGCTCATGCCTGTAATCCCAGCACTTTGTGAGGCTGAGGCGGGAGGATTGTTTGAGGCCAGGAGTGTGAGAACAAGCAGGGCAACATAGCAAGACCCCATCTCTACAAAAAATAGAAAAATTAGCCAAGCATGGAGGCATGCACCTATAGTCCTGGCTACTCAGGAGGCTAAGGCAGGAGGATGGCTGGAGCCCAGGCATGTGAGGTTGCAGTGAGCTATGATGATGCCACTGCATCTGCCCTGGCAATAGAGTGAAATCCTGTCTCAAACAATCATAAAATTAAATTAAATTAAATTCTTTTAGAGACAGGGTCTCGCTATGCTGCTTAGGATAAACTCGAACTCAAGTGATCCTCCCACTTCAGCCTTCCAAGTAGCTGGGACTACAGGTGAGCTCCACCGTTCTTGGCTTATTTTTTTATTTCTTTTATTTGTGCTGTCGGGAAAATTCTTAATCAGGCTTCTAAAACCCTTCCCTAGCTAGAGTCAGAGCCTTGCCCCTGTGTGCTTTTATAACACCCTGTGTAGAGCTCTCTTACTGGGTTGCTGTTTGTGGATTACAGGTCTGTGTTCCCTTTCCAGATTCCAAGCTCCTTACAGACAGGTGCCATGTCTCATTCATCTTTGGCTCCCTTGAGGTGCCTAGCACAGAGCAGGCAGGCAGTATGTGTGGAAGAGAGGGACAGAAACCCATTGCCTGTGAAGCATGGGGTCTACCCACCATGAATGAGGATTAACATTTGTTAGGAAAGAACAGTGAGAAACACACTGTAACGCAAGCTAAATTCTACTGGGTATTATTTATAACTTCAAAAAAAGAGGGACAAATCTGAACATAAGGAACTTGGTAAGTAAACTATAGTGTATCTACTCATTGGCATTTCAGGTTGCTATTAAGATGAGCATGTCCAACCAGAGATAACATAGAACGTGCTTATGTCTTGAGGATAATGAAAATACAAAACCTGTATATATTAAGAAGATTGGAAGAAAATAAACTAAAATGTAATGCTAAGTGTTTTATGCAGTAGAAATATAGGTGCTTTTTTCTCTTTCTTCTTTTCTGAATTCTTCTAGTTTTCTCTGTATATGCATTGTTTTTACAATGAAATAAGCCCTAATATTTTATTTCTAGGAAGTAGATATAGTTCCATTCCTTCTTTACTTCATACAACTTCAAATGTTAATTTATTGTTTAATACATTGTAAAAACTGAAGAATGAAGAGCCAGAGTGATTTATCCAGCATCTCTCAATAAATTAATGACAGATAAATAAATATTGTGATAGTCCTGAGGTGATATTTGAGGACAAAACTAATTTCCTGTAGGCTGTATACCGTCAGTATTGTATTTCAGATCATTTTGTGTTAGGTCCTCAGTATAGGCTAAATGGCACTAATATAAATAACATCTTAAGGGTATATATCCAAAGGAAAGGAAATCAGTATATTGAAAAGATATCTATACCCCCATGTTTACTGCAGCTGTTCACAATAGCCAAGACAGGGAATCAATCTAAGTGTCCATCAACAGATGAATGGATAAAGAAACTGTGTAGATATGCAGAATGAAATACTATTCAGCCATAAAAAGGAGGAAATCCTGTCATAGGCAGCAACATGGATGAGCCTGGAGGACATTATATTAAGTCAGGCACAGAAAGAAAAATACCGCATGTTCTCATTCACGGGAAGCTAAAAAATGTTGAGCCGGGTATAGTGGTGCATGCCTGTAGTTCTAGATAGAGACTGAGGCAGGAGGATCACTTGAGCCCAGGAGCCCAGCAGTGTGCTATGATTGAGCTGGTGAATAGCCACTGCACTCCAGCCTGGCCAACATAGCCAGGCCCCATACCTCAAATTTTAAAAAAATTAAAAAGTTGATCTCATAGAAGTAGAGAGTAGAATTGTGGTTATTAGAGGTTGGGAAGGGTAGAGGGGAGGGGGGATAGAGAGAGGTTGGTTAACAGATACGAAATTACAGCTAGATAGGCGGAATAAGTTCTAGCGTTCCATAGCACTGTAGGATAGTTAGCAATAATTCATTGTATATTTTCAGATAGCTAGAAGAGAAGACTTTGAATGTTTCCAACACAAAGAAATAATAAATATTTGAAGTGATGGATCTGTTAATTACCCTGATTTGATCATTGCACATTGTGTACCTGTATTGAAATATCACCCTGTACTCCATAAATATATATAATTATTACATGCCAATTAAATTTTTTACTTTTAAAAAAAGAAACAGCATTTTTAAAAAGGAGGGGGCCTACAGGTGAAGTCTTATTCAAATATGAGATTTGGCCGGGCGCGGTGGCTCACGCCTGTAAGCCTAGCACTCTGGGAGGCCGAGGCGGGTGGATCGCTTGAGGTCAGGAGTTCGAGACCAGCCTGAGCAAGAGCGAGACCCCGTCTCTACTAAAAATAGAAAGAAATGATCTGGCCAACTAAAAATATATATAGAAAAAATTAGCTGGGCATGGTGGCGCATGCCTGTAGTCCCAGCTACTTGGGAGGCTGAGGCAGGAGGATCGCTTAAGCCCAGGAGTTTGAGGTTGCTCTGAGCTAGGCTGACGCCATAGCACTCTAGCCCAGGCAACAGAGCGAGATTCTGTCTCAAAAAAAAAAAAAAAAAAAACGAATATGAGATTTAACAATGAAATATCAAGGTGGACATAGTGGACTTCAAGAAAAAAATACATGAAAATTTATAAATATGGGCTTGCTTTATAAAAGGATTCAAAAGAGAATTAGTTTGAGTTCTAAATTCCCCTAATATATTTAAAATATGGCCCTACTCATATCACTCATCAGAAAATACATTTACCAAAGTGAAAGCCTCCTAAGACCGGGTTATGATTCAGATACCAGGACAAATATCTAATGCAATAAATTCCAGTCTACCAAAGAATTGGGAAAGTTCCTTAGAATCACAAGGAAAGAGAGAGAACCATCGTAAGTCAGGGACTTTTAATAAAATGGATGAAGACTGGAGGGTGTCTTAGTTTGGGATTTCCCCAGAAGTAGGTGCTGCCATAAGGATTCCAGTCTTTATCCCTTATTTAACAGGCTTAATTTTCCTCTGAACTTTTCATTCTGTAAATGAACACAAAGTTGGGGTAGTTTCTCCATCCAAACAATGCATTTTGATACAAGATATATCCAAGTTTTTAAAATCTTTTTGTGATTCTAAGGAACTTTCCCAGTCCTTTGGTAGACTGGAATTTATTGCATTAGATATTTGTCCTGGTATCCAAATCATAATCAGGTCTTAGCAGGCTTTCACTTGGTAAATGTATTTTCTGATGAGTGATATGAGTAGGGCCATATTTTAAATACGATGGTGTGAAACCATTCTGGTTTTTCACTTTCAGTACAGTATTCAATAAATTACATGGGCTATTCAATACTTTATTATAAAATAGGCTTTGCGTTAGATGATTCTGCCCAACTATAGGCTTACATAAGTGATCTGAGCACATTTAAGGCTCAGCTCTGATGTTTAGGTGTTTAGGTATGTAATTTAGGTGTATTAAATGCATTTTAACTTGTGATATTTTCAACTTACCATGGGTTTGTTGGGATGTCACCTCACCAAAAGTCAAGGAGCATCTGTAGTTTATTTGCGAGGAGATTTTAGGAAACACCGGTAGGACAGTGGGGAAGTGAGACAAAGAAGGGAAGGGAAAGAAGCCACTTAAGGGTGTGTTGTCAAGCAAGTTACCATTGTGGGCAACTGGAGCTTAATCCTGCTGTGGAACTCTGCGTGACAAGGTGGAACCTCGCCTGAGATGCAAGGGCACTGTTTGAGGGCTGCTGTGGTGTCCAGAGACAGTCTCAGGGCAAAGGGTAGCGGTTGCTGACTGTTGGAAGTTGGGCTGGTTTGCATGAAAACAGTAAGTGCTGAGGATTGTGAGCCGGGTGCCAAAGCATCTGCCACAGACGGAGGAAACAGGCTTGAGCATGGTGTTTTAGTTGGTTTTGATGCTTTTCTTTAAGCGGTTTTGGTGATTTACATTTATGGTTGAAACTCAAAGCTGACTTTCGGCCAGGAGCAGTGGTTCACGCCTGTAACCCTAGCACTTTGGGACGCAGAGGCAGGAGATTCGCTTGAGGCCAGGAGTTCGAGACCAGCCTGGGCAATATAGCAAGACCCCAGCCCTACAAAATAAACAAAAAAAACCTTAAAAAATTAGCCAGGTGTGGTGGCACATGCCTGTAGTCCCAGCTACTCAGGAGGCTGAGGTGGGAGGATCGCTTGAGCCCAGGAATTTGAGGTTACAGTAAGCTATGTTTGGGCCACTGCACTCCAGCCTGGGCAACAGAGTGAAACACTGCCTCTAAAACAAACAAACAAAAAAAACCCCTGACTTTCTGTCTACCATATTCTCTTGTGTGCACATTCATTTTTCTTGCCCCAATATGCACAGGGGCTGTGCCCCTGCTGTTGCCAACACAGGCTTCTTCTCTGCGTCACCTTTCTAGAGGTTGTGGCTGGTTAACAGCAGGGTGAGGGCGTTGGTGCCCAAACTACTTCTGGTCTGACTTGTTATGTATTCTTGGTAGATGTGGTTCAGGACAGTGGAAAACATGGTCTAGGCTGCTATTACAGCAGAAGGGCCTGGAACCTTCAAAGCATTTCTACAAAGAACGTGATCTAGTTTTATACTTGTTGAACATGTTCCTTGGGCAAGGAACAAAAGGCCAAATGCAGTTAGTCACTCTAGAAGGGAAACTGGCAGTTTGTATTCCAAGAGGACTTTGTCTCCTCCTCTTTTCCTCCTCCCCGCCTCTCCCCACATCCTCTCTTGAGATGAAGTATTCCTTCCTAAGCAATTTTCAAAGTCCAAAGAATGATTGCATAGCTCATAACATGCACTTTATGGCATGAAAACACTTGGCAGAGGAAACAATAACAAAGCCAATGCCACTTTGCCTGCTTTGTGATAAAAGGTGAATTGCTGTCTCATGCAGAGCAGTGAGAGGGCTGGGCCAACAGCTCTGCGCACATCTGTGCCCTTGAGGGTGGGGAAAGGCACACACTTCTGGGTGTCAGAGGCTTTGACACAGGCAGCTTTTGTGCCTCTGCTCTCTGAGCAATCACCTGGAACTAGGGCTGCCCCTACAACTCCTTAATGGATTTTAAAAGGCACCCCTTCCTCCAGGAGCATGCAGCCCTGTGCTGGGGCCCACAGCTTGGCAAGTGGGGCATGGGCTGGATTTCAGCTCACACCGGGTTCCCTCTGCCAGGTGTCTGTGTGCAGGGCAGAGAACGCACACTGCACATGGGGACCCTATCTAGGGCTGGAGAAAACTTCCCTCCATCCCCCAGCCTGTCATAGGCCACCTCACCCCAGGTCTCTTTTTTTTTCTTGAGACAGAGTGTTTCTCTGTCACCGTAGGTAGAGTGCAGTGGCATCATCATAGCTCACAGCAACCTCAAACTCCTGGGTTCAAGCGATCCTCCTGCCTCAGCCTCCTGAGTAGCTGGGACTACAGGTACATGCTACAATGCCCAGCTCATTTTTCTATTTTTAGTAGAGATGGAGTCTTGCTCTTGCTCAGGCTGGTCTCGAACTCCTGAGCTCAAGGGATCCTCCCACCTCAGCCTCCTAGAGTGCTAGAATAACAGGCGTGAGCCACAACACCTGGCCTACAGTTCATTCTTTATCTCACTTCTCTGTAAGTGCTTGGTTCAGGATCCTGAAGAATTATTCTTTCCACTTCAGAGGACATCTTCTAACTCCCGTGTCAACTTGCTTCCTTTATAAATTACCTGGAAATCCCTGCATCTCTCTTCGATCATTGGGACTGCTCTATCAGCAGCTCCTCTCCACCTAAAGCTACGCTGGTCCTTCCCCACAAAGTGGCATCACTTTGTGACAAGGTGTCTGGAGAGGCAAATTTCCTTTTTTTTTTTTTTTTCTTTTTAACGTTGAACAGACAAAAAGCTTAAAGGCAGGGAGGGGAATGGTCAGTGTAGAGGGGAGGGAAATCTGCATAAGAGGCCTAGGTGCCTTCTGGGAGGCAGGTAACCAAGACCCCAGTTCAGTGATCCACTTCAGTGATTGAGAAGACTCTAATGGAGGGCCACAGGCAAGGGGAAAGGAGACAGGGAAAGGGAGTTTGGCCCCTGCGCTGAATTGTGCTGTCGACGGAAAGAAAGCAGGATTTTGGTCCAGAATACAGCAGACAAGACGTGTGCTAAATGGGTTCTCCCACCAGCAAGCCACCACCCTCAGGAAGGAGTTGTGTGAACAAATCAGGAAGTTGCCTTCTGGGCAGCTGGCTCCGGAATGGCCGCCCTCAGATGTAATCTGGACCAGGAAGCCACTGCTGGAACCATTGGCTTCAGAGTCACATTGGATCTGTAGTAACCTGCACCTGAGAAACAGAAACTTCCCACCATGCCCCTTTCTCCATTTAAATGAGTTCTGAATTTGTTTCACATGACCACACCTGATTAGTGGAATTTAAATTACACAGCTGCAAGGGAGTCTGGGAAATGTAGTTTTTCTATTTCAAGACTCAGCTATACATAAAGGCACACTAAAAAAAGGTTGAAATAAATGCGGAATACTTATTTCCATCATGGTTCCCCTATTTGAAAACCTTCAGTAACTCTCTAGTTACCACTGTTGAAGGGAAGCCAGGGTCTGGGTCCAAGATGCAGGAGACACCAGCCATGATTTCCAAACTGTGGCCTATAGACACCTGGGAACACTTGAAGACATCACAATATGTTCTTGAACCTCCTTGCACTCCAGTCATTTTCTGTATACTGAAAAAAACATTGTGACTTCCCTATATGTGTTTGTCTATTTTTCAAACATGGAAGTAATTGCGATTCAAAAAATACAAATCACTTAAAAATCTTCCTTATACACACCCTATTTCTCACCCATAGTCCCCTCTCATCTTCCTAGAATGGGAATACCATCTCCTTTCTCTCTTGCTAATTTCTGTCCATCAGTTAAGACTAATCCATCTCCCCTGGCCTGGGAGGTGATTCTCTCTGACTACCTCAGGGTGGGGTAGAGAATTCTCATCCGTTCTCTCCATATCCTGGGAAGTTATACTAACGATAAGAATAAAATAAATGCTAACTTTTATAGGCTTCCTTTGTGCCAGGCCCCATGAGGTATGTACGCTTACTAACCCATTTCACAGATGAGGACACTGGAGCACAGAGAGGCTGCATAACCTGCCCAAGGTCCCTTACTAGTCAGTGGCAGCTGTGACTCAATCCCAGGCAGCAGTCTGGCCTCAGAGTCCATGCTCTTAGCCGATAACTCTCATTTCCTTTTATCCTATCTGTATTCTACTGTTCACCCTCCTATCTATCTCCATCCATCCGTCTATATCGTAATCTGTGTGTCTGTCTCCTCCACAAATAACCAGTGTTTTTCTATGATGTGAAAATGGGGGCGGGGCAAATCAAAATTTTCCCTTCCTTCCCAACACATTGAAAATTCTAGGACCAGAGCCCAAACCACGTGATCCTTCCTTCTCGCATCCTCTACTGTCTGTTAACACAGGGACTATTTTCTCCTTCGACAGAGAATACCAGACTAAATTACAGAGCAGGCTACGAAATTGCTACCCTCAGCTCCCTTCTTTGCCTGTTTTCTCTAAAATAGGTTTTTTCTGTTGGTTGTATAAATATAAGACAGAACCCACCACTGCTTTGAAATCACGTGGGAAAGTGTATCATCAGCTCTGAGCTCTGTTGGAACAGAACTCCTGGACAGGATCCACTGAGTATTCCTCAGGAAAAGATGAGGTTCCTGGAAACTCCAACTCAAGCATCAGCATTCTTATGTGAACATTTAGGAGAGTAAAATTGGAGATAGCTTGACATTTTCCCAGGAAATCAGGAAACATTTCCATATCTGTGCCTTTGCCTTCGTTGTTTATTACCCTGTCTAACACACACAACACTTGCTGGTGTTTCCTGTGCTTCAGTGCCTAGAAGGTTCTACTTACAGTTGCCAATAGCCTTACCAGGTAAGCTAGCTGGTCATCCCCTCTCCTGGGTGTCAGCCACAAATCTTGGACACCCTGGAAGTACCAATTTACCCCAGACTCATCTCTCTTTCTTACTTTGCTCAAATTCCTTTCTCTTCTTTTTCTACTTTTAAGTGTCTGATTTCTGGTCAGCCCACTTGTTTGAGATCATAAACCAGACATTTCCTTTTCCTTCTTGAAGGTAACTTACAAAAGAAACCTTCTGTAATCATGTTTAAGTATGCTCTCTGGGCCCCCATCTGGGAAAGTCCTCCCTGCCCATGGAGTGCCCTTCCAAAGGCTTGTGTCCATTGCAGGAAACAGCCAGAAAATAATTCAGATGGATAAGGCAAGATGGCCTTGCAAATCTCTCTTGTGTAATTTATACATCTGAAACCCTCATTTCTTCTAGTAAGCACACTATTTCATCAAGGCACATCATCTGCAGGAGAGGTAGGAAAGCACATGAAATATACTCAAGGAGTGACTTTTGTAACTCATTATTGTTTAAAACCATTTTAATTCCCATAAAGGCTAAATGATCCAATATATCCACAACTATCTTAGAGGTTGCCAGTTCAATCTATGGAGAGAGTGGGATGTTGTCAAAACAGTGTTGTGCAAGCCCTCTAAGGAAAGCAAAAAAGAAAAAGTTGGTTCGAATTACAAACATATTATGGAGTCAATGAGACGTGGCATTTAATCCTCAGCTAATGTTGACATTGAGCAGCACACCCACAAATGCCAAAGAGAATCTGAGTTGAGAGCAGTGGTTCTCAGCCTTGATTGCACATTGGAATAACTTGGGTACTTTTTAAAACTCTCCATGCCCAAGCCATACCCCAGGCCAATTAAATCAGAATCTCTGAGGGTGGGCCCTGGGAATCATTACATTTTAAGGTCCCCATGGATTCCAATATGTAGCAGAGTTTGAGATCCACTAAGTTAGAACACTTGGTCCTTGGTCACAACTGCTTAGGCAGGCCCTCCGTACCAGCCTCCATCAGGTGTGTGGGGCTGGGGAGAGGGTACCACATGCCTGGTCAGGCCAACCAGACCAGGCTCACCCAGGCCAGCCCAACACGCCTGCTGCCTACCTCCTCAGCTATTAAAGCTACACAAAAGGTAGACTTGACACTCAGGTAAGGTTACCAGATTCCAGAGCACTGAAAGCTGGAGAGTCAAGGCACAGAGAACAGACAGACACCAGTGCACATTTAATGGCAATCTATGACGTCTTTACTGGCCCTGCTCCAAAGCAGGGTGTTGGATTTGCCATTTTGCTGTATTCAGATGATAGCCAATCGAAATGGTATTCAGGCCGGGCGTGGTGGCTCACGCCTATAATCCTAGCACTCTGAGAGGCCGAGGCAGGAGGATTGCTTGAGCTCAGGAGTTTGGGACCAGCCTGAGCAAGAGCGAGACCCTGTCTCTACTAAAAATAGAAAAACATTAGCCGGATGAGTGGTACACACCTGTAGTCCCAGCTACTCAGGAGGCTGAGGCAGGAGGATCACTTGAGCCCAGGAATTTGAGGTTGCTGTGATGCTACTCACTGTACTCTACCCAGGGTGACAGAAGGAGACTCTGTCTCAAAAAAAATGGTATTCAATTGATATCAATTGATTCAATGACATTAGGTTGAAAAAGAAAAAAGACTCGGCAGACAGAGGGCACAAAGGGGGCTTCTGAAGTGTTGGTCATGTTGTTTCTTCAACCGGGCACTGGTTACACAGGTGTATTCAGTTTGTGAAAATGTGTTCACCTGTACACATTTATATATGTTTATATATATACATTGTGCTTTAGTAAAATGTTTTTTAAAAAAGACCCTGCAATAATAATATATGCTGTCGAAAATTTAAAAACCCACTAGCCTGTTTATAGCAGTGAGTTTGATAACAGCCCAGGTTAGAAAACATCCAAATAGGCCGGGCGCGGTGGCTCACGCCTGTAATCCTAGCACTCTGGGAGGCTGAGGTAGGTGGATCGTTTGAGCTCAGGAGTTCGAGACAAGCCTGAGCAAGAGCGAGACCCCATCTCTACTAAAAATAGAAAGAAATTATAGGGACAGCTAAAAATATATATAGAAAAAATTAGCTGGGCATGGTGGTGCATGCCTGTAGTCCCAGCTACTCGGGAGGCTGAGACAGGAGGATTGCTTGAGCCCAGGAGTTTGAGGTTGCTGTGAGCTAGGCTGACGCCACGGCACTCACTCTAGCCTGGGCAACAGAGTGAGACTCTGTCTCAAAAAAAAAAAAAAAAAGAAAAAGAAAAAAAGAAAACATCCAAATAAAAAGGACTTGGTTAAATAAGGTTCAGCCATACAATGGAATACTATGTAGCTACTAAAATGTTATGTTGTAAAGGATCATGTTATGACACGGAAAATGCTCACAATCTATTTTAAAGTAAAAAAAAAAGAAGTGGAATATAAAACATTGTTATATGTGTATTGCATATTACTGTGCATTTTTCTATGCACAGTTTTTTGATGTAAATAAACATATTAGGCATATTTGAGATAGAAAGTCAAACAGAAAGAGAGTGTGCAGATGGGACCTGGCTTCAAATTCCAGCCCAGCTATTTACTAAAAATCATTTGCCCTTGGCTAAGTTGCTGAACTTTGCAAAAAATAGGTTTATTGAGATGTAATTCACATGCCATACAATTCACCCATTCAAATTAAGTGTTTTTCAGTATAGTCACAGCGTTGTGCAACTATGACCACAATCCAATTTTAGAGCATTTTCATCACTCCAAAGAGAAACCCTGAGCCCATTAGCAGTCACTCCCCATGTCCCCTAGTCCTCCCAAGCCTTGACTACCCTAATCTACTTTTTATCTCTATGCAGTTGCCTATTCTGAACATTTCATATAAATGGAATCATACAATATGTCTGGCATCTTTCCCTTAGCATAATGTTGTCGAGGTTATCCATGTTGTAACTTATATCAGTACTTCATTCTTTTTATTTCCAAATAATATTCCATTGTATGGATAGACCACATTTTGCTTATCCATCCATCAGTTGATGGACATTTGGATTGTTTTCAACTTTTGGCTATTATGAATAATGCTGGTGTGAGCATTCATGTACAGATTTTTGTGTGGATGTATGTTTTCATTTCTCTTGGGTATATACCTGGGAGTGGAATTGCTGGGCCATTTGGTAACTATGTTTAACCTTTTGAGGAACTGCCAGACTGTTTTCCATGGCAGCTGTACCATTTTACATTCCACCTGGCAGCACACAGGGGCTCCAGTTTCTCCACATCCTCACCAGTACTTGTTATCTTCTGTCTTTTGATATTATGGCCATTGTGGGGTTTTCTAGAATAATACTTTTTCTTTTTTTTACATGTGCCTTTTATTGTCTATATTTAGGGTATACAACATGATGTTTTGATATACATATACATAGTAAAATTATTACTACAATCAGGTTAACATATCCATCCCCTCACTTAGCTGTAGTTATCTGTGTGTGTGTGTGTGTGTGTGTGTGTGTGGTAAGAGCACCTAAAAATCTATTCTTTTAGCAAATTTCCAGCATATAATACAATATTATAACTCATGCAATATTATGTGCTCAAGCTATTTTGATTTGCATTTTCCTGATAACTAATGATGTTGAGCATCTTTTCTTGTGCTTATTGGCCATTTGTATACCTTCTCTGGAGAAATGTCTATTCATATCCTTTGCCTGTTTTTTAATTAGGTTATTTACCTCTTTATTATTGAGTCGTAAGCATTCTTTATATATTCTGGATACAAGTCCCTTATCAGATAAATGATTTGTAAATATTTTTTCCCATTCTGTGGGTTGTCTTTTACTTTCTTGATAGTGTCCTTTGAAACATGAAAGTTTTTAATTTTGAGGAAATCCAATTTAACTATTTTTTTGTTGTTGTTGCTTATTTTTTGTGTGTCATGTCTAAGGAGGCTTGCAGAACAACATATTTTAATCTTTTTTTCTAATTTTATTTTTTTAGAGATGGGGTCTTGCTATGATGCCCAGGATGGTCTTGAATTCTGGGCTCAAGCGATCCTCCTGCCTCAGCCTCTCAAGTCATTGGGATTATAGGCGTGGCTACCATGCCCAGCTTAATCTTCATATTCCTGGTGCCAAGCACAGAGCCTGATATATAGCAGACACACAATAATTGAGAACTGAGATGACATATCTTTCTTTATCTGAACTTGGGAATTCATTGAGCGCTGTACCAATTATCTATTGCTATGTGACAAATGATCTCAATTTAGTGGCAAACATTTTAGTTTGTTAATGATTCGGTGGGTTGATTGAACAGTTCTTGTCTGGGCTGGCTCATGTGTCTGTGTTCAGCTTGCATGTTGGCAGGTGGTTGGATTTTCTAGGATGGCCTCATATGTCTGGTGGTTGGCAGACTGTCAGATGAGATGCCTTGATTCTCCTCCATGTAGCTTTTAACCCTCTAGTAGGCTACCTCAGACTTGTTCACATGATGGTCTTTGAGTTCCAAGCCCAAGCTCCAAGACTCAAGTGCTTATCAAGCCTCTGTTCGTATTGCATTTGCCCATGTCCTATTGACCAAAGCAATTCACATAGCCAGCTCAGATTTAAGGGATGGAGAAATAGACTCCAGCTCTTATGAGAAGGAAAGAATTTGTGGCCGTTGTTGCAATCTACCACAAGTAGCTTCTAAAAGGACACTCTTTCAAACAGTTTATAATGTCACTGTGGGTTTCATTCAACAAATATTTATTGAATATTGTTTTAGTCTATTTTGTGCTACTATAACAGAATAACACAGACTGGGTAATCTATAATAAACAGAAATTGCTTTATTGCAGTTCTAGAGGCTGGGAAGGCCAAGATCGAGGGGCTGGAATCTAGCTGAATCATCACATGGCAGAAGGTGAGAGGCCAAGAGAAGGAAAGGGGGCTGAGCTCATCCTTTTATTATACAAACAACCCATTCCAAAGATAACAAACCCACTCCACAAATAATACCATTAATCCATTCATGAGAACAGAGCCTTCATGGCCTAATCGCTTCTTCACAGTCTCACCTCTTAATACTATTACAATGGCAACTAAATTTCAACATGAGTTTGGAAGGGGACAAACATTCAAACCATAGCAAATATCTACTAGGTGTCAGGCACAGTTCTGGGCTCTGGAGATATCTCAGTAAGCAGAATGAAGATCCTAACCCCTGTGGAATTTACCTACTAGTGGAAATTACCACAGGAAAAATTGCAGATAGACTCCCAAGAAATTGTCCTGGTGGTGGTGAAAAGTTGTTTGCTTGCACCTTGGATTGCAATCAAGATTAAATCCAGGACTTAATCTCTGGGAGAGGGACATAGAAATACCCCTAAGAACATACGGCATAGGGTAATCTCTAAGATTGCAAGAGATCCTGAGAAAGATAAGCAGGCTCCTAGAGAAAATGGAACTTTGTTTTTATAATATTTTTAAAATGGGTTTGTATCAGTCAGAGTTCAATCAGAGAAATATAACCAGTAGGAGATATAAAGAAGTTGGTTGCAAGGAATTTATGTGGTTGTGGGGGCTGGTGAGGCTAGTCTGAAATCTGGTTGGTCAGAAAGGGCAGGCTAGAACTCTCAGGTGAGAGCTGAAGCTTAAGTCTGCAGGCAGAATTTCTTCTTCTAAGAAACTTCAGCTCTGCTCTGGAGACCTTTCACCTGATTGAATCAGGCCCAGCCAGATTATCCAGGAATATCTCCCTGACTTAAAAGTCAGCTGATTATGAACTTTAATCACGTCTACAAAATATCTTCACAGAAACACCTAGATTAGTGTTTAATTGAATACCTGGGAGCTGTAGCCTAGCCACACTGACACCTAAAACTGACCGTCACAGATTTAAGCTGACAACTCTGTGAATATACTAAAAATCACTGTACACTTTAAATGAGTAAGTTATGTGGTATGTGAAATAGACCTTAATAAAGCTGTTTTAGAAAGTGGGTTAATTCCATGCTTTTTGGAGGTCTAATTAAAAAATAAATAAATATGGGCTTCTTTAAAAAAAAAAAAAGAGTCTCATTATGAATGTGTTGACTCAGCCTGGGAAGTCAGAACAGAAGCTGTAATGCATGCAAAACGTGGGCTAACTCACCCTGAGCCTGGCACAGTTCTGTCCTCTTGGCTGGAAGTCAGAGTAATTTCTCCATGGCTTCCTTACTGCCTCTGTGCCATAGACCAATTGATGTTTATACTCCTTGGCCAGTCACCGAAGGAGACAGATGCTGGGAGGGCCGAAAAGCACTGTCTGTGCTAAGAGTCTAGGGGGCTCCATGGGCTGGTTTGGGAATGTAGGACCTGGTGTCACCTCCTAATAAAAACCATGTCGTTTCCAATTAGCTCTGTCTTCTCTAGGCTCCAGTAGCTCTGGCCTGTGGGCAGCTGTTAGAGCTCAGCTACAGAGACAAATAAGTAGGTGGTGAATATAAAAAAAAAAGTGTGATGAGGGTTAGATGTGTTCCAGGGATTTAAGGAGAGTGAGATCATTCTGAGCTAGAACTGCTTGGAGAAGGCCCTGGGGAAAGGAAGGATGAACAAAACATGGATACAGATGAAACAGGAGGGCACACCTCAGGACTGGGGACAAACAAAGGGCTAGAGGAGGGAAGAAGCTGGGCTGACTGCAGCAGAGGGCCTGGGAGAGTGCCTGGGAGGTGGGTGCAGGGAAGGGAGGCTCTCCAAGGATAGGTAGAGGAATGAGGGCTGTATGCAAATTAGTGGTCCCCAAAGTAGGGGTACATACCTCAAGGGGAGGATCAAGATGACCCACTGGGGTGGGGGAAGAAAAGATGATAACTTCTATTGTATTTAGTTTTGGTCCAAAGAGTAAGAAAGCAATCTCAACTAGCAGGTAATATATGGATTGAAGCCACCATACTCCTCCCATCTGTAGGTCAGATAGTCACAAGACAAGAGCAATATTCACGTTATCTTGAAGGCAGAGTGGGAGTTCCTCAATTGAGAGGATGATAAGCCTCATTGTTTACTTTCAGCATTTGGTAACATATTGCAGTTCTCTTCTGCCTGGTTAGAGTGTGTTTACAGATTCTAGTATCCAGTTATAATGAAACCAAGCCTCACAAAAAGAACCAATGACTTTGAAGAATCTCACGAAGGAACCCCTGTTTGAAAATAATATTAATAAGGCAAGAAGAATCAAACAACCATAAAATATTAGATTTATTCTTTTGACAATGCAGCAAATGTTGCATTTCTCCTCCTTCTAGAACATTCTTTGCCCATCACAGTTAAGTCAAAACAATGATCGTCTGCCCTTCCAGCACAGCAGCCATGGCTCTGTGCTACCCTATGGCCATGGGCCTTATCGAGGACCACAAGGTGACTGAGAATGTGAGCGAGCCAAGGCATAGCCACTGATGCCTCACCAAGTGCACCAAGTCCATGCAGGTCATGATCTGAGAGATAGTGGCTTTGCCATGTGCAGGCGGCATGCTATGAAGCTGCTAAAGATCTCCAAGGAGAAGCAGGCCCTCAAGTTGATCAAGAAAAGGGCGGGGACCCACATTTGTGCCAAGACAAAGTGAGAGGAGCTGAGCAACGTTCTGGCCACGATCAGGAAAGTGGCTGGCAAGGACTGAGCCCTTCCCCTGCTCTGTGCATAACAAAACCTTTACAGAAAAAAATGACCATCTTTTCAGATCTGGAAAAAGATTGTTCAAGGAATTCAAAATTATTCAGGTGCCTGTTGGAAATATAGATATATAGCTTGCATGATGCCACAAGTGGAAAATTCCACACCTGACCTCATGTGACAGGCCATAGTCAAAACACAGTCAAAACTTTGTTTCATGCACAAAATTATTAAAAATATTGTATACAATTACCTTCAGGCTATGTGTATGAGGTATATACGAGACGTAAATGAATTCCATGTTTAGACTTGAGTCCCATCCCCAAGGTATCTCATTTTCCGAAAAAATATGAAATCCAATAAGGGATACTCAACCTGTATACCACTTACAAATAAACAAGTATGCACGTAATGGGGGAGTACTTATGAATGTACACAAGCAAAAAAAATTGGAGTTCATTGCGTACAGCAAGGAGAAGGCTTTTCTTCAGAGAATAGTACATTCTCTGATGGTCATTGTTAGTACACAGGGTGTCCTAGGTTGGGTTCCCATAGAGGCAGACTTGGAGATACGGATTTGAGTGCAAATGGTTTAATTGGGAGATGGTCCCACTGGGCACTAGTAGAGAAGTGGGGACGTGAAGCAGGGAAGGGAAGAAACCAATATAGGGTGTGTTAGTGAGCAGGTTACCACTGTGGGCAACTGGGGCAACTAGGAAATGGTGTGGAACCTACCTCAGAGTTGTCCCACCCTAGGGGAAAGGAAAATGGAACAGTTACACACCAAATTTTGCCATTGTTGGTCGAGAACCACTTCTGGGGCAATTACTTCCCATCCTGCTCTGTGCTAGGGCAAGCCCAAGAAAGCCCTCAGACTGATAGCCCCAGGGCCTTGGAGCAGGAGGGTACTGGTGTGCATGGGAATGGTGAGGGCCAAGGGATATGGGTGGGGTGTCCACCATGTCTGCTAACTGGACTTGTTTATGGTTCAAATTTTTACAATAAGCAGCATTTACTCTCTGTCTCATTATTCTTTTGTTTTTTCACTTTTTACTTGTCAAACCCTGGGCAGGGCATGAGGGTCCTTAAAGACCTTAGAGATAGTGTATTATCAAAGGCAGAGAAACAGCCCAGGCAGCCTCTTCTGCATTCTTTGGGGCCATCCCATGGTACTCTCAGTACATTCTAAAGGAGCTCCTGGACTATTGGGCTAGACGCAGGAAGGTGGTTTTTGTACAATTTTGCCTGGGGCTCTAACATGTAACACAGCAGTGAAAATATTGAAAGGAAAGGGTGGGGTTGGGGGTTCTCAGGGAGCTTCCAAAAGGTTCAGAAAGTTCAATTCAGTTAGGAATGAAGGCAAGACTCCCACTTCAGCTCTCATTCAGAAGTCAAGTTAAATTAACACCAGGTCTGTCCTAGAGGATTGGGCCATTTATGACTTGCTGTGGGCCATCCCAGAGAAGTCTGGGCAGCAAAGGAGATAGTCTAAGGGGCTCCATCACCAGAGGAGAGGGTGGACTTTGCCCACCACCTGTCTGTACCAAGGCCATCTGTCTACCAAACAGGTCCTTCTATGTATTATGCTTGAAGCATGTGCTGGGGGGGATGATCAAGCCCCACTCTATTTGGTCAACCACTTTGGTGCAAGGAGTAGAGCTTTGGGCCCTGTCTACAAGGGAGGGACTGCCGCTTGGGTATGGAGTGCTTCAAAGGAAGGTCCAGAGCAGGGTGGAGCGGCAGCAGACTCCCAGCTGCCCAGGTGAGGCTCATACTATGAGCAGGAAGACTAGAAAGCTAGAAACAGTAGAACACAAGGAGCCCCAACTGGCATGTTCCCCTGACAAGAGGTTTTTATTGGAGGCAGGAAAGAGACAACTGAAGGCTGTTCCTCCCACCACTAAGGGGAATGGAACAGAAAGAGAGGCAGAAAGTAGACTTAGGAGGATGCCAAAGATATGCCACCATTTCCTCATTTACTTAAGTGGTTCCATCATTAGAATGACTTAAGGGTAATCGCACAGAGGACCCATGTTAAAATGCTGCTATCATTAGTATATTAACATAGGTGAATGCGGGGGAGGGCTCAAGCTAATTGATACCTTGGGACCTGCAGGGAAGAGCTATGAGATATTTCAACAGAGACAGCATGTCAGTGGGAAGCGGGAGGAATGAGCAACATGGAGGCAAAAAGCTGGAAATTAACAATAGCTTTTGCGTGGCAGGGTGGGAGACACTTTTCTGAAGTTATTTACATTGATCCTTACTGCAACCTTAAAGGTAGGTTATGTTATCTCTGTTTAACAGGTGAGGAAATTGAGTCACAGAGAGGTTAGGTGACTAGCTGTGTTAATGCATCAGGTCCTCTGAGAAGTAGAGGCCCAGATGGGATCAGACACGTGAGAGATGTGTGGGGGTACTGTCTGTGAAGAGCTCAGACTGAGAGAGCAGGGGGATGTAGAAGCATCTTCAGATGGCGATGCCATCTGATGTCAGATTCCAGTCCCCGTGGAGGAGAGAGGGAAGGAAGCAGGACGGGTAAGGAAGAGTCTGGGCCTGCAACCAGCTGTAGGAAAGTCTCAGCCAAGCCTCGAGCCAAAGTGACCTGTTGGAAGAATCTCTTATCTCCCAGGAACAGCTTGTACTAGTGCCCTGAGCCCAGACTGTGCTCAGTCATTGGCTGGGAGCAGCCCATGGGAAGCACGACCTGAGTGCAAATGCAATCGTGGACCCAGAGGGGCAGGAGCTGGGCCATCAGTCAATTATGCTCCTGGAGTAGGCAGTCTGAGTGGCACACTTTCATGGCCACCATGATAGCCTAAAACCACACGGCCAGTAAATAAATAGTGGGACTGGGATTTGAGCTGAGACCTTTCTGACTCAAAATCCCACTTTTTTGCCACTATACCATATACTCATGGTCTTGGGAAGACAAACTTTACAGACTTTGCCAATTGTGCTAAAGGCTTACCTCATGCCAGGGAGTGCAGTGTTGATAAAGGAGGCACTGGGCACGTGTTCTGCACTTTCTCAGATCATCCCCAGAAGTCATGCAGACTCCTGCAGCACAAATTTCTAAAATCGAAATCTAGCTGGGTAACATACACTTTTATGAAGAGATCAGAAAGACGAAAGAAAATTTTAAATTCTATTAAAATTGCTTTTTCAATTCTCACCCATTCCTCCCCACCCCCCATGAAAACACACAAATCCACAAATACTTACTGAGCACTTAACTCTACGCCAGACTCTGCACTAGGTACTGGGTCTACTACATAGAGTTGTTCATGGTATAGTGGGAGAGGCAGATGTTAACAAAAAATTATGAAAAATTATGGATAAGGTTCTGAAGCAAAAGACCCAATGGAGATTGGAGCAGGGGGAGTGTCAAAAGGTCTCAAGCAATGAATGCTCCAGGGAGGAACGGCGTTGGTTGTTAATAGACCAAGTTCTATAACACAATGTATGTTGTTGACTCTTTTGAGCATGAGAACTGCTGGAAGCCAGGTCCCTGCACTTGACTTCTCTTCCACGGGCCCTGTTTATATCTTCCAGTGGGCTTAGCACATCATTTTTAAGAGAGGGTGTTACTTGACAGCGACATTTATAGTGTTTGAATTCTTAATCCCTTGCCGTTGATTTGAAAACATATAAATAAAATAAACACACCACATGGTTCTAAGCTTATTTTTTTCCCTGGGAACAAACTAGATTTAAGCTTCCTATCAGCTGGCTGTTCAGACTATCACAGTATAATGATTAAAACCCACATATTTTATGCTGCCAGTTGGTACGATGGCAGGGGGTACTCTCAGATTATATTGTTTAAAGGCTGTAAAGCTCTGTTATCTCCTGGTTACAAAAACGTTTGCCTTTTGGTTGACTAACTCATTTTGAGGCTCACTTGTTATACTGCTTATTCGGGTTGGAAATCATTAAACAAAATGATAGCCCTTGGTTTAAGAGACAGCCATCTAAAAACAAAATGCTTCTTGCTATTGAGTGCTCATCAGTTTCTCACTCTTATTAAAAATCATTCTTTTCCCATGTGGAAGTCTACAAAGACCAAGCTTTTATTAAACAGACGCAAAACATTTACCAGTCATCACCTCGTTAATCCTCACGTTCTTCCCTGTTAAACAGGGACAAGTGCTATTACACCACACTGAGCCAAGACCAGAAAGAGTTGCAGTTCAGTGGGCAATTATAGTTCTTACAGGAACAAACAGGGCACTCATTTCCCACTGAAGTATCAAGCTTGAATCGCAGAATAATAGAGTATTAAAGCTGGAATTTTCCGTAAGGATGGAGAGGCAGGGTTTAAGAGCAAGTGTCCTGGAGTTAGCCAGTGCTCCCTCTCAAGTGGAAGCTCTGACTTTTACCCCCTTGGGCAAGGTTCTGAACCCCTTTAGGCTCAGTTTCCTCACCCATAAGATGGAACTAACGACAGTATCTGCTTCACAGTGTGGTTGTGAGATAGCGCATATGAAGCACTTAACAGAACAGTCGGTAAATATAGTTTATTATTAGGCTCAAGTTCAATTCCCCGGGGATTTTAGAGGTGAGGCTACTGAAGCTAGAAAGGTTGCATGATTTACCAAGGTCCTAGAGTTAGTTAAGGTCAGGCTAACAGAGGAGAGAGACCATAAACTTCAACCTCCCAGTAACAAATTAGCAAAGGGAGTGCAGCGATCATATCCGTGTCCACGAACAATGTCCTTTAAATTCAACCCTGCCGGACAGACTGAAGCAGACCCACGTCCTCCCCAGCTCACCCCTCTGTACTGGCCTGGGAGTTAGAAGACCTTGCACAAGTCTTCTTATCCCGTTAAGTCTCTGTTCCTCCTCTTGAACATGAGGGATTGACTGGGCTAGAATGTGGGCTGTCTAACCTGGGGTCCCCGGATGGTGCTCTGAAGGTGACTGAACTGAAACTTGACTGAAGAGAGTCTGTGGCTTTCATTATGGGCTCTGAAACCCAAAGAAAGTAAAAACCACTAAAAAAAATTCTCAGGTCTCTCTGGCTGTGAAATTCTGTGACTCTAAGAGCAGATAATGGCCCAGCTGGGCTGTCTTGACTGACTGAACACCCCAGTTTCCTGAGAAACAACCTTTTTTCAGTGTTGTGCCTTGTCAAAGCAGTATCAAATAATATTTCACAAAACCCAAGGTGGGCATTTGGGCTCTGCTTTATAGAACTTGAGATACAGAGAAAAGAAGTGAACCCGGACCTTTGCACTCCTTGAAATGAAGGGACAAAGGAATAGTTTCATTTTGAGGAATAAAAAAAAATTCAGTTTGCTATCATGATGTGAGGGAATGGAAAAAAATCTCTTTTTTTCCTGGAAATGAAGAGAAAATGGATAATACAAATTATGTCAGTTGGGACCTCGAGAAAGCAGGTGACAAGACTGAGTTAGGAACACAAGGGATCTATTTGGGGAGAGGGAGAGTAACACCTGTGAAAAATAGATAGAAAAGAAGCCAGACTGGGCAAGGAAAATCTTCAGACTGTGATGCAGCTCTGGTGCCCGCAAAAGAAAATGTGGGTGTGGGGTCGGAAGGCAGAACTGGATGAGGAAAGCTTCAGATCATGATGCAGCTTAGGCACAGTCTCGGCCAACCCCACAGGGAGCTCCAGAGCACGGACTGCCCCTGACAGGAGTCCCGTGTTGGGCAGAGAGGTCCAGGCCCTAGTCCCTGCACCATGCCCTGTCATTGACTGAAAATGCTAACAGCTAACTGCACCCTTTACAGCTGAGCATCATGTTCTTTCTTGGAGGGACATATACGCAATGCACCTTCATGATTGCCAATCAAATATAATTAATTTTCTGTGCTTTTAGGAAGCAAATGAAAGGCAGTCATCTCTGATCCCAGTGGAAATGGGGGCTGTTTGGTCAAATGGCAGCAGATTTCATCATTTACTGGAGTAGTGTGTGTACCAGGTACTCCCCCACAAAGGTCTGTCACTTGACTGACCAGCAAGTCTTTGATAGCAAGGGAACAAGGGAGATGTTTCCATTTGTGAAACTTCCACAGACATCACAGATGAGTAACTAAACTACTCTTAACCTCAACTTGATTTCCATGAACACATGATAGGGCACAGATGCCTGACTTGGAAGCCTGAAGTTTGGAGTCTAATTCTCCTTCTCTTTCCAAGGTGGTGAGTGGTGTTAGATTGAATGTTTTCATAGTTAGATTAACAGACGAATGTGGTACTTGTTTTTTAAATTACCTAAGTCATCATTTCTGTGACTACATGAAGAACCAGAGAGAGAAAATGAAGTGTATATAGCCAGCCATTTCTTCTCTGGAAGGGATGCCTCTGATTTGTCTTTGGATGAATTCCAAGGTGATTTTCAATCCTTTGCCCTTTCCTTCGGCAGCTTGGGTTCGAGTCTTGAGCTTTTATTTCCCTCAGAGAGCAGTGCATCAGGGAAGCCTCTGTCTAGGGGTGGGCAAAACAAACCCCAAACTCAAACCAGTTAGGCATGCCTGGCACTAACCTATAAGATGAATTTCATTGGCTCTCAGGCACAGTCCCGTTGGGGAGCCCCTTATCATCCCTCT
The DNA here is from genome assembly GCF_041146395.1 of Eulemur rufifrons. NCBI lineage: Eukaryota > Metazoa > Chordata > Mammalia > Primates > Lemuridae > Eulemur > Eulemur rufifrons. Next base: position 124,443,526 of record NC_091012.1, read on the forward strand.
CTCTGCCCAGAAAACTTCTATGAGGGAGTCTTTGGAGTGTTGTTCAACTCTGGCTCCTACCAGGGAAACTGATAGGGGCCAGGGTGCCTGCCAGTTGGGATAATTTTTAGCTGCAGGTAACAGAAAGCCCTGATTCCAGCTGACTCAATCAGTAAGGGAATTTCTTAGCTCATTATATATCAGACGAGATCAGGCACGTTCAGGGTGGTATAGCCATAGACACTTAGCTTATTATATATCAGAAACTGTTGTAAACTTTTCAAATCAAATCCACTTATTTTTTTAAATGATGATAAGTGGAGCCGGGTGCCAGGGATTCAGAGCTAAGTAGTGCATCTGAGGTCATAAGTACTGAAGCAGGGAGGTTCCTCTGGAACTGTCACATGAAGCAGTTAAGAGCTTTGCCTATTTCTCTGGCTGGGCTGTGCCTGGCTCTCTGGCCCGCCCAGAGACTCTGAAAGCTATCTAATATCTTAAATAAACCCCTTAAACTAGTGAGAGTGGATTCTGATGTTGGCAACAAAGAACTCTGATGGATTCAGAAGAGGGTATGTTTAAAATCAACCCAATAATGTTCCCATAATTCTCAAAAGATTGAGAATCAATTTCTCAGAATACTTTTTTCAAAGTAAAAGCAATTCTTTCAAATTGTAGCAAAATAAGAATGCTTTCAGTTCTTCCACATGTGCATTTACCTCCAAGAACATCAACAATCTCCCAGCTGAAGAATGTTCATAGGCAAGGAATCTGTTGAAACAGAGATTCCTACTTTGCAATGACTAGCCAGCTGTTTCTTCCATGGGGGTATAAGAGCCCCATTAGAAGATGCCTGGCACAGACCTATAAGAGGAACTTCAAAGTGGTACCCTTTCCTCTACTAGTACCATCACCTCTTATTGTGAACTTTGTAATTATGAGACTGAAACACCATGTACAATCCACTTACTGCAATCAGAAATCTCCAGAAGCCCTGATGTAGTGTTTTATATCCTGCACTGGCATGGTAAAAACTATTTATGGTTATCAGAAATCTCTCTAGAAGGGTAAGGGAATAGAAATGTCATTGAAAACAAAAATGTCACATGAGTATTGTAACAGACTTAACTGACAAAGTCTGCCCACTTCCTTCCATTATATAATGGACAATGGTAACTATTATGCAATTAGTCCACTCTCTTTTTTTTATCTCAAGAGGAAAAATAGATGGTGCCCTGAATTTCAGGGTTACCAGAATTTGGAAAAATTTCCCCTCTAGTGAAGTTTCTACTTACTTTCACTATTTAGAGACTATTATATAGAGAACTATTTAGAGACTCATAATTTCAACTTTACATTAATGTTTTGTTCTTATATTGAGACTGACTTTTTAAAAATCTGTACTCCAAAACCCTAGAGATTCTACACAAAAAAAAAAATCTGTTAGAACTAATAAATGAATTCAGAAAATTTGCAGGATACAAAATCAGCACACAAAAATCAGTTATGTTTCTATATGCTAACAATAAGCAATATGAAAAGGGAATTTAAAAAACAATTCCATTTATAATAACATCAGAAACAATAAAATACTTAGGAATAAATCTAACCAAGGAGGTGAAAGACTTGTACACCGAAAACTATAAAACATTGATGAAAGAAATTAGAGAAGACACAAATAAATGGAAAGATATTCCAAGTTCATGGATTGGAAGACCTAATATTATTAAGATGCCAATACTACCCAAAGCTATCTATAGAGTCAATGCAATCCCTATCTAAATCCCAATGGCATTTTTTGCAGAAATGGAAAAATATCCTAAAATTCACATGGAAGATCAAGGAACCCCAAATAGACAAAACAATTTTGAAAAAGAAGAACAAATTTGGATGACTCACATTTAAAGCTATGGTAATCAAAACAGTGGGGTACTAGCATAAAGAGACATATAGATTAATGGAAGAGAATAGAGAGCCCAGAAATATGTATTTGTGGTCAAATGATCTTTGACAAGGGTGCCAAGATCACTCAATGAGGAAAGGATAGTCTTCTCAACAAACGGTGCTGGGAAAACTGGATATTCACATACAGAAGAATGAAGTTGAACCCTTATCTTATAGCATATAAAAATTAACTCAAAATGGATTAAAGACCTAAGCATAAGACCCAAACTATAGAACTTTGTAGAAGAAAACATAGTAGAAAAGCTATGTTTTTAAATTTGGCAAGAATTTCTTGGATACGGCACCAAAAACACAGGCAACAAAAGCAAAATAGACAAATGGGACTATATCAAACTTTAAAACTTGTGTACATCAAAGGAAACAATCAAAAGAGTGAAAAGACAACTGTGAAATGGGAGGAAGTATTTGAAAATCATATATCTAATAAGGTTAATATCTAGAACATATAAAGAACTCCTACAACTTAACAACAAAAAATCAAATAACTTGATTAAAAAGTAGGCAAAGGACTTGAATAGACATTTCTCCAAAGGTGATATACAAATGGGCAACAAGCATATGAAAAGATGCTCAACATTATGAATCATCAGAGAAATGCAAATCAAAACCATAGTGAGATATCATCTCACACCCATTAGGATGGCCATGATTAAAAAACAAAAACAAAAACAGAAATTAACAAGTGTTGGTGAGGATGTGGAGAAATTGGACTCCTTGTATACTGTTGACAGGATTGTAAAATGTTGCAATCACTGTGGAAAATAGTATGGAGGTTCCTCAAAAAATTAAAAATAAAACTACCCAGCAATCCCACTTCTGGGTATATAGCCAAAAGAATAGAAAGCAGAGTCTCAAAGAGTTGTTTTCACACCCATGTTCATAGCAGCACTGTTCACAAGAGCCAGGAGGTAGAAGCAGCCCAAATGCCTATCAATGGATAAATGGATCAACATGGTATATATATATATATATATATGTGTGTGTGTGTGTGTGTGTGTATATATATATATATATATATACACATACACAATGGAGTATTATTGTGCCTTAAAAAGGAAGGAAGTTCTGTCACATGATACAATATGGATGAACCTTGAGGACATTACACTAAGTGAAATCAGCCAGTCACAAAAAGACAAATACTGTATGATTCTACTCTCTATGGAGTATCCAAGGTAGTTAAACTCATAGAGACAGAAAGTAGAATAGTAGTAGCTAGGGACTGGGGAAAGAGTGTAAGGGGAGTTATCTAATTGATATAGAGTTTCCGCACTCCAGACCTAGGAATATTGTTTCTGATTCAAAGCTGCAGTCAGCCTACTGCCCCAGTCTCCCCCACCCTCATAGCAACTGCATTCCAGGATCCCTGGTGCTGTTCTCTACTCCCAGTGTTTGCTTTCTGTGGTCCAGGTCCATTTCAACAGATTTCATCTCTGAATCTCACGGGAAAGGCTCAGTGCTGACAGTACCTTTCCTTTCAGAAGGCCTTTGGCCTTCTTATGGAAATTTTCCCATCCCTCTGCCAGCAACCTTCAAACTCTGCATATTATAAATTGGCTGAAGGAGGAATAAGAAGAAAAACTTACTGGGTACCCAATTACAACACTTCTCTGTTTTATTTAGTGGATGAGTGGGGTGGAGCTAGGGTCAGAAGGAAATATCAGGGTGGGAGGACTCGCAGAATATTCTTCACCACAGTTCTTTTTTCTGCCTGCCAGTGGGTTTATCACCTCTGAAAAACCCAACGACCTTCCTTCAGTATTCCAATCTTTCTCACCCCTATGCCCAAAGAGAAATCTTTGGATCTCCAATTCTGTCTTTGAAGACTTCCTGTAAGTGTTCATTGAATTGAATTGCGGATAAGATAGACAGACAAGGGTTATTTTAAACAAGCACACTCCCTTGACTTCAAATCAACTGCCATTGTATTTTAATAGGGCACAATTACCTCTACAGGCAGCGGAAGGTGGGTTAATTCGAGGTTTGGCAGTGAGGATTCACTTTAAGCCTTAAAGGCCATCACCCCTCGGAATTCCTTTCAGGGGTCTTGGTAGAGAATGTGCTCCACTTTGTAGAAGATGTAGCCATCTACAGAAGAGGATGTGTATATATGGGTGTGGGAGTGTGGGGGTATGTATTGCGGGTGGAGGCTAACCAGTTACAGGCAGAAAGAAAGATGCAGAGTCTGAGAACCAGGTTAGGGATGGAATGACCCTTGGGTGGCCTTCAGGTGCAGAGGAACCAGTTCTGAGTTTTCCACAGGACAGTTCAAGTTCATCTTGACACTAGCTGATACCTGGAAGACTGTCTTCCTCGAAGACAATGAACATTTTTCCAGAAAATAACTTACAGTCTAATGCATTTCTACAGGTTTTGAGGTTACAATTTAGATTTCAAAATCCACCCAAGATAGGATCACATTTGGTGATATTATCTCCCAACCAAAAACATTTATCAAGTGTCTTCTATGTGCTAGACATCATGTTAGGTGTTAACAGCCTTGATTATTTAAACCGCACAGCACCCTATGAAATATGTATAATTATCTCCGCTTTGTAAATGAGGCAATTGAACATCAGCGAATCTTCTCCAAATTCACATGGCTTGTCAGTGGAAGGTAGGGATTTCAAACCCAGATCAGACTGCCTGCCAAGCCTGTGTGTGCCCACTATACCATGACACTGCAGTACCTAGAAGTTCCTGCTTTCTCCTTTTGCCCCTTGGGATGGAGGTGATGGCAGCCATAATGGATGGAGAAAGATGGATGACAGGTGTGTGTAAACATAGCAGAGAAAATGGGCAGAAAAAATGGCCAGACCAGTGAATAGCTGAGCAATGATGGAAAAGTGAGGAAGAGCCTACTCCAACACATTCCCAGGTATGGCACAGCCCTAAAAAGCTGGGAAAAGTTTACTCTAAGATACTGGATTTGAGGAGCTGTGTCACCTCCTGTGGTATTATATATTAGAATAGCAATTCTCTTCCTGCTTTGCTATATAGTCCGGAGCTTGTTAATTCAACAGATTTAAACAATTAGTTCCTGATCAAAAGCTGATTCCTAGGTGATTCAGTTTTATAAACACATAATGTAGTAGATTGCATTATTATCCTCAATTCTTCACCCTTCCCTATACCATATCTTTTGTCTTGTGGGTTTGCAATTCCTCTCACTGGAAGCAGAGTATATTTCCCCATCTCATTAATATTGGGCTTGGCCCTGTGGCATGCTTTGGCCAATGGGATGTTAGCAGATGTGATGCAAGCAGAGGCCTGAAATGTGCTTTTGCAGTTGGCCTTGTTCTCTTGTATTTATGCCATTGTTGTGAGCAGAACATGGCCTAGGGAGACGACTAGTTCAAAAAGGATGAGAGACAGCTGGAGTATACCTAGATCCAACCTGCTTCTTAGAACCAAGCCCAGTCAAGTCTAGCCTAGGTAAGCCAATCTGCAGATGCATGAGCAAGAATAAATGACTGTTGTTTTGGCTGGGCGCGGTGGCTCACGCCGGTAATCCTAGCACTCTGGGAGGCCGAGGTGGGTGGATCGCTCAATGTCAGGAGTTCGAGACCAGCCTGAGCAAGAGCAAGACCCCCGTCTCTACTAAAAAAAATAGAAAAAAATTATCTGGCCAACTAAAATACATATAGAAAAAATTAGCCAGGCATGGTGGCGCATGCCCGTAGTCCCAGCTACTCGGGAGGCTGAGACAGGAGGATCGCTTAAGCCCAGGAGTTTGAGGTTGCTGTGAGCTAGGCTGACGCCACGGCACTCACTCTAGCCCAGGCAACAAAGCGAGACTCTGTCTCAAAAAAAAAAAAAAAGAATAAATGATTGTTGTTTTAAAACAATGAATGAGTTTTAGGGTGCTTTATTATACATCATAATTGTGGCAATACCTGATTGATGTATGAAGGTATAACAGGTATAAGCAACACCCAAAAATGCGTATCTAATAGGGCATGTGTGTGTGTGTGTGTGTGTGAATGTATTCTGCAAGGGGTTTCAGCATGCAACTTTCACCATGATAAGTGCATCATCTTCATAGCCAAAAGAACCATACATTTACATGCATACCAATACTAAGGGAATTTCTTCTGCTTGTTGTTGTTTTTTTTTTTTTTAACTAAATAGTAGGACAGCTGTTCCAATGCCCATCATTGGAATGTTGTGACTGAGATACTTCTAAAGTTTCCCTTCTCTATGGGTGACACCTGAAAAGTCAATTCCCTCCTGGATATTCATGTGAAACTGGAAGTCTCAGTGATGTAGAGACAGCCATGGTGGGCACAGGAAGGACTGGCTATGGGATTCAGACCAGTGCTGAGCTGTAGCCAACTTGTGACAGCTTGCAGGAGCTGATTGTTAAATTGTCAGGAATTTTGCAAGTCAGTTGTTAAACATGGTCATTATTAAAAAATCAAATTACATAAACATATACTAGACCTCACCCTGTAGCTCAACTCTGCCCTCAGTTCCCAGGGCCCATCCTATAAGGTGACTATTGTAGCAGGTCACCTGACTGTGGGTGTGTCCCAGTTGTGATTCCTGAACTTCTCCCTTGTGCCTCCCGGGTAGCTGGGACTACAGGCATGTGCCACCATGCCCGGCTAATTTTTTCTATATATATTTTAGTTGGCCAGATAATTTCTTTCTATTTTTTAGTAGAGACGGGATCTCACTCTTGCTCATGCTGGTCTGGAACTCCTGACCTTGATCGATCCACCCGCCTCGGCCTCCCAGAGTGCTAGGATTACAGGCGTGAGCCACCAAGCCTGGCCTGTAAAATGGATTTAATGGTAATGCCACTCTCATAGGGTGGTTGTGAGGATTAAATGAGTTGATATATAAAAGCACTTAGGACAGTACCTGGCACCATAGTAACCACTAAGGAAGTGTTTGCTTTTGTTAACATTATTATAACTATTGCCAAAAAAAAAGTATACATTTTCCTCTTCAGACTCCCACTTGGTTTCATAATGAAGGCAAAAAAACTAAACATGCTTATTTTAGAAATTTAACAAAGAACAGAAAAGTATTAAAAAGAAGGAAAAAACCCACATCCAGCCAGTTACTTACATTTCAAGGACAAAAGATAATTTGACTTTGCTAACAGTCTGCGTTTCAGTAGATTTTGAATTGCTGTAGCCATGCCCAGCCAAGCAGAGCTGTACTTTGATTTTATTTTGCTCTTGGCACTTAACTGTAATTCCAGGCATAACATGAGGTCTCTGTATGTTTGTCTTTCCCACTAGGTTGGAAGCTCCCAGAGGAGAGAAACAGTGTCGCTTTAATCTCTGCATTGCCAGTAATGCCCAACACAGAGCCAGGCCAGGAAAGATGTTCTCTAAATGACTATGCGCCTTGTTTCCCACAGTTGTAACTAGTTTGGAATTCCATTTCCCAGCCCTTTGCTCAGAAATGCAGATTTCTAGCAGAACTATCCCTGAAATAAAATGTAAGAAAAGAATCCCCCAGTGGAATCTGGTGGAGTTTTGTATTACCTCTTCTCACAAATCTTTAAAAAGACCTCTTCCCTCTATTGGGTCATTTCAAACATTTTTACCACAGGGTACATAGCTCATTAAAGCGGTAATTTTCCACTTGCAGGTACAAAAATGAAAAGAGGGCTGGCCAAAGTTATTCCCCAAAGAAACATGGCATCTTTTCTGAGCTTATGATTTTTGCTAGCTTCCTGCCAAAGACCACAAACCAATGGAGGTTTCTCTCTCAACGCAGATAACTGTACTCTAATCGACATCGTTCCCTCTCTTAAGAAAGCTTACCAAGTGGCAGCAAGCACCACCCCAGCAGTAAAATGAGAAATGAGAGGCTTAACATAGCACGAACATGGCTGTTTTTTTAAAAAATTATGTTTTAAGAAACATTTGGAAGAAGCAAGAGAGAAGATTGAATAGACATGTCAGTTTCAGCGGGTGATACTGCTTTCCCTCCTAGCTCCTTTCCCTTTCATCTTCTTTCCAGTTGGCCTGATGCTCACAGCAGAGAGAGCTGATCTAACCAAACTTCTCCCTTTCCAGAAAGGCATTTTTTTATGTTTTCATGCAAACCTAATATTCTCACTGAAAGTAAAGTAGGGGAGAGAATCAATAAAAGAGTGGATGTGCAAGCTCATAAGCCAAAAGAAGAGCAGGCTCTTCTCCCAAATTATGAGCCGCTTCTAAATCACATAGAGCATCAGCAGAGGCAGAAAACAGATGTATGCGTATGAAAGATATGCTTACGTATTATATAAATCTATGTGTCTGCCTCCAAAAGCTGATGATTAAGAAGCAGAAGAAAGTAATCAAGGCTTAACTCTGTATACCAAAACCCAAGAAAGTGCCAGAGCTGTTTTGTCATTGGTGTTTTTCCTCCCCTGTAATACAGCCTCTTCCCTCGTCCACAAGCATTTTACAAGGCTATGTTTAGAATAGACGTCAGAACTGGGAAACCAACTCTCAAAGCAAGACTTTCCCAAGGGTGCCATCTTGTGGTGCTTCTGTGTATTACAACATTGCTTTGATGCCGACACAGCTGGAAACAAGAGGCAAACAACTGAGAAATCAGTCCTTTCATAATTTACAAAGTCGAACCTTTGGGACTTGGCATTGGATCGTGTGTGGCAAGTGTCAAACATACAGGTGTTGGGAGATGGTTAAAAACATTAAAGTGCTGCTACAATGTGGAAATCATACATTAGGAGACAGAATGTCTGAACACTCACCTGGGTTCATGAATTAGCACACCTGGGTCCTTTTTTTTAATCAAGCCATGAAAATGTTTACAAAGCACCACTGCGGAGAGAATCATGAAAATGCAACTTCCAGGGAAAGGACTTAGAATCACTGCATTTTAGAGACAGAAGAATCCCTTTAGAGGTAGGCTTACCCTGGGGATCATGGTCCTGCTTTAGGGAAAATGAACTCCTTGAAATTGAACATAAACAGTAGTGTATTGGCACATATGGGTATTTTACTTTGTTTTTCTTTTTTGTAGTTTTGATGTCTAGCAACATATGGGTATTTTAACACATAGAGAATCCACAGTTTTTATCAGATTCTCAAAGGAGTCCTTGGCCTAAAAAAAGACTAAGAACTAATTGCTTGAGATTCTAGCCTAACCTCACACCCTGTGCAAAAATTCTGTCTCCAACAGCCTTGACAGATTCAGTTACTCTCAGTTTGGACTTCACTGCTGCGGAGACACCACTACTTTGGGGCAGTCGTTTAATGCTAATTGCTTCTAAGCATTTGGCACTTTCATATCAAATCGGACTGTGCTTCCCTGGAATGTCAACCCACTGAGCTTAGTTCTACTCCTGTCCCACAGCCAAGTCCCTTTCCAAATGGCATGCTTTCACATCTTTTGTGCTGCTTTCATGTCCTTCCTCCATGTCTTCCCTTTGCCAGGCTAAAGCTACCCGGCTTTGGAGCCTTCGGGTTCCAGGTACCCTCTCCCCTTTTTTTTTTTTTTTTTTTTTGAGACAATGCTTCTTTGAAACTTAACATGCAAAACTGAACGCACTACCCCCAATGACAGCCCCTTCCACCTACAGATTGCCTGACTTGAACTTGTTCAAAACACCCAGACATTCTTTTCTATTTCTGCCTCTCTCTAGTTAAACCAAGAGTCTTTCACCCTTTCCAAGTTAAAAAGCACTCCTCTTAATAAACAATAAGAAGAAAGGAAAAACAAACTGGGAATTGTATAGATCTTTCTCCGTCTTTTGATGGTATCTCTTCACCCACCCCAAGCAGACCTACCCTTTCCTTATTTTATTTCTGGTCCAAATATAGCATAAAAGCTCTTTTATTGCCAACATAAGATTTTTCTCAAATCTGAGCTATTATAGTCTTTTGATTTCCATTCTGATAAATTTATGACATGCTTTGTGTTTATCCTTTGCTGATGTCTGGTTTCTGTTTTTGTACATAACCCTTTAAAATCAAAGCTATTGAAGAGCTGCAGCCTCGATGACTTCTTTAGATCTGCCCCATTTTGCTTCTCTCCTACTTCCTTTGTGGTTATGTATTATAAATAGTTTTTTAGGAATCATCTCTGTCTTTTGGACTTTCTGGCCATGAGCTCATAGCCATATTTTCTTGTGAATTTTTAAAAATCTTATTTCTCAAACTCTGGGGATGTGCCCAGAAGACCCTTTCTTGGCTGTGTCAAATTGTCCTTGTCAATTTCTCTTGTTTTGTGTCACTCCCACTGTCACCTCATTGATGATAATTAGCACTGGTATTTCTATTCTCATGGCTTCATCAGTGCTGCAAGGTAATGAGAGGTAAACAAAAGAGACAGTGACAAATGATCAAAGCCAGAGATGAAACTAGGAAGAAATGGATAGAAAGGGCCATTCAAGAAGGAACTCAGCCAGGCACAGTGGCTCCTGCCTGTAATCCCAGTGCTTTGGGAGGCCAAGGCAGGAGGATCACTTGAGACCAGGAGTTCGAGGTTACAGTGAGCTATGATCATGCCACTGCACTCTAGCCTGGGTGACAGAGCGAGACCCTGTCTCAAAAAATAAAAATAAAAATAAAAAATAAGAAGGAACTCTATGAACGCCGACTTCGTCTCATAATTTTCCTCTTGGACTTGGCCTGGTACAACGGCAGCAGGGGTAGATTTTCTGAGATCAGGCATGCTTCCAATAGCCAGCAATAGAGTGAACAGAAAATGTGCAAGGCCAAGGTGGGTGAAAATTCTTGCCTCATTCTTACCTTGGGTACACTAATTCTTGGGCCACCAGCAGCACAAGTGTTCTGGAACCTCATGAACTAGAAGACCTGGACCTCTGACAATCCCGTGGCTGAGATAGTCCCAGAAATCTGGCCAGGCTGAGCACACAGACTGAAGCCACCAGAGCCTGTAGTTGAGGGACTGACTGAGGATGGCTGCAGACAAGCAGACCCTCCTAATATAAACTCTGCAGGCAGCAGACAATTTAGTGTGAGAGACTGTCCTTGTTTGTGAAATGAACAACTCCCACTGGCCCTGGCAGACGCTATAGGTGTCCTGCCCATATCAGCTCAGCACTCACCAGCCCTCAGCGTGCTGACAGCTCTCCATTGTGAGCATCTGCAACTCTGCCTGGGGCTTTCTGCAGCTGCAGGAGGGGGTACCCCCACATTCCCAGGGTAGGCCAGAAATTTCAGGAAGCAGCCCTTAGCCATTGAGGAAAGGGATTTGATGGCTAAATACCCTAGCTTCTCACCCCGAGTGAGACAACTTGGAGCCATGTGCTTACACACTCTCCCAGATGTGCCCAGCAGAATTGAGCCCGGTTGCCTAAACTGGTAAGCCACTCGCTGACACCAATAACATATCCTGTGTTGATTGACTACCTTCTCTTCCCTTCCCCACTTCCATACCGGTGCTTCCTGGGATCACCTCCCTAGTAAACTATTTGCTCTCGGATCTTAGTCTCAGGCCTTCTGGGGGACTCAGCTTAAGATATTCCCTGATTACAGTTCTTTAAATCACACCCCTTGCTCCCCCTTCCCCCATGGCTCGCGTAATGACCGCTCCGGGGAAACCGTGCTTCTGCACCCTGCTCCTGACTAGCTGTCTCACTTTGTGCCTCCCCAGGAAGGTGGTCGCAAAGCAGTTGCCATGCTTTTCCACGTCTGTTCATGAGTGAGCCCTGCCTGTGAGCCAGCCTGGCCACTCACTCTGGTCGCCTTCCTGCCAGCTTCCACTAGTGCCCTGAGGCAGTGGATTTGGGGGCATCGTCCAAGGATCCCCATATTGGAACTACCTGGGGAGCATGTTGAAAATGAAGTTTCCTGGGTCCTACCAACTGAATCAGAATTTCTGGAGATGAAGCTCAGGAATCTACATTTTAAACAATTCCTCAGGGGATCTTGCACAATCGGAAATTTGTCATCCACTGCTTGGAAGTTTGAGCAGTCAGCAATGTACCCCAATCAGTTATTTGCCCAGCCTTGTTCAGCAAAACCCACAGTACTCAGTGGACAATATCCAGTGCTTCATCCCTTTTCCTGTTTCTGCATGGCCCTCCCCGAGGTTCTGTGTGCTTTTCCTGCCCTCTCCGCTTCTGACACTATTTTGCTCATTTGCAGAGGGCAGAAGTGCCTGAGGGTTAGGCTCCCTGGGGTGGAATTTAGCCAATGACTGATAGGTGTGAGCATCTGCAAGTCAAGCTGCCTTGCTCGGATTTGGGACACACTCTTAGGGTGTAACTTTCCCTCAAGAGCTCCCCTGCAGGATCAGGCTGAGGCCAGGATTTCACTTAAGATCATCCCCTTGCTTATCTTGCTCCCCTTCTCTGTCCTGCCCCTCCATTCTCTCCCTGCCTTCCCTGGGAGCATGTCCTTAATAAATCACTTGCACATGAATCTTCATCTCAGGGTCTACTTCTGGGGACATTTGCCTAAGAACTTACTTACATTTTCCTGATTTTTGCAATGTGAATGAACTTGAAAGTAGCTAATTATACCACAAATAACAATTCTGCTCAGTATCAAATTGTTCACAAGGAGTTTAAGTGATATTTAAAGAAGGTGCCTGTGTGGGTGTAGGTCATGAAAGCTAATGCGCTTTTTCCTACTCTATCATTTCCTCCTCCCTTTCAAAGACAGCTAATATTTAATTAGCACTTACTATATCCCAGGCACTGTTCCAAGCACTCTCATGCATGCCATTTAATTCTCGTAACAACCTTATGATATTGGCAGGCTTATCATTTCATTTAAGACAAGGAAACTGAGCACATAGACAGTGACTTGCCCAAAGTCACACAACCGGTAAGTGGCAGAGCCAGCAATCAATCAAGGCAATCTAGTTCTGTCATCTGTGGCTGACATCGATCTCTCCCTTTTTAGAGACACATTAGATTTATTTGTTTGACATAACTTTGACATTATGCCCTGTCTTGTTCACCATGCACTTCATGTGACTATATCTTGTCTCACCCCAAAGATAGTAAGCCCCTTGAGGGTGGATCCCACTTTTCATGCCACTGTAGCTTCTCCCTGGGACAAGGCACGCCCTGTATGTACTCATATATTGGTTGATTATATTCCTCATCAATTTTCTCCTGCCCTGTCCTTTCTTCAGCCACCTCCTCTAGCTACAAGCCCAGATTTTCTCCTCTTTTTCCATGTCCATCACCAGCACATGCCATGACCAGTTAAAAAAAAAAGTATACCAGAAACAGCATGGTTTATCTACAAACTCAAAATGATATATTAATATTGTACTTGGGGACCAAATGTATATTAATACATAGACTGAAATGTAACTGTGTTGAATTCCTCCAGACTGCTTCCATGACCTAATATTTGGAATTCTTGAATTTTTCACTGTCAGAAAATCAATTACTTTTTATTATAATTTTCATGTTTTGTTTCTAAGAGAAGAGACATGAACACTTTCTGGCTGCTATTTGCAAGTACTTTTCCAGAAATAACACACTGTGGGGTCAGATAATTTTATTTTCAGTAAAGGAAAAGCCAAATTGGATAAAAATTTCTCCTTTTAACTTGTGTTTTGAAGAACTAGAGCTATCTTCATGTACTAAGAAATGATAATATGAATGTACCTTACAGGTCTCAGGTCAAAATTCAGAATTATCATTTTTATGTCCCTCATGAGCTCGTTCTATTTATTTAACCATCTTAACCCATTTTAAGTGTACAGTTCAGTAATTCATTCTATTTTAAATAAGTATTTTTGATGCCTCCTCTCTTTATCCAATAATCCATTGTGAAAGTAAGTTAGACAATTGAATAAAAATAACTGAAAGCTATCAAATGGTCAAAACCACCGTAGCAGGTGAAGCAGTAGCTGGGTAGGGTAACAACCAAGTGGCTGATGCCAGGACAGGCCCACCACTAATAGGAACAGGAACTCCACTAACTGCCCCACGTGCCTGTCAAAACTTGGAGGCTCAGCCGGGCGCCGTGGCTCACGCCTGTAATCCTAGCACTCTGGGAGGCCGAGGCGGGTGGATGGCTCGAGGTCAGGAGTTCGAGACCAGCCTGAGCAAGAGTGAGACCCCCCCATCTCTACTAAAAATAGAAAGTAATTATATGGACAACTAAAATATATATATATACAAAAATTAGCCGGGCATGGTGGCACATGCCTGTAGTCCCAGCTACCCGGGAGGCTGAGGCAGAAGGATCGCTTGAGCCCAGGAGTTTGAAGTTGCTGTGAGTTAGGCTGACACCACGGCACTCACTCTAGCCTGGGTAACAAAGCTAGACTCTGTCTCAAAAAAAAAAAAAGAAAAGAAAAGAAAAAACTTGGAGGCCCTTACAGTTGAAATTAAGACAGATTCCACTATTTTTTTTTTTTTTTGAGACAGAGTCTAGCTTTGTTACCCAGGCTAGAGTGAGTGCCGTGGTGTCAGCCTAACTCACAGCAACTTCAAACTCCTGGGCTCAAGCGATCCTTCTGCCTCAGCCTCCCGGGTAGCTGGGACTACAGGCATGTGCCACCATGCCCGGCTAATTTTTGTATATATATATATTTTAGTTGTCCATATAATTACTTTCTATTTTTAGTAGAGATGGGGGGTCTCACTCTTGCTCAGGCTGGTCTCGAACTCCTGACCTCGAGCCATCCACCCGCCTCGGCCTCCCAGAGTGCTAGGATTACAGGCGTGAGCCACGGCGCCCGGCCTTCCCACTATTATTTTTTAAAAATCATGAACCTCAGAACACTTTCACAAACCCCCCAGGTATTCTTACTGCTGAAACTGAAGTTGGAAATCTTGGATTCATACCCTGGTTTGACCTCTCACTAGCTCTGTGACCTTGAGAAAGTTATTTTCTTTTTCTTTTTCTGATGCTCAGTTTGTGTATATACAAACGAGGATTTAAAATCTACTCGGTGAGCTTGACCAGTCCACAGTCTGGGCACACCACAGTCAGATGCAAAGACAAAGAGAATGTCCACTTAGACTTGGCTTAAGTTGTTTTCACGTCAATTTACTATCAAACCAGCAGATGGATAAAAGCTGCACAAAGAATAAAAGTGATAATGATCCAAATGAGTGAACAGATGTAGCTCATCAAAGCAGCCCTAACAGAGTGAGGAGTCTGCCAGGTCAGAGAAAAAAAAGCCCAAAGTCATTAAATCATTAGGCGGGGACAAGGCCATGTCAAGATAGCAGTGGTTTTCAAAGTATGGTCCCTGAATCAGCATTTTTGACCTGGGTATTTGTGAGAAATACAATTCTTGAGCCCCTACTGAATCAGAAACTTTGGGAGTGAGGTCCAGCAATTTTTGTTTTAACAAGCCTCCCAGAGGATTCTGATGCACGCTCAAGTGTGAGAATCTGCAATATAGCATGAGGTCATTCTTTTTGGAACTGGTTTCATGTTCTCATTCTCATTTTCCTGGTGGGCCTTCTTACCATCCAGAGTTATTGTGAGGATAAAATCTTATGGGGTGGGAACATTCAAAGGCCTCTCTTCTGATAAGTGCATGAGGTGATAAAAATAAATAAACAAATAAATAAAAATAAAATAGCACTGACAAAAAAAATCATGTGAACTTGGAAATGCTTTGTTATCTGCAAAGCCCTATACAAACACAAAGGATTTTTTTCTCTCAGGAGAAATACGAATGTCAGTGAACTTAACAACCAGTTCTGCATGACACTGATCAATCAGCCCTGTTAACAGGTACAGGACTGGACCATCTCAAAAGACAATGGCCCATAGGATCCTTTCCCTGTGGTCTTTGGGGATCCCCTGCATTTTTATATGTGAAGGAAGAAGAGATGGCATGGCAAAACTATCTGCTTGGGGACCTGGCTCCAGGAACATCTTCCTGGTTTGCTCTAAGAAGCACTGTCCAACAGAATTTTCTGTGATGATGGAAATGTTTTATAATCCACATTAATCTGCACTGTCCAATACAATAGCCACTAGCCACAGGTAGCATTTGGCAATATAACTATTGCAACCAAGGGACTGCATTTTAAATTGTATTTAATTTTAATTAATTTAAATTTGAATAGCCAATAGCCACATGTAGGACAGAGTTATACTAAAAAAGTTTTTGTTGTTTACCTGAAATTCAAATTTAATTGCGCAATCTATATTTTTATTTACTAAATCCAGCAACCCTAGTTACAGATTATCAGTAATATTGACATTGACTCCACCAGTGGAAAGTTTGATTGAGAGGTTCTCTGCCCATGATCAGAGGAAGCAGATTTGATCTTACTTATCTTAGCCAGAAAGGGCACATGGCTGACGTTGTTTGTTTTCTGTTTTTTTGTTTTTTGAGACAGAGTCTCGCTCTGTTGCCTGGGCTAGAGTGCTATGGCGTCAGCCTAGCTCACAGCAACCTCAAACTCCTGGGCTCAAGCAATCCTCCTGCCTCAGCCTCCCGAGTAGCTGGGACTACAGGCATGTGCCACCATGCCTGGTTAATTTTTTCCATATATTTTTAGTTGTCCAGTTAATTTCTTTCTATATCTTTTAGTAGAGACAGGGGTCCCGCTCTTGCTCAGGCTGGTCTTGAACTCCTGACCTTGAGCGATCCACCAGCCTCGGCCTCCCAGAGTGCTAGGATTACAGGCGTGAGCCACCACACCCAGCCTGATGTTGTTTTTTGAAGTCAATTTTAGGAAGAATGTCTGAGCAAATCAATATAATTGATGACTAAAAAGACAAACTTGTACTATTATTCATAGAGTCATGCTTATTTCTCTGCAACCGAATCCATCCTCCACAAACAGGTTTCAATGAGAAATGGAAGGTAGTCTAGAGAGCCTAATTTATTTGAAGATAATTCTGGGCTTAGAGCACGGTCCTAGGCAATAAGAAGGAGCGCAGAGGAATGATATCTATGTGTCATGTTATAGATTATAAAACAAACCTCCCCTCCTTAATTGCTTAATCCCTTAATCATCTCAATGGTTGAATACCATATTAAAGTAATCATGGGATTTGAAAAAAGTAAGACCCAGATTCTTTCCTAATGACTATTCTTATGCTTTTGCTTTGCTTCAAAAATAAAAAAAGTATGGCACCTAGAATATTTCTAGTTCTCAAGAAGACTTAATATTTTACCATCAACCCTATAATTTCAAGATATGATGAAATAGAGGTGCCTTTATCCCTTCCTTCAGTCTACCCCTCACTGTCTGTCATTACTATCTCCTCTTTTGGTATTGACAACTTCTTGAGGCCTCCAAGCTCATCCTTGACATAATAAAAAAGGTATTCTTTTACAGTTACTTATTAAGTAGACATTTGATTACATCATTTTTAACTAGAGGAAGGGATTTTGAAATTGGCACTCCCTCCCCAGGAATAGCAAAGAAACACAAACATGGTATTTTTATTAAGTAAATGATGTTTCAGGAGTTAGTTGATTCTTATAAAACCCAGATCTTTCTGTTTCCATGAATTTTCAGATCAAAGAGTAATGGTTTTGGTTTTTCTCTTTCAAAAGGTTTTAATATAACAAACATGGCCAGCAGGTTTAAAAACAAATCTTAATAACACTGTGTCTAGACCATCACCTTTGATATTTTCCTATTTTCTCTATTGCTTAAAATACTCACATGGATATATATTTAGCTTTGGAGATCTGGTGACTTAGGAACCAATGGGTCTCCAGCAAAAGATTATTAGCTGATGCAACTGCTCTCCTTTCCCTCCTCTCTCCTCCAATGGGATCTTTCTCTGTCTTTTCTACCCATTTCACTAAGAAAAGGTATTGAGTCTGGGAGACAATTGGTATTCTGCCCAGAGAACCTGAATATTTGAATGGGCTCCTCTAAGAATAACTCAGAGTTTAAATTTGGAAATACAGCACTCATCCTGGAGCACTGCCAGGTGATTGGCACCCAGATTGTGGTTCTCAAAGTGTGGGTGGTCTCTGATCCAGCAGCAGCAGCAGCAGCAGCAGCAGCAGCAGCAGCAGCAGCAGCAGCATTTGGGAACTTGGAAATGCTAATTCTCAGGGCCCACCCACCCAGACTCACCTGGATGACTTTGGTTACCTGAGTACTCTATCCTTTAAAAAAACAAAAAACCTTTCATGCTTCTCTTCCTTTCTTCAGAGCACAGCGCCCTCCTCATTGACTTCAGACTTTTTCTGCATAAAGTAGAGCAGTGGTTTGCAAAGTGTGGTCCAGAACCATCAGCTTAGGCAACCCTGAGAACTTGTTAGAGACGTAAATTCTCAGGCCCCACCCCTGACCTGCGGTTATCAAACACTCAGAGGGTGGGGCTCAGCATTCTGGGTTTAACAAGCACTCCCCTTCTGGCCTCCCGTGATTCCAATGCTTGGTCAAGTTTGAGAAACAGTGAGATAAGAGCATTCCCTACTATTGAGCCTATTCTGTAACTTAGATTTGTTCTGAGATGCCAAACAGCTATCACAGCCCTCTTAAATAAGCCCTGTGAGTAGTTCACAAGCCCATGGGATTTTAATTCCTTTGTTAGACTGCCTTATCCTCAAAAAAGTATTAAAAGCAGCAAATGCCACTCACAGTATTACTGTGCAGATGTAAATCTGTGTTTCTCAAGAGGATTCATTTGAGGGAAAGTGTCTCAACAGGCTGTGTGGAATCTATGTGGGTGGGATGGCAATTGGGGAGAGCTGTGGATTTGAAAATGCCTCCTTTCTTCCTTGATGTAGGCAGATGAGTGTGTGTGTGTGTGTGTGTGTGTGTGTGTGTGTTTAATTAGGTTGGTAGAACAATCTGCCAAGAATTGGGACAACTAGGGTATAAAAGCCCATTTTTACAGTCCACCCATCGTGGCCTATCATTGAACTCTCAATCTTTAAAAGGTTAATGCTCAGTCTGGGCAAAATAGGAAGATCCTGTCTCTACATAAAATTTTAAAAATTAGTTGGGCATGGTGGCATGCATATGTAGTCCCAGCTACTCGGGAGGCTGAGGCAGGAGGATTGCTTGAGCCCAGGAGTTCCGAAGTCAGTGAACTGTGATCACACCACTCACTGCATTCCAGCCTGGGTGACAGAGCAAGACCCTATCTCAAAAAAAAAAAAATAAAATAAAAAAAGTTAATGCTAATTTAGCTACTCAATGGATTTATACCATGGATACTATGGATGGATCTAAGGGTATCATTTCAAATATGATGGGTATGAAAGTACAGTTTGATCTGCAGGCTCTCCCCCTCCAATCCCTCCCTCACATTCCTGCCAGATAAATTGTGCTAAACTGCAGCTTGGATCATAGCATTTCTCCCCCAGCAGTGGCTCCCCAATATTTACCGTATTAACTTCATATTTCTCATCTGGCATTCTAGACTGAAACTGTAGATATTAGGTTGAACTGTATGAAATTGCCATTTTAATGAGGCAAAAATTATCAAACATCAGCAATTTCATACGGTTCAACCCAATATTATCTACCTCATTTAATATGTTAAACTTCTCTGTAGCCTTTTTTTTTTTCCATATTGTAAGATTTAGGCTTCTTGGAATCTTAATGCTTAACCTTGAAACTGCCAGCCCCAACTTCTGGTGAAAAAAATCTCAGAAAGATAAAGAGAAAATGTTCTCTCTTCCCCCGCAGCTGCAGAGAAACAGAAACTATCGTATCGCACAGAGCCAGCTCTATGTCATAAAATTAGAAGTGGAAACATTCACTCAAGCATCTGTCCTGGCCAGCGTGGAGGCTTGAGTGAAAGGCCATCATCCTAGTCTGTTTTCTGTTGCTATAAAATTGTCCTTGGAAGTGTTATTTGTAAAGAAATGTATCTCTTAAGATAAATAGATATCACAGTTTGTTGCTAAGTCCTGAAAATGGAACCTATCACACCCAAAGGTCTGCAACTGTCATTAGTCATCTTATTTAATAATGTGTTGCTCTGGTAATAATACTTAAATTATCAATTGTGTTTTCCATAAGGTAACCAATATTTCTGTTAGAGGTCTTTGTTAAATGCAAAAGGAGCTTTAGAATTTCTTTTCCCTCCCTTTAAGCATGAAGGTATTATAAATCCTTGGCTTCCTTATTCAAATGGTAGCGTCTGTCTCATTGAAATTACCAAGAAGATGCATGCTATGGAGCCAGCCTGTCGGTTCAGCCCTCTCCTTCACTGCCCCTCTGAACATACACTCTGCTCTGGATAGCTCCTCTTCTGCACTGATCATCCTTCACTGTTTCTCTGCTCAGGCTGTTCCTCTAGGTAGAACACCCTCTTCCTACACCCACCTCAACCCGTCAAGATCCCCTGAAAGGTCACCTCCCCAATTCCATCCAGTAAGATTTATCTTTAGTAGTATTTGCCATAGTCTCCTTGATTTATTGTCATTTGTATATTTCCCTTCTCTCTCTGAGTAGAATTTAACCCCACTGAGGACAAAGAAGGTGCCTTACTCTTCCCCCAAGTACCTAGCAAAAGGCCTTGCATGTAAGCATGCTCTCAATAAATAAAAAAATGACATTGAAGAAGTATCCCACAACCAATATTAAGGGTCATCTTGATCTAATTGACTTCTAAAAACAAACCTGTCTCCCTCTGCATTGCGGGAAGTCAACTCCCCGCCATACCTTGAAGATTGTAGGGCCTGATTCATTGTCACCCTCTCCAATATTATGCCACCAGTAAGAATTATGGGTGATTTCAGTATCCACATAGATGATCCTTCCAACAGCCCCGCCCCTTGGCTCCTTGAGCTTCTCTCCTCCAGTAATCCTTTCAACACCTGCCACAGGCAGCCACTTCCATGGTTTTGTGCTAGAACTAATCATTACCGATAACCATAAAGTTCTCTATAATTTCAACTTCAAGCCTCCCACCCTCCAAACATTGCCAAACAATAATTTCAAAATAACTCTGGTTTCTCCAAGAGTATGCAGAAGATGCATATCTCCAAATACCACTTGTTGAAATCATCCGTTTCCCTCTCCTCTGCTTACTTCCAGCAGAAGCTTTAACATTTCTGTAGAGAAGCCACTTAGAGCCCAAGAGTAATGCTACTCCGAAGAAGGTAGGGCTTTAGGAGATTTGTTTATTTAAGCTCTATTTGCATAACACTTTCCACAATTCGGAAGGAACTTTCCACTTCAAAGAATGCCCCCCATAGCGACCATGGGAATGGAGAGCTAAAGCTTCCCAAGCTGTCTCCCCTGCTCCACACTGGCCTACTCGTCTTACAATAAACTCTTTAGAGTTTATTAAACTCACCCAGAACAGTCCTTCGAAAAACTGGCCCACCAGCCACAGGCCTCCTCTCTTTTCCTTCTGCCCTTTCCCACTGGAAATTGGGAGGGCAAAGGCAGATATCTTAAATAGGCAACGTTGAGGGATGGGAGCGAGCTGGGAAGCACTCTGCGCGTGCGCGCCTGGGTGGCGTCCTTACGTTAGGACTGTTCCTGTTATCCCAGAGTTGAGGACAATTATTAGGTTATTAAAAATTAGAGGCAGTGTATATATTAATAATAGAAGCTACTATTTACCTATGCATGTGTTGACGCATGTAGGGAGGCA
The DNA here is from genome assembly GCF_041146395.1 of Eulemur rufifrons. Lineage (NCBI taxonomy): Eukaryota > Metazoa > Chordata > Mammalia > Primates > Lemuridae > Eulemur > Eulemur rufifrons. The sequence goes on from NC_091012.1 coordinate 124,464,933, forward strand.
TTTGTTTCCAGTTTCCCATGACAAAAGATTTGAAGTAATCAATGACAAAAGACAAATAAAAAGAACGAGTGAAATAGAGTTGCTAAAGCTGGAAGCAAAAAGCATCAGGTGCTCCCACATCCTAAAGAAAGGCTGCAACCAGCCAGCAGACACATTCTCTCAGAGAGGACTGAGATGGCAGAACTGGCCCTATTTGCACTCTGACCATTACCTTCAACCACCAACCGCCACTAAATATGAGGGGACTTGGGAAAGGCGGCAGAAGAGTTGAGTGTTCCTTGGGGAGAGGCTGCTTTGTCTTGAGGTGCAGTGGGAAGGAGAAGGGAGAGGAGTGCCAGGGCTCCCAGGCCAAGACGTGTGCAAGGGAGGGCCCTAAGAGGGTCGCTGGAGGAGTGGGGAGGTCTGCATGAAGGGAAAGTTGGCATCCAGCTTCCTGCCTGGACTCCTGCGGGGCTGCACAGATCCGCAGGCCCACCTTGGACCACCCTGAAGGCTTGGGAACTGTTGGTGAGCGAATTCTTGGGCGAGCTTGACAAATATTCTCGGAGGTGCGTGCTGTGTGTGAACCTGGAGTCTGGTGCCCCCTTGTGGTCTAGAGACAGCTGAACGTGAGAGGCTCAAAAGATACCCAGGGGCAGCGAGCCTGAAAAGCAAGCGGGAACAGTACTCCCACCTGATCCCTTAGAGGGCCACAAAGAGGGCGACTCGGTGGAAGGCCCCAGAGAAGTCAGAATCCGGGTGCAGCTGAACACTGTCACCTCAGGAAAATCAGAGCATCCCCCTGCCCAGAGACCACTCACACAGCAGATCACAGCATCAGACCTGGAAAAGGACCATTTCCGCAGGAAGATTTCTGTCTCCTTTCACACCCTCACACACAGACCAGAGGATATGATATTGAAATTGTAATTGGGACTGTCAGCTTTACCAACCAAGGGAGCCTAGCGAGGTATGAGATCTGCCCAAGGTGTTGTTAAAGGATGGGAAAAGGGGCTTGGTGCCACATGGCTGAAAGCAGTGATTGGGAAAAATAAAACGGTTTCACATATACAGTCCACCACTGAGTTGAGATCCATCCACACATCAGTCACATGTACCAGACACCAGGTATGGATTTTGGAAGCAGACAGAAAGGGAGCTCAAATATCAACTGTGCCACTTGATAGCTTTATTGCCTCAGGCAATTCCTATCTGAGCCTCAGTTTCCTCATTTGCCAGTAAGGATAATAATACCTAACAGACATTATTATTAAGTTATTAGAAGGATTAGAGGCAATGTACATAAATAAATAGAAGCTACTATTTATCTATGCGTGCATTGACTCATTCATGTAGAGAGGCCTTTGTTCCCAGTTTTCCATGACAGAAGATTTCAAGTAGTCAATGACAAAAGACAAAAAGAACAAGTAAAAAATAGAAATTAAAAATAAGGAGCAAGGGCTGCTGAAGTGTTAACCATAAACCTAAACTTAGGGATTTGCACTTCAAATCTGGTTTTGAGTTTCCTGGCAGCTGAGGCACAAAGGGAAACCTCAGAAGTTGCACAACTGCAGTTATCAGAAAGGAGGAAGGATACTGCCTTCTCAGAGGAGACAAAACTTTTCCTGGCTCCAAATTTCAAAAGCAACATCTCAGGAGGCATTTTTCTGCATTGGTTTTTAAATTATCTGAAATCTTGACTATTCTTTACCACAGGTTCCCAAAGCTTTAGAACTAGTGGTGTAGTAATTGGGACTGGGACAAATTACTGAAGGTAAATGATCTATGCTTTGGATCACAATGATATTGTGCCCCAATTACTATCCTATAATTCTTCAAATTCTTTCAGATGAGCTTTCCCTACTACATTCACCCAAAGGACATTTAGACTCACCACTTCCACCCCAAAGAAATGTTTTTATTTGTAACTCATGCAGAAGCTTCAGACTGAGGACAGATCTAAGCAAAAGTGTCCATGCATTTTTAGATGAAATAGCTAAATTCAAAAGGCTCTTCACTTTCCCAGATCCCATTCTGGCCAGTGAAAGCCATACTGCCCTCCTTTCAAAGGCCACAGTCACCTTTCCGTATCATTAGCACATGAAGTAAACAGCTTTTGCAAAACAGTGCTATAGGTGAGCTTTCTCACCCCAGCCCGCAGAGGCAACTCAACTAATCTGCATATGCTAACGTGGGTTTCCAGGGAAGATGCCAAAATAAGCTCCTGTCCTCCCTCACCTTTACTTTAATCCCCACATAGGTTTTGCTTTTACCATATGGTAATTATTTCCAAATCACAAGTGCAAACACTCACTCTGATTGGAAAATTAGCAGATTTCAAACTCAGGTAATTTGTCCCTAATGAGGAACTTGTTGAACTGAATTTAACAATTAACTCATACACCCTTTGCTGCCTGCGGCTAAGGGAGTGAAGCGAGGAAGACTGAAGGGCAAATTGAGGGCTGGGGCCTGGTGGGACTTCAGGAAGGAGATAAAGGTTGGGATGGGGAAAGGTGTGTTAATGGGTAATGGGGCTGTAGGAACATCAGGAACTTGACTGTTCAAATGGATGTATATATATGAATTTCAAATATATGCTAAAAGTAAAGAGATTAATATAATGAGCCTCCATACACCCATCACCCAGCTCCCACAATTATCACCTCATAGCTCATCTGATTTCACCTCTGCCTGAGAAGCTAGAGACTCAGAAGATGAACAGGGAGGAGGAGCAAAAGCAAGACTGAAAGAGCAGGTGGTGCCTCTCCTCTCTCCCATTCCCTCAGGTTCCAAGCTCTCTAGGGTAGAGGTGGGTTGGTGAGTTTTAGTTGACTGCTAGGATGGTTAGCGTCTGTTCCCATGGGCATGTTGCATATGGCTGTGCAGAGCCTGGCAAAGGACTGACCCTTATCTTCTACTCTCTTCCACCCTCTTTGCTCCATGGCAAGGGCCACTTTACCTCTACCTGCAGGTCCTGGCTCAGGTGACAACAGGCCATGAGGATTTCAGGATGCTCCAGCCCAGCGTGTGGAGTCAGCATCATCACTCTCACTTCAATTGTGTGCCCAGCACCCAGGTGATGTCTGAGGTTCAATCCCCATAATCTGCTTTGCTCCGCCATCCCTCTAGAACCACGATGTCCCTAACGATAGCCACCAGCCACATGTGACTATTTATTGAGCACTTGAAATGTGGCTACTGAGACTAAGGAAATAATTTTTAAATTTTATTTACTTTTAATTAATTTAAATTTAAAAAACTGGTACTTGATTCAATTACTGGAAAACTCTTAAGCATGTTTGGAAGGTGAATCTACATCTTCAACCATAAATTTTATAAAAAACTAAATACAGGTCAAATATTTTGATGAAAATTTAGCATCTGAATTGAGACAGTATCTGGAGTTTGAAGACTTAGTAAAAACAAAAAATTTAAAATGTCTCATTAAGAATTAAAAACTATTAATAACAATGAAAGGCTGGTGGCGGGCACCCCTCCCCTCCCTAATGAAAAAAAGAAGAAGCCCACGAGACATGCCGAAAACAATGCCTACGAGGCCCAGCTAAGTTAAAGAATAGCCACACCTGGATGGTTACCCTGATAAGGGTCTCGGTTCCTGGAATCTGTACATACCACCAGCCCCTCCTAGTTCTCAATACCCACCCTAAAACCCTAATGGAAAATTCCTACCTCTTCACGCCAAAAATCTTCCCGCCAAAGAAATCCCCATCCCCCAGTTCTAAAACATATGTAAGCCCACACAAAACTTCTGGGCGGTGCAACTTCTCAGGCCCCTCTCTCCCAGGACCCATGAACCTCGCCTGAGAGCACTCAGATAAAGCCTCGTTGCTTACCCCTTTCTACTCTGCTCATCTTTCTTTCTCTGGCGCCTACCATCCCAAAACCTTACAAACATAAAAATGATAATATTTTGGGTATATTGAGTTGAATAAAATTTATTATTAAAAGTCATTTCCCCTGTTTCTTTTTACTTTTTAAAATGTGGCTACTAGAAAACTTAAAATTATATATAGGGCTCAAGTTATACGAGTTCTGCCTAGAAAGTATCCAGCCACATAATATGAAAAATAGAGACATTTATTGAAGAAGATACAAGAAACCTTGTACATAGGACAATGATGCCTCAGTCCCCTTCAAAGTAGGCACCTTGGTACCTTGCACAGTTCTCCCAGCATCTCTTAACCTAACACATACACATTCACCATTCTCAGGTGTTCTGCTTGTTGCAGGCCTTCCAGAATGTGGTTCACTTTTAACAGATTCTCGACCATCTTTGAAGTGCTTATGCCACACTTTTATTTGTGCTGCACTCATGTCATCGTCCCCAAAACCCTTCTGAATCATCCAAATAGTTTCCATGGAGGAATATTCAAGCTTAACGCAAAATCTGATGCAGATTCATTGCTCTACTCACTCAGCCATTTTGAATGTGATGGTCACACAGTGCACATGCTCACTCAATAGCATCTAGCACCCCACTGACTAGTACAGTGAGGTCATCAGTATTCACTCATGTGCATTACAGTCCACACACCTTGGCTGCAAGGTTACACCCATGTCGTGCAAACCTCTTGTTATATTAATAATGGCTGGATACTCTCTGGACAGCCCTCGTATTTCTATTGGGAAGCACTGCTCTATGACTAGGGTCCTCCCTTCACATGCAAGTATCCTCAAGGAATGTAATCCTGTTCCCAAACTCCCACCCTATGACAAACGCCCACATCTGCCTGACATGTCCTGTTATACTGAGCCTACCTGGATTTTCCTGGATGCTCATCCAGGACCACCTTCTCTGCATTCTGTTGGAGCATTCTGGAGCCACCTGCATTCACACAACAACCTCACTACCAGTGCTTTGCAGTTAAGTAATAAAGATGAGGCCATAGAAAACCAATTTTGAATCTGTCCTGGGTTCGCATCCAGGTTCTCACAATACTAAATAAATGAAAAGTTTACTCACAAAACATACCCATCTAATATCCTAAAAAGGGACCCAGCATCAAAGTACCAATTAGGTGGGGATCAATAGGAGGAAATCAACAAAGATTGCCACACAGTCATCTGAAACAAAGTTGAATTTATTTGCCTGCCTGGGAAGGGAGAACCCCATCACTCTAGCACAAGGTCAGAGTGTGTCTCCATGTAGTGCTTCAAAGGACCAGATAGACATAAAGGAAAGAAGTATACCAAATCTGATGAGATTCTGAGTTCAGGTCTCTGGTTGGCTCTCAAGGCCAAAATGTAGACTCTTATTTACAACTGGTGATTGAACTACTTCACTTATTGAAAGTGCAGGCACCATTTCCAATTATACCGAGGATGGTCTCATGGGCTGGCCCAGTGTCACTCAGATGCCAAATTTGATATGTTTGCTTGAGTCGGCCGAATTTTTCTTTAACAGCATCAGTAGCACATTAGTAATAGGGTAATTCAAGTAAGATTCACCACTTACTTATCTCTTGACTAACATCTTCCAGAACTGCAAGACCAAATTTCCTTTTATTTTCTTAAGGCAAAAGGCAGAGAAACACACATGTGTACTTACAAAACAAGTATTATGTAGACAGGTAGCCCTTCAAAGTTGTAACATAGCAAAATATAACAGGCACTAAAACAAATACTTCTACACGAATATTGATAACAGCTCAATCCACAATAGCCAAAATGTGGCAACAACCCAAGTGTCCATCAATGGATCAATGGATAAACAAAAACAAAATGTACTACATACAAACAATGGCATTTTACTGAGTCACAAAAAGGAATGATGTAATGACACATGTTACAGTGTAGATGACCTTGAAAACATTATGCCAAGTGAAAGAAGCCAGACCACATATTTTTGGATCCCATTTACAGAAAGTATTTTGAATAGGTAAATCCATAAAAACAGAGAGCAGATTAGTGGTGGCCAGGGGCTAGGGGGAGGGGGCATGACAAATGAGTGCTTAACGGGTACAGGGATTTCTTCGGGGGTGATGAAAATGTTTGAAAATAGATAGAAGTGGTGGTTATACAACATTGTGAGTGTACTAAATGCCACTCTAAATTGTACTCTAAAATAGCTGTCATGTGAATTATACTTCAAGTTCTAAAAGAGGATAAATAAAGGGAAAAAAGAGGGCAGAAAAGCTTGGGTAACTTTGAGTCCCATTGAAACAAGAAAGAGATGAGGGAGCAGGGACTGCTGAACAATTGATGATGATGAATAAACAAAGGGAGGGGAAGAGAAAGAAAAAGAAGAGGGGAGTCTGTTTAAATATTGAACAAGGCCACAGATATTTGAAAAGCAAATAAAACGAATTTTCAAATGTTTCGCCATTAAAGTCTTGCAAATAACCTACTGTTCTCAACAGTGTAACTGACTTTCTAAAGGGAGAGAAAACAAGTCATCCCAGAAGGGCTTTTTCAAGGCCAGGGACAGCAGCCCTGGAGGAAGAGAGCCAGGCTCTGCAGGGCACGGAGTGCCAGTGGGGCCTGTGAAAGGGCTGGGGACCGTCACACAAGCAAATCTGCCACCAATTCCATCCCACAGCTTTGGAGATCTCTGATGTACTCATTCCCAACGTCACAATGTGACTAGCACCTTTTTGTCGTACTTTATTTTTCAAAATGGATTTGTAGTAATTACATTTCTAACACTGTAAAAAAGCCTTTTCAACTAAAGAAATACCAATTACATTCTTTGGGAAGATGTTTCTCAAAGTTCTCAGGTCACTTCTGTACATATTATGTGCAGTGAAACCATTTTTAAAGAGCAATGGCAATGACCTTCCTGTCGCCTGAGACAACATGGGTGAACCTTGGGGACATCACGCCAAGTAAAATAAGCCAGTCACAAAAGGAGGAAAACAGTATGATTCTGCTAACATGAGGTGCCCAGAATAGGCAGCCTCTTCGAGACAGTAGACAGAAAGTGCCCTAACGGGGCTGGAGGAGGGCAATGGGGACTTGGTGTTCAATGGGCACAGAGTGTGAGTTTTGCAAGACGAGAAAGGTCTGGAGATCTGTGGCACAACCACGTGGATGTGCTTAACACTACTGAACTGGACACTGAAAAACGGTTAAGATAGTAAATTTTACATTGCGTTTTTAACACAATTAAGAACTTTAAAAATCCTGCTCCTCTTGTTAAAATATTAACTTCAAATTTATTGGTATCGCAATTTTATTGTTTAGCAAAATTATAAGCTTTAGGAGTGTAAACTGAACCTACATTCGATTTGGATACACTTTAAAATATTATATTAAAATATTTATGTTAACTACCACAAAAAGGAATAACTTCAGCAAAAACTCCTAGTTGATTAAATCGCTTCCCTGTTTCTATACAAAAATCATGGGATTGTGCTTCTGTATAAAGCATGTACCTTAAAGTGTAAAATATCAATCGACACATTTAAAACACCAAATAGGAAGTAAGAATGTGGAATTAATTTGCATCAATGCCCCTGGGTTTCTAAAGAAGACAGAGGAAATAACTGAAGACTCAGGCTTTTGGAGGGGCCGGGGTGCCTTTCTCCTTTTTACATTTGGACTGGCTTGCTGCGCGGCCACGCGGCTGCGGCTCAGCTGTTTGAGCGGATGCTGAGGCCAAAGGCACCGGCTGCTGCAAGACCGCCCAGTGCAGCGGCTGCCGCTGCTATGGCAAGGCAGGGGGCAGCTGGGACCCCCGCTGAGGAAGGCTCTGCCCAGGTCTTCTCTGGGCAGGGCCGAGCTGAGACGGCACAGCTGCTTGGGGTTGCTGGACACTTCCCGCTCCTGCTCCTCCGGAGCGGTTAACGACAGCCGCCTGCGGAGCGGGCGAGGCCTGTCCCTCACTGCTCCAAGCTTGTGCAGAAGCCTCTGGCACGAGCTGTATAGAGACAGGTGTTACGGTTCCCTGAAAGTGTCGCTGCGGAATCAACAAGAATTGCTCCTGCTCCTGGGTGCCCAACAGGAGGGAACCAGGTGGGACGTGGAGTAGAGCTAAGGGCCTGACACCTGAGGCATCTTTGGCAAAAAGATGAACACCTGCTTCAGAAGTTGGCTGCAGTACAGCAGGCTGTGCATTTGGAAGCCAACCTCCTGAGGACAGAGGGCCACTCGCACCGATTCCTGCAGGGCCCAAGGCACCAGGGGGACAGCCCAGCGCTGCGTTGGAACCACTCGCCAAAGCCTGGTTTCCAGGGATTGGGCCCACCAGTTGGACGACCTTCAGGCCAGTGGTGTTTGCCGTGGCCTGGGTGGCCGACGTTGCTCTGGAGGAGGTGTCGGGGGACTGGGCAGCTGGAGGAGGCATGTAAACAACACTGAGATCCACAGGGGACTTCCAAGAAAGATCTGGTGCTGCAGGAAGAGCAGAATCAGGAGGAGGAGCAGGAGCAAGAGACTTCAGAACTCTGCCTCCCAGCTTTAGAGGAAAATTGTTTCCCGAGACACTCTTTCCTGAGCTTGAGGGAGGCTGGATGGGTGGAGGGTGATGTTTTGCTCCTTTCTCTAATACTGGAGGCTGGACGGACTCGGGCTTAGGCTCCTCCGGATTTTTCCCTGAAGAGAGGTGACTGAGACTGGCTGAGCCACTGGTGCTCTGCGACATCTTGCCTAGACTTTTGCCTTTGCTCTGGACCGACTCCTGGCACTGATGGACCACCCTGCCGGCATCAGTCTGTGACCCCGGCCTGAGACCATCTGAATGGTCACCTGAGGAGGTGGCGGGGGGACACGTGTGGCTCTCACGTCCGGCTTCTTTACCTTTGCAAATTTTACCAGAGAAAAGTGGATCATGAAAGGACTGCATGATGCTCGCCTTTGTTTTCTGAGACTGATCGCCAGCTTCCCATTCAAAAACACAATCATCTACCTCCTGAGCCAGCAAGACCGGTGGTAGTGAGTCATCACATCCGACAGACGGTTTCCCTCTAGCATCCACTTCAGAAGGCACGGCCAAATCACAGGGTCTCCATTTCCACATGTCTACACAATTTCCTGCCTTAGAAATTTTCAGGTCGTAACGCTGGCCTGCTTTTCTTTCTGTTTCTGTTTTGCAAGAAGCCAAAACTCCGAGCTCAGGGGAAGGCGGGCAGCGAGACAGCTCCTGCTGCTGATTTAGAGAGGGCCAAGAATACCTCTCGAAGCTCTGTTTCATCACGGCAGTATGCATATTTTGCTTGTTATACAGCGGCCTGTTTGTAGCGCAGGTGACCGCTACAGAAGGATCAAGACACAGGGGCTCGGCTGTAGCTAAGAGCAGTTGGCTCTCAAGCATAAGTTTGTCTTCCTGGGTCCATTGGTGGCCATCTCTTACAATTGACTGCATGTCACAGACTAAAGTCTGCATCGTTGGACGTAAGAGAATGTGCTTACTTTGGTAACCAGGAGGTTCCACATTACTCCACTGCCTGTAGTCACGGATTTCTGCTATGACACACCCAGAATGAAAAACGTTAATCTGGGATTTTTCCAGGACATCAACCAGCATAGGAGGTAGCTCCTCTGCATCAAAGTAGTCAAGCAGTTCCCTCTCTTCATAAGGGACTCGAATGGTCTCTGAAAACAAGTCATTTTGGCCCTTCAGCATCAGAGAATAGCCCTCATTTCCTGGGTATAGGTTGACCACTAAACATGGCAAGGACTCTTTCCTAAGAAGCTTCTCTAACAAGTTGACGTTGCTTATCAATTCCTCTGCATCCTCAGGCTCTTTTTCACATTCCTCAACATAAATGTCATAAAGTTTCTCATCCAGAGTTTTTTCCCCACTAGATGAGTGTTTCCTTTTCGGAGGACTCTGCTGAGCACTTTCAGTGACATACTCTGCACGGTCCAAAGCTTCTTCTAGAGATCGTTCCATTGTAGTATTAAACAGGGGCCCTAAAAGAAGAGAAAACGTACATGCGTGGGTGAAGCAGGGCGAGACTCCTGTGTGTACCATGAATTGATAGTCCTGCAAACTCTGCAAGTACACAGTGGAACAAACACCCTTAGTTCAATATGGGCACCAGGAGCCTATCCTACAAAAGTTATTCCACAACATTGAGAAGGACGGACTCCTCCCCAACACATTTTATGAAGCCAATATCACCCTGATACCAAAACCAAGAAAGGACGCAACAAAAAAGGAAAACTACAGACCAATATCCCTTAAGAATATAGATGCAAAAATTCTCAATAAAATCCTAGCAAATGGAATCCAGGTGCTTATCAAGAAAATAATCCACCACGACCAAGTGGGCTTCATCCCAGAGATGCAGGGATGGTTCAACATACACAAATCTATAAATGTAATTCACCACATAAACAGAAGCTAAAACAAAGACTATATGATCCTCTGAATAGATGCAGAAAAACATTTGACAAAACTCAACACCCTTTTATGATAAAAACCCTTAACAAAATTGGCATAGACGGGGCCTCCCTAAAAATGATACAAGCCATATATGACAAACCCACAGCCAACATCATACTGAATGGGGAAAAACTGAAAGCATTCCCACTTGGAACTGGAACCAGACAAGGTTGCCCACTGCTATTCAACATAGTGCTGGAAGTCCATGTGAGAGCAATCAGGCAAGAGAGCAGAAGCAAGGGTGTCCAAATGGGGACAGAAGAGATCAAACTCTCACTCTTTGCTGCTGATATGATATTATATCTAGAAAACCCCAAGGATTTAACCAAGAGACTCCTGGAACTGATAAATGAATTCAGTAAAGTCTCAGGATACAAAATCAATACACACAAATCAGAGACATTCATATATGCCAATAACAGTCAAACTGAGAACCAAATCAAAGACTCAATACCCTTCACAATAGCAACAAAGAAAATAAAGTACCTAGGAATATACCTAAGAATATACCTAGAATATACCTCCTTATACCTAAGGAGGTAAAAGACCTCTACAGGGAGAACTATGAAACACTGAGGAAAGAGATAGCAGAGCATGGAAACAGGCAGAAAACCTTACCATGCTCGTGGATCGGAAGAATCAACATTGTTAAAATGTCTATACTACCCAAAGTGATCTATAGATTCAATGCCATCTCTATTAAATTACCAACATCATTTTTCACAGATATAGAAAAAATAATTTTACGCTTTGTATGGAACCAGAAAAGACCCCATTTAGCAAAAGTAATTTTAGGCAATAAGAACAAAATGGGAGGTATTAATTTACCAGACTTCAAGCTATACTGCAAGGCTATAGTAACTAAAACAGCATGGTACTGGCACAAGAACAGAGACACAGACCAGTGGAACACAACTGAGAATCCAGATATAAAACCATCCTCATATAGCCATCTAATCTTTGACAAAGCAGACAAAAAATACACTGGGGAAAAGATTCCTTATTCAATAAATGGTGCTGGGAAAACTGGATAGCCACATGGAGAAGAGTGAAACAAGACCCACAACGTTCACCTCTCACAAAAATCAAATCACGGTGGATAACAGACTTAAACCTAAGGTGTCAAACTCTTAGAATTCTAGAAGAAAATGTGGGAAAATCTCTCATAGACAGTGGCCTAGACAAAGAATTTATGAAGAAGGCCCCAAAGGCAATCACAGCAACAACAAAAATAAATAAATGGGACCTGATTAAATTAAAAACCTTCTGCACAGCTAAAGAAACTATCACGAGAGCAAACAGACAACCTACAGAATGGGAAAAAATTTTCGCATGCTACACATCCGCTAAAGGGCGGATAACTAGAATCTATTTAGAACTCAGGAAAATCAGCAAGAAAAAATCAAACAACCCGGCTGGGCGCGGTGGCTCACGCCTGTAATCCTAGCACTCTGGGAGGCCAAGGTGGGCGGATCATTTGAGCTCAGGAGTTCGAGACCAGCCTGAGCAAGAGCGAGACCCCACCTCTACTAAAAATAGAAAGAAATTATATAGACAGCTAAAAAAAAATATATATATATATATATAGAAAAAATTAGCCTGGCATGGTGGTGCATGTCTGTAGTCCCAACTCTTGGGAGGCTGAGACAGGAGGATCCCTTGAGCTCAGGAGTTTGAGGTTGCTGTGAGCTAGGCTGACACCATGGCACTCACTCTAGCCTGGGCAACAGAGTGAGACTCTGTCTCAAAAAAAAAAAAAAAATCAAACAACCCTATCAAAAATTGGGCAAAGGACATGAACAGAAATTTTTCAAAAGAAGACAGAGTCTGGCCAAGAAACATATGAAAAAGTGCTCAACATCTCTAATAATCAGGGAAGTGCAAATCAAAACCACAATGAGATATCACTTATCTCCAGTGAGAATAGCCTTTATCAAAAGTCCCCAAACAATAAATGTTGGCGTGGATGCGGAGAGATAGGAACACTCATACACTGCTGGTGGGACTGCAAACTAGTGCAACCTCTGTGGAAAGCAATGTGGAGATACCTTAAACAGATTCAAGTAGACCTACCATTTGATCCAGCTCCCATTATTGGGCATCTACCCAAAAGAAGAAAAGACAGTCTATAAAAAAGACATCTGCACTCGAATGTTTATAGCAGCACAATTCACAATTGCAAAGATGTGGAAACAACCCAAGTGCCCATCAATACATGAGTGGCTTAATAAAATGTGGTATATGTATACCATGGAGTACTACTCAGGTATAAGAAACAATGGTGAGGGCTGGGTGCGGTGGCTCACGCCTGTAATCCTACCACTCTGGGAGGCCGAGGTGGGAGGATAGCTGGAGGTCAGGAGTTTGAGACCAGCCCGAGCAAGAGCGAGACCCCGTCTCTACTAAAAATAGAAAGAAATTATCTGGACAACTAAAAATATATATAGAAAAAATTAGGCGGGCATGGTGGCCCGTGAATGTAGTTCCAGCTACTTGGGAGGCTGAGGCAGGAGGATCGCTTGAGCCCAGGAGTTTGAGGTTGCTGTGAGCTAAGCTTATGCCAGGGCACTCTAGCCCCGGTAACAGAGCCAGACTCTTGTCTCCAAAAAAAGAAAAAGAAAAGAAACAATGGTGATATAGCACCTCTTGTATTTTCCTGGATAGAGCTGGAACCCATTCTACTAAGTGAAGTATTCCAAGAATGGAAAAATAAGCACCACATGTACTCACCAGCAAATTGGTTTCACTGATTATCACCTAAGAGCACATTTAGGAATAACATTAATCCGGTGGTGGGCAGATGTGGAGGGGGAGGGGATGGGTGTATACATACATAATGGGCGCGATGGGCACCATCTAGCGGATGGACACGCTAGAAGCTCTGATTCGGTGAGGGGGGGGGAAGGGGCGACAAGCGCAATATACATAACCTAAACTTTGTAGCCCTATAATATGGTGAAATAAAGAAATAAATAAGAAACAGAAGTATTTAAAAGAAATATGGGCACCAGGAAACCCGCCCCAAGGAAGCGCTACACAATATTGCAGCGGGATTATGAAAATACCTGTAGCTGAGGGGACGCCTCAGCTTCGAGTGTGGTGTGTCGCGTCTGGGGTGTCGCGAGTTGTGTGTCGCACATCGCGTGTCGCGTGTCGCACTTCACGCGTCGTGTGTCACGCGTCGCATGTCATGCGTCGCGCATCAGTGCCAGCTGTGCCGGAAGCCGAAGTGGAGGGGCCAGTGTCGCGCCCTGCCTTTGTGCGCATGGGCACTCTCCAGGCATCCCAGGCATCGGGTGTCGCACTTCTCTGGCCTGCAGGGCGCCAGGCTCACAGGCCATACTGCCTCTGTTGGTGCCCTCACGTCTGCTGAACTGAGCGGTGTGGGGTTGGGGTGCTGGGTGGTGGGGGCCCGTGCAGCCCCTTTCTTTTCCGGTAACGTTAAAAGCATGTGCACAAAAGCACAAACAACCAATGAAAATATAGATACATCTTGTGCACAGTTGTAACACATACCGATTTTCAGAGACATGCCAATGCCAGGAAAGTCATGGAATGTTGTAATTTGGGTGGAAACTTGAGGAATTATTTGCTGTTTGGGGAATCTCTTGTCGTCAATGGCAGGGCTCTTCCTGGTAGCCATCAGCAATTCAGCACACCGGAATGAGTCTGCAGTGGTCGCTCCTACAGGCACGCAGACTCTAGATATTTGTTGCAAGCCTCAGCATTCCTTCTGCCGAAGGCTTTCATAGAGATGTCCACATAACATGACGTTCTCATACTTAACCAGTTACCTTTTATTTCTCTGTGTATGATGTTAGAGTTAGGGCATTCTGTAGTGGTGGGTCTTTACATCGTCTATGGATTACAGTTCAGGATAGTAAAGAGACATTAGACTATTTGTTTTTAAAAGATGGTTTGCAGGTGATAGAGATTAGAATAGTTTCCCAGTTGATGACAATAAATTTTAAATAACTAAACTGTAGATCATACCTATGGTCCTAATGATGAATTTTGAGTGGTATAATTGAGTCTTGGATAATTCACAGGGCATTGTTTTCCATTAATTTTGCTGCCTTGAAATCTGCCAGTCTTTTTGAACAGGTGCTTAAAAATAATCTTTTTTTTTTTTTTTTTTTTGAGACAGAGTCTCGCTTTGTTGCCCGGGCTAGAGTGAGTGCCATGGCATCAGCCTAGCTCACAGCAACCTCAAACTCCTGGGCTTAAACGATCCTCCTGCCTCAGCCTCCCGAGTAGCTTGGACTACAGACATGAGCCACCATGCCCGGCTAATTTTTTCTATATATATATTTTAGTTGGCCAGATAATTTCTTTCTATTTTTAGTAGAGATGGAGTCTCGCTCTTTCTCAGGCTGGTCTCGAACTCCTGACCTTGAGTGATCCACCCGCCTCAGCCTCCCAGAGTGCTAAGATTACAGGCGTGAGCCACTGGGCCCGGCTAAAATAATCTTTTGATGTTTAGATCTAGACATGGTGATAATAGGATTTCATGAAAAGAAAGTCTCAGTATGAGAAGAATCTAAGATCCGTGAAACTCCTGAATTATAGACTACTTTAAAATAAATGTGTTTTCTTACCCACAGTAATAATGATTATTATGTATTAGAATAGATACAGCAGTATACTGAAGTTGGATTGAAAACTTTTTTTTTTTTTTGAGACAGTCTCACTCTGTTGCCCAGGCTAGAGTGCCGTGGCGTGAGCCTAGCTCACAGCAACCTCAAACTCCTGAGCTCAAGCGATCCTCCTGTCTCAGCCTCCCGAGTAGCTGGGACTACAGGCATGCGCCACCATGCCCGGCTAATTTTTTTTTCTATATATATTTTTAGCTGTCCATATAATTTCTTTCTATTTTTAGTAGAGGTGGGGTCTCGCTCTTGCTCAGGCTGGTCTCGAACTCCTGAGCTCAAACGATCCGCCCACCTCGGCCTCCCAGAGTGCTAGGATTACAGGCGTGAGCCACCGCGCCCAGCCCTGAAAACTTTTTGACTAAGAGTTGTTGTTTTTTTTTTTTTTATGCATGGCCCTCATTGAGACAAGCACAGTTTTCTACTAGCATATCAATTGTCTTTGGGCAAATGGATACTTCTGAAATATTTCAAGGGGCTTGAAAACAGGGTTTTTTTTTTTTTTTTTTTTTTACTTTTATACTCATCCTTCCCTGTCTTTTTCCTCCCCACATGCTCAAATTTGTGCTAAGGGTAAGAACTGGATGACTAAATATTATCTTACTAATAGGAATCTGCTGTGTGTTAGATCTGAAAGGTGTCAGTTTGGAAACAGTATTCTATTTAGGTAAGAAAGCTAATTAGAGAGGGAAAGCTCTGCTTGCTGATCTGAACTAGAAATGTTGTTGGATGAGAAGCACCCAGGCTATCCTACCAAAAAAAAAAAAAAAAGGTCCCAAGATCTACTGGCTTCTTTTGGCCCAAACTAGACTTCCTAGCTTCTTAGCATGTTAAAGGAGCACAGCTGGAACTAGGGTGAGGCAAGTGAGAGGCTAGGGGACAAGATTGAAGGCACACTCAATGCTCAGGGTTGTGCAAATCCCATCAGGGTTGGTGTCCTCAGCACTTGCACCCCCCCATCTTTGCCCAAGCCCTGCAAAGGAGTCTCCACACTACCTGGTGTCTGCCTCGTTTCCTGCCTCATCCCTCTCTTCTCCTTCATGTGTTTTTTATGCTCTGAGCGTAATCACCATACCACAGGTAGGACAGCCCTTTCATAGCTCCGTGCCCTTGCAAAAGGCTGATTCCTTTGCCTGAGAGACCCCTTTGTGCTTAGTCACCTGCCGATCTCCACCAATTACCTCAAATATCCTTTCCTGACCTCCAAAAAGCGTGACTCCTTCTCCCTGCTCTTCTGCCATAGCACATATACGCCATATGCCTTATTAGAGCCAGGCATGACATTGGAAAGGAGTGAAGTGTGTGTGCAGTTTCTCCACACCCAGCCTCTGGGGCTTCTGAGGGCAGGTACTATGTCTTTTCCATTTTGTTTGATCACCAACTTCATCCGTGGTTGGCATTTAGTAAGCACTGTAGAATGTGTGAATTAATCGCTTGTAGCTCCAGTCACCTCAACTCATAAGACCCATAAGGCCTTGTGAAGTATATATTTTATCCCCATTTGGAGATGAGAAAAGTACCCAGAGCCAGGTCTTTTGACTCTGGTGTTGTAGTGTGGTAGGGTTTCTCCACTTTGGCACTATTGAGGGTTGTTTGCAGGGGTTGGGGACTGTTCTCTGCACTGTAGGACATTTAGCAGCATCCCTGGCCTTATCCACTAGATGCCAGTAGCACTCCTCCCCAGTTCTGACAACCGAAATTGTCTCCAGATATTGCAGAATATCCCCTGCAGGGCAAAATTGTCCCTCTGGTGGAGAACCACTCTATATCTTGCTTTGTAAAACATGAGCATGATCCAAAGGCTGCCCCTTAGCTGACATTCCCGGGTACATCTCACTTGTAGAGAGGCATCTCTGCCCACCTTGTCACAGGATGAACTAGGTCTTCAGTTATTGCATCGACTGTGTCTTCAGTTGGGTTTCTCCAGAAGCATTCCCTGAGCAGAGCATTTGAGTGTGAGTAGTTTATTTGGGCACTAATCCCAAGAAGTACTGGTGAGGGAAAGGGGAGCTGAGTCAGGGACAGGGAAGAAGACAATAAAAGGCATGTGCCTGAGCAGAAGACAGCTGTGGCCAACTGGTCCATGCTGGGGACCTCTGGGAAACAGTACAGAACAAGCCTCAGATTGTTCTATCCTAGAGACAAGGAAGCTGGGGTATTTGTTCATCTACTTCTCTGTGTCGTTGACTGAGGAAAGTCCTGGGAGCATTATTCCCTGACACTTCTGATTGCCACATACAAGGGCCACCCATGCTGATGTGGCTTGAGAATGCCCTCAGACAGTCATGATTACTTGCAGTAAGACTGCGTGCACAGAATCGTGAGTACTACGGGGAGATGCGCAGGGCACCGGCAGCATTTGCTACACTTAGAACTGAAATGGCGGAAGTCAGCCATTCATTCTTAATGATGTAGATAATGTGCTATGTAATATATCTGAGCATGTGGAGAATTGAAATTGTGTTTTTTCCAAGTGAATTGTGCTATTTCATGTAAGAATTTTTTTCTAGTTATTAAAGCTAACAAGGCCAAAAATGAAGGGTGTGACTCACTCTTGAGTCCCAGGAAGGAAGATCCCAAGTCTGCCTGGGCCACAGGCACTCTGGAGGAGGGTGTGAACCTGGGTGTGTGTTCCAGGGTGCATTAGTTGGCCTGGCAGTGCTCATCATGGCTCACCTATGAGCTGTCTAATTGCCTAGTCTCTCCACAATATAAGATTTTTAAAAAAAATTACTCTTTGCACACACCATTCTTTGAGTTTTCAACTGCAGCCCTCCCCTCTAGCAGCTCAAGAGAGATGCACATACTAAGAAAACTCATGACTAGGCTGAGATTTGCTAGAGGAATAAGACAATTTAATTAATTGGAAGAGAATTGACATAATTTGCAATTAGTAAATCACTTTTTGTATACCAATTGAGGGTTAAGCATGAACTTTTTAAAATGAAACATAATATATGTAGAGTAAAATTCACCCATTTCAGTGTATAGTTCTGAGTGTTGACAAGTACATACAGTTGTGCAACCACTACAATTGTTATAAAACTGTTCCATCATGCAAAAAAAAAATTCATCATGCACCTTTGGAGTCAATTTATTTCCCCATCTAGTGTCCCTAGCAATTTTTTTTAAATTTCGGGATATTATGGGGGTACAACATTTTGGTTACATCAATTGCTTTTGTACTGCTTGAGTCAAAGTTATAAGTGTGTTCATTACCCAGATAGTGTACATTGTACCCATTAGGTATGATTTCACCCATCGCCACCTTCCCCCTCCCACCTGTATGATTTCTGTTGAGTTTTACTTCCATCTGTGCACATGAGTGCTGATCACTTAGTTCCATTTTAGTAGTGAGTATATGTGGTGTTTGTTTTCCATTCTTGTGATACTTCACTTAGAAGAATGGTCTCTAGTTCCATCCAGATTATTGCAAAAGGTATTAATTCATTTTCTTTTTATGGCTGAGTAGTACTCCATGATATACATATACCATATTTTACCAACCCAGTCCTGAATTGGTGGGCACTTGGGTTGATTCCTTATCTTTGTGATTGTGAATTGTGCTGCAATAAACATTCTAGTGCAAGTGTCTTTTTGATAAAATGACTTTTTTCCTTTGGGTAAATACCTAGTAGTGGGATTGCTGGATCAAATGATAGGTCTACTTTTAGTTCTTTGAGGTATCTCCATACTATTTTCCATAGAGGTTGCACTAGTTTGCAGTCCCACCAACAGTGTATAAGTCCCACTGCCAGCATCTATTGTTTTGGGACTTTTTGATAAAAGTCATTCTCACTGGGGTTAGGTGACATCTCTTTGTGATTTTGATTTGCATTTCTCTGATGATTAGTGATGTTGAGCATTTTTTCATATGTTTATTGTCCATTAGTCTATCTTCTTTTGAAAAGCTCCTGTTCATGTCTTTGGCTCACTTTTTAATGGGGTTGTTTGATTTTTTTTCTTGCTGATTTGCTTGAGTTCTTTGTAGATTCTGGTTATTAGCCCTTTATCTGATATATAGCATGTGAATATTTTCTCCCATTCTGTAGGTTGTATATTTGCTCTATTGATTGTTCCCTTGGCTGTGCAGAAGTGTTTTAATTTAATCAGGTCCCATTTATTTATTTTTGTTGTTGCTGTGATTGCCCTTAGGGTCTCCTTCATAAATTCTTTACCTAGGCTGATATCTAGAAGAGTTTTCCCAACATTTTCTTCTAGAATTCTTATGGTTTCATGTCTTGGATTTAAGTCTGTTATCCATCTTGAATTAATTTTTATAAGTGCTGAGAGATATGGATCCTGTTTCAATCTTCCACATGTGGCTATCCAATTTTCCCAGCACTATTTATTGAATAGAAATTCTTTTCCCCAGTGTATATTGCTGTCTACTTTGTCTAAGATAAGATGGCAATATGGAATGGTTTTGTATCTGGGTTCTCTGTTCTGTTCCATTGTTCTATATCTCTATTTTTGTGCTAAATGAAATAAGAAAAAAATACAGAAGATTAATGAAACAAAAAGTTGGTTCTTTGAAGAGATAAACAAAATTGATAGACCTCTCGATAGATTAACCAGAAATAGAAAAGAAAGGACCCAAATAAGCTCAATCAGGAATGAAAAAGGAGATATTACAACTGATACCACAGATATACAAAATATCATCTGTGAATACTATAAAAATCTCTATGCACATAAACTGTCTAACAAAAGAGGGCTACCTGGTTGTCTTATATCTGATTAAAATTGAGGGGGATGAAAAGCAAGTAACTTTTCCCAGAACATCTAATGCCATCCTCTTTAATTTTATTTTATAAAATGCTTTTTTCCAAGATCTCAAATCTCAGAAACAAATAGGTAAGAGGTACAGGGTCTTTGGGAGGGTATAAGACAAAACTAAAAATAACAATATAGTGGCAGGAACTGTGGCTCTGAGACCAGATGGGCCTGTTTCATTTTCGTAGATTTGCTCCAGTTATGTGAGCTGTGATAAGTTTTAAAACATTCCAGAGTCTCTATTTCACCATCTGTGAAATTCAGAGTATAGTAGACTCTGAGAGGATTAAGGAATGGAAATAGTCAGTACACAGTGAACTCTCAAGAAATGTTAGCCATTGTCATTCTATAAAGCTGAATGCCATTGAAGAACAGACAACTTCAGTTTATATTAAAATTTCATTTTATGCAATCTCATTTTACATCATGAGATTATCCCTGTCTCTGGTTTACATCCAGGGCAGGGATATGGAGAGGTTGGGTGTAAGATGTGACTTGAGGACAGAGAGGAGTTGGCAGTATATGTGCTGGGAAAGTGACCAGACCAAAAGGCCTTCAGAAGGGGAACATTCCCCCTGCAGACCTCTGGGAGGAAAATGGGCAGCTGGTTGCCTCCTTCTTCTGCATTTAATCAGCAATGTCTTTGGAGAAGCACACATGTAAACAACCTTGTTAGCAAGAGATACAAGTTTTCCCAGAAGACAAGCTTTATCTTTCCCCTTAAATTAAAATATGCCGCCTAGAAGCTTTTGGGTTTCCTAACATTTACATGAGAAATGGCAGATATTCTAGCAAGGACTTTAGAAATCACATTTTTTTCCTATTTCTAATTCTTCCCAACGTGAAGCACTTATTCAGGTAAGGCTGACCCTGAAAACAGTGGAAAGAGGAAAATCACAAGAAATAAACAGGTCCAAAATGCATTCATATCCATGAGATACAATGAAAACAACATTCAGGATCAGGATTCAGAGGCAAAGCAAGATTAGCATTGCTATGAACTGAATATTTGTATCCCTCCCCCAATTCGTATGTTGAAATCCTAGCCCTCAATGTGATAGCATTAGGAGGCAAAGTAGCTCCAAAATTAAAATTGTATCTGGTGCTCAGAAAAATAAAATTATATTTGTACATATTTGTGTCCATATATTATAATTTTATATATAAATACTAAAATTTTACATGTAAATATTTTTAAATGGTGTATATAAATACATAAAGTAAATATAAAAATATGATAAATATAAATATATAAGGGAAAATAGCAGGTTTCGGTATATATATATATAACTTTAATATTTATATAATATCTTTATGTATTAAAATTATATGTGTATTAAAGCTCAATATTTTGCCTTACCCAAAGTTCTTATAGACTAAGTATCCCCTATTTTTTAATTTCAAAATATTAAAGGGGTACAAATGTTACATGGATAGCTTTCATAATGCTTAAGTCAGGTACAATGAGAACCTCCTATTTAGTCATCCTACCTTTTGAAAAGAGTAAAAACTTAAAATATTTTTAAAAGAAAAAAATTGTGTCATCAGATCCATTTTAATAAGGCTGACTAATGTTACTAAGTATATAATACTGTCTAATACCAAATTACAGTCGAAATGCATTGCTAAGAAAAGATAACACCAACTATAATTTTAGTTTTGTCAAATATAAAAGCTAGATATGACTCCTGGCCTACATTTTTCTGCAAAGATTGTTCATTATCCATTCATCTGGCTCAGAGAGTCAATGCCTTGTGCTATCACCATTTTGATAATAATCTGGTCTTTATAAGGCTAAGGTATGAAGGTGTCATCTCTTGTAATACCCTCTCACATCTGGTGTGACACTTAAACTGTAAGTGTAACCCAAGCATTAGCTTCCCTGTACCCTATTTGAAGATGACTTTATTCTGTTATACTTGGAGAAAAAGGGGTTTGTCATATGTCTGCTCCTGAGTCATCCACTTGGCATCTCATTTTCTGCTTCGTGAGCTCCTGCTCTGGGCCACTTGTCACTATGTTTTCCTCCATGTGATGATGCTGTAATGGGGCAATAGAGGGTGATACAGGATGGGCCGTGCTCCCTGTTGTGCCCTGCCCTTGATACTCCCATGTCTTAGTCTGTTTGTGTTGCTATAAAGGATTACCTAAGGCTGGGTAGTTTATAAAGAAAAGAGATTTATTTGGGTCATGTTTCAGCAGGCTGTACAAGAAGCAGGGTGCCAGCATCTGCTCCTGGTAAGGACCTCAGGAAACTTCCACTCATGACAGAAGGCAAAGGGAAAGCAGGCATAGCACATGGCCAGAGGGGGAGCAAGACAGAAAAGAAGGGAGGTGCCAGGCTCTCATTAACAGTCAAATCTCATGGGAACTAAGAATGAGAACTCACTCATTGCTTGCAAGGACAGCACCAAGCTGTTCATGAGGGATCCGCCTCCAAGACCCAAACACCTCCCATTAGACCCCACCTCCAACATTGGGGATCAAATTTCAACATGAGATTTGGAGGGGAAAAATATCCAAACTATAATATATCACCCCACAACAGGTGATAATGTATTTAAGACTTTACTGACCAGCTGGGGATAACTTAGTCACTTAATGTCGTTATAAGGCAGGAAATAATTTTTAACTTGATGTTAAATATGACTTCTCCCATAGTCCACATGAAAAGAGCAAAGGACATGAAACGCTTCACTTAAGAGGGTGCGATCCCTTTGAAGACACATCCTAGTTCTCAGCCTTGCTCCCTGGTCTCCAGACCCACTCTCGTCTCTCCCTGAGAGAGAGAGAGAGAGAGAGAGAGAGAGACTCCTTCAAATTTATTCAGTATACATTTTCACTCCACTTCAGGAAAAATCCACCCCTTTCCTTCTAGTTAGCCTTGTGCTCAGGTATATCACCTAGATCCTCTTGGATCCTTTCTTTTCCTTCCTTCCTTTCTGTCTTTTTTTGACAGAGTCTTACTCTGTTGCCTGGGCTAGAATGCAATGGTGTTGTCATAGCTCACTGCAACCTCCAACTCCTGGGCTCAAGCCATCCTCCTGCCTCAGCCTCCCGAGTAGCTGGTACTATAGGTGCATGCTACCATGCCCGGCAAAGTTTTCTATTTTTTTGTAGAGACAGGGTCTCCTTTCTCAGGCTGATCTCAAACTCCTAGCCTCAAGCAATCCTCCTGCCTCAGCCTCCCAGAGTGCTAGGATTACAGGCGTGAGCCACTGTGCCCAGCCTCTTTTCATTTCTGCATGCCCTTTCCCTGGCTTCTGTGTGCTTTTGCTTCTAATGGTCTGTTCCTGAGACTCTTTGGAAGACTACTCTTAGGCTACTTCAAGTACTTTGAAGAGCCAGAAAGAGCCAGGGCCAGACAGGCAAAGACCCAGCCTCAGCCTGACTTTGTGGGGAGCTCTGGAGTGTAAATTATGCCTCTGAGTTTGTCACAACTTAAGGCCATGAAATTGGGCTTTTATACCCCTGTATCTGAGATCATATTCTAGGTCTTCCTCCCCTTCAAGGTCTCCCTGAATGCACTTAAAAAAATCACTTGCATATGAATCCTCATCTCAGAGTCTTCTGGAGAACCGACCTAAAGCACCTTTCCACTCACTTTCAAGTGTGGGCAAAGGTTCTATAATTCTTGAGCAGTACATTTCCCAAGTCCTACAGACTAGCCCAGGGTCTCTAGTACAGTGTGTCAAATCCTTTAGAGTTCTCTCTTCATCAGGGTGGGAGGAAACTGCACCCCTTTATTACTCCAGTCCCCAGTGGGTAAATTCTGGGCAAAATAAACACCTATCCCAAAGACAAAAAATAATTCTCAGCAATAGTAGATCTAAAACCCATTAAAGAGGACAAACTTTCCCAAGGGCAATACAAGTTGCAAAGATGTGTTCTACCCCAAATTATATTATATAATTAGGCCAAGCTGATTCTACTTCCCCCTTCTATCTCCTGCCCAGATGCCAATGATATATAGGAAATGAGCCCACTACATGCCCTTGTAGAAGAACAAAGCATCTACCCTGAGGGCCATTTTAGGTAGTGCAAAGACTCAGCAAGGGCTTAGATATTAACAATTCTCAAAATTGTCCAGTGGTTCTCAAAGTATGGTGCCAGGACCAGCACCATCTGCATTGCCTGGGAACTGATTGGAAATGCAAATGCTCTGCCCCACCCAGACCTACTGAATTAAAAACCCTGGGGTTGAGGGTGGTTCTGGCAATCTACATTTTAACAAACCCTCCAAGGATTCTGATGCAAGCTCAAATTTAAGTACCCTTGCTTTTTTCAAATCTAGTCTTTAAACAGATAGGAGGCATTAAAATAATGTAGCAAATCCCTAACTAGACTAAAGCCCTGAGTTAGGATTGAGCGTTAAGGGGTTACTGTTCTTCCATTTATGTAAGCAACTCAAGAACCCAAGTAGACCCAAAAGTACTTTGTGTTCTAGTGGGAGGGGAGGGTGGTAACAATGGAGACATTTTACAAATGAAAGGGCTTTAATGGGAATTTTAAATTGCTTTTGCTTCACAAAGAAGAGGTCTGTGGTAGCTTTTCTGAACCCAGCAAATAACATTTTAGCCATTTAAAATTTATTGCTTTACTGAAAGACAGTTATGCTGTTTCCTGGGCTCTCAAACTATTTGTGAAGCTCCAAGTGGTTGGAGGACAGGGTGAGTTTTGAGGGGAGGGATATGAAGTCCAAGGATGGAGGGTATGAATGTGGTTAGGGTGGGAACAGAAGAAACGTGATAAAAAGTGGGTCTGGGATGGGGTGCACCAGACCTTTGCCAAGCATTGGGGGTAGGGAGATGGAGAATGCTCTTTAGAGAATGCTATTTAGTTTTTTAGAAGGAGAGATTTAAGTTAAGGACCATTTACTTTAAGAGGCAGAAATATAAAACTATAATTTAAATCATCTTCTAGGAGTGGAAGCATGCAACTAATTCATAAACAGAAAAAGGTAAAACATAATTTTAGAGTCCTGGAGAAATGGCTTTTTTTCTTCAGATGTGGACAAGAACACCTTTAGCTCTTTTTCACAAGTTCTGGATTTTGTCCTCCTCTCTTTCACTGTATGTGTTCATCTTGGTGGTGTGAACTAAAATAAAATTTTAAGGCTCACCCCCACACCGGCTGACTGAATGGACCCCCTCATGGCCAAAGGAATGCCCTAAAACTAAATTGCCTGTCAGGAGGAGGGAGGTCAAACATGCCTCACCATGACCCTCTCCCTTCTTGGGGACATCCTTTGTAACCCATTAACAAGCTTAAGGGTATGCAAGACAAACCTATAGGCCCTCAATTTACACAACAAATCTATGTCTGGTGGCTTATCTCTGATAAACAGCAACTATGTTAAAACATTCCAAGCCTTTAGACAAAGCTTCATGTCTTTAAACCAATTACAAGCCAAAGAATCTTTAAAACCACCTATAACCTGCAAGCCCCCTCTTCGAGATGGCCCACTGTAAGGCTGGTGGCGGGCACCCCTCCCCTCCCTAATGAAAAAAAGAAGAAGCCCATGAGACCTGTTGAAAACAATGCCAGCAAGGCCCAGCTAAGTTAAAGAATAGCCACACTTGGATGGTTACCCTGATAAGGGTCTCGATTCCTGGAATCCATACATACCACCAGCTCCTCCTAGTTCTCAATACCCACCCTAAGACTGTAATGGAAAATTCCTAACTCTCCGCACCGAAAAACCTCCATCCCCCAGCTCTAAAACATATGTAAGCCCACACAAAACTTCTGGGTGGCACGACTTCTCGGGCCCCTCTCTCCCAGGACTCATGAACCTCACCCAGGCCCCTCTCTTGGGACCTGTTACCCTCACCCCGGAGCGCTCAAATAATGCCTTGTTGCTTACCCCTTTCAACTCTGCTTGTCTTTCTTTCTCTGGCGCCGACCATCCAAAAACCTTACACCCACCTTTTCGGGCCAAACCAATGTATGAGTCCCACGTATTGATTTATGACTTTACCTGTAACCCCTGTCTCCCTGAAATGTATAAAACCAAACTGTAACCCAGCCACAGTGAGTCCACTTGCTCAATGCCTCTTGGGCGTGGCTCTGGGTCATGATCCTCAAATTTGGCTCAGAATAAATCTCTTTAATTATTTTACGGAGTTTGGCTTTTTTTTTTTCTGTTGACAGTGGTTTTCTTGATTTTTCCCGTCAGTGACATCTGCATGATTCAGATCACCCCAGGCTTCCCTATACATGACTTTTGAGATCACCATTAACAAAGGAAATATGAAGACTTTGAGACATAGTGAGTATTAAGGTGAGTTTACTGATGGACAAGTTTAGGAAAAACCTGATTAGATATAGCAGGATTAGGTCCTGTGGGATGGAGTCTTCAAACTGACTGTCAAAGAATTGTTCATAGACAATTGAAGTATTGAGGATTTACTGGCATTTAGGGAGTATACAAGGGAGAACAGCCCCTCTGCAGACTCTCTCAGACCAAAAGCAAGGGTGAGACTTCGAAAAGCAAAGCTGCAAAATTTCTCAAAGACTGATTGGTTGAACAAAGCCAGGCTCATTAGTTCAAGAATGGTTCATTGTAATGAAGCTGGGTGGTTTTTAGGAACCTGTGTTGACCCATTAAGTGTGTTAGGTTGACCCCAGATATATAAGCTGCAAACAGTCACAGTTTCATCATCAAGCTGATTTTCTGCTGATTCAGACCAGTTTTCCAGTAAGTGGATACTCAGTTCCTTTTAGTGGCGCCCTGACCACATGCTATCTTGCAATTTCTGATCCAATCCAGGCTCAGGATTCTGCAAACCTTTTATTATATTAAACCCAGATGTTGTCACGGTGACCAGGAACATTTCCATAATTAGAAGTTTATTTCTGGAAGGAAAAGACGTTAAATGGACAAGGTGGAAAATAATGTATTCTGTGTTGGGAGATCCTCAAGTCTACTCTCACGTTTTAACAATTCGCTAGGAGAACTCACAGGACTCAGCATATAGTCACACTCACAGCTATGATTTATTACAGTGAGAGAATACCAAGCACCATCAGCAAAGGGGAAAAGCACATGAAGCAAAGTCCAGTGAAGACCAGGTATAAGATTCCAGAGTTCTCTCCCAGTGGAGTCACACAGGACATCTTTAATCCCCCCAGCAATGAGCTGTGACAAATGAGTGAAATGTTGCTAACCAGGGGAGCTCATTAGAGACCCAGCAATGGGGGCTGGTCACATAGGCAGCCTCTGCCTAGCACGTCCCCAAATTTCAGACTCACAGAGGGAAAGCAGAGATTCAGCACAGACCATATTGTTTGAACGGTTTATGAACAGTGAGACATTCTTTCCAGTTTGGGTGAGAACCCTCCCCAAAACCCAAGTCAGACACCAGTCAATGGCCAACTTTGCAAGCAAGCTTTTTAAAGAAAGGATAGCAGTTAGGCATGATATGTCAATTCTTTTCTGCACATATCCCCACTTGAAAACATTCTTTGTCATGTTCCACTTCTTTATTTAGAACAACATGGAGAAAATAGATATTTCTACAAAAGATTTATCATTTTTAGGGAAATGCCTATTTCTCCACTTGTGCAGGACTTTTGTTCCTTGGATTAGTTTTTTCTATCAGACCTCCTAGACAAGGATTCAGCAAATTATGGTCTTGGGTTAAATAAAGCCTGCGTCTGCTTTTGTAAATAAAGTTTTATTGGAATGCAGCCATACCCATTCATTTACATAATGTTTATGGCTGCTTTCACTATGGAAGGGCAGATGCGAATATTTGCAACAGAGACTATGTGGTCCTCAGCCTAATATATTTACTATCTGGTCCTTTAGAGAAAAAGTTTGCCAACCCTTGTCTTAGGCCACAAAAAGTACAAGAAATATGCTTTCTTGTAATACTCTCACGTGGGTTCTTCCAAACATGTGTTTCCTATATCAAATAGAGTATTCATTCAATAAGGAGCAAACATTGAGAATAAGACCACTAGATGGGTAATAGTTAACTCTTAGGTTGGTTTTCTCCATGTGAGTGGTTTACCTCTGCCCAGTATGCAGAATTGTCACAATAATGGCTAAAACATTCTAAGAAAAAGTGTCCTCCAATAATACAAAGAACCATTGCTATATTTATTATTTTTTATTATCATAGTATCAGGCTTCAGAGTGTTGAAGAAATCAAATATCGGAGAAATTGACGACTTCTTTTGTTTTGGAAATCCCCTAGTGATCATTTATGGGCTTTAAGATAGTTGGTTTAAGCTAATTCCTTTAAAGGCAATTTTCAGAGGAGAGGGTGGGCCATTTCTCAAAGTCTCATCACTCTCCCTGAAAAAGAGTGAAGTCAAGCACAAGCCTGGGATGCACAAATCCTACAGGCAATCTCACATTGCTTTGGATGAAATACACCTGAAAGTTGTTCCTGAGTAATCATTTCCAACTTCTCTGAGACTTGTAGAGGCAGGAACTTGTATAGGGGCCATTCCAACTCCTGGAGTAGCAATCAGTTAGTATTACCCTGTGTCCCCCTCATATGGAAGGTCAAGATGAGGCCTAGGAGCTCTCCAAGCAAATCTTCCTTCAACATGGAGCCGTTATCACAGGTGGTAGGCGTGAGTCTGAGGAGGTGCCCATAATCAAGGTAAACAAAAGGAAGATACTGAATCTTCAGAGGCATTTCTAGTAATTTAGGAAAAAGCACTGAATCATAAAAGCAGGCCTATCTGATGTTCATTCATTCATTTGTCATTTTTTCACTCAGGAAATATTTATTGATTACCTGGTATGTGCTTGATACTAGGGGCTGGGTATAAAATGGAGCTTACAATATAGTGGAGGAGATGGACATTTAATAAATAACTATGAGGGGCAGTATAGCATAATGGTTAACAGAATGGAGTCAGATTACTTGGGTTCAAATTCTGGCTCTGCCACTTGCTAGTGTGTGATTCTGGGCAAGTTACCGAAACTCTCTGTGACTTAGTTTTCTAATCTATAAAGTCGGGTTATTAATAATACCTACCTTATTTGAGATGAACCAACTAAAACTACACACAATGACATGGATGAGTGTTGCATAAAAGAAGCCAAACACAAGAGTACATGCTGTATGGCTACATTTATATAAAGTTCAAAAACAGGCAAAATGAAATCTATGGTGTCAGAAGTCAAGGTGGTGGTTATCCTTGGTGGGAGGTGATGGTGTAATTACTGGAAGAAAGCATGAGGGGGCTTTAGGTGCAGGTAATATTTTATTGTGAAAAGTCACTGAGCTGAATGTTTAAGTGAACTTTTCTGTATGTATATAAAATTCCCATAAATAAGAAAAAAACCTACAGGAACAAAGTGAAAAGACATATTTAGACATGACATATTATATAATTTTTATTCAAAAATATTTTCTTTATTGTTTTATTTATCTCCATGAAAAATTAGAGACAGTCTAAATGTCCAACAAATAACTTTTTAAAAGATAATCCATGGTGACTACAACATGGAAAAATTCCTACAGGCTAATTGATCAAAAAAGAACATAACATTTTGAACATATATTACACTTTTATTTCTGTAATAATTAAAATTTATCATTAAAAAGAAAGTGTAGGCTGAGCATGGTGGCTCATGCTTATAATCCTAGCATTTTGGGAGGCTGAGCCAGGAGGATTGTTTGAGGCCATGAGTTCAAGACTAGCCTGACCAACACAGCAAGACCTCGACTCTATAAAACATTTTTTAAAAGTTAGCCCGATGTGGTGGTGTGCACTTGTAGTCCCAGATACTCAGGAGGCTGAGGGAAGAGGATCCCTTGAGCCCAGGAGTTTGAGGTTGCAGTGAGATATAATGAGGCCACTGTGCTCTAGCCTGGACAATGCAGTGAGACTTCATCTCAAAAATTGAAAAAAAAAGAAAAAAGGAAAAGAAAAAATAATGACCTCATTGGTTTATTGGGAGGATTAAATGGGATATTACGCTTAAAGTGCATAGAAAAGTACTTTGCATATAGTAAATGTTCAGTAATGTTAACTGTTATTATTTTTATACAACCATATAATTACAGACTGTGAGAAGAAATGTAAGGAAAAATGTGGTGCTCTAATAGTAGATCCAGCAGAAAGTCAAATACCACATGTTCTCACTTATAAGTAGGAGCTAAGTAATGTGTACACGTGGAGATAGAGTATGGAGTAATAGACATTGGAGATGTCATTGGAGAAGAGTAGGTGATTTGAAGGAGGGTAAGGGATGAGAAATTACTTAATGGGCACAATGTGCACTATTTGGGTGATGGTTACACTAAAAGCCCAGACTTCACCACTCCTGAGGATACCCATGTAAGCAAAACTGCACTTGTACCCCCAAATCTATCTATCTATCTCTATCTATCTCTGTATATAAAAGAGTAGATCCAGGATCCAGGTTTGTTTCCCAAACAAAGGACACCTGCCATCTAGGATGTCATGATACTGACACAGAGCTTTAACCACTAAAAGGCCTTGTAGTCAGAGTCCAGAGCCACCAACTTTGGAACAAATGAACACCCACATAGAAAGGACTGTAGGCATTCACTGATAACAACAATAATACAGTATGTGGGTGTAGCTCATTACAGTTTAAAAGTATTTTCATGCAAAAAGACTCATATAGTCATAATAATAAACCAGTCAGGTAGATAACATTCCCATTCTTCAGATGAGGTGACTGAGATGTAATAAATTCCTTAATGTAACACAAAAAGGGGAAGGGCTGAGATGTGAGCTTCGGTTGGTTAAGTCATCTACCTATATGTCCAATTTCAAAATCCACATTTTCCCAGTGCCCCAGAGCTTCCACAACCTTCCACAGAAGGTACTCTGCATCCCACTCCTGTTCCTTGGAAGCTGAGAAGGAAAGGGTTAGCAGCAAGCTGCAATCCAGTCTCTCCTTCTGCTGAAGGGAAGGAAAAAAAGTGAGTCAGTTAAATCTCCTTGTACACATGCTAATGACTGACCTCCTGGCAAACATACTAATAATATTACACTAGTGGAAGAGTCCTTATCCATGGAATGCTGTTAGAAGGATGCACTTGGTTTGTCTGGCATTACTAATAGTAAACAAACCTGGAATATGTGTATTTATGGGGCACGGCTCCTTGGAAAATGTCATGTAGCCTATGTGACAATTAGAATATAAAATGGATACATACCATGACCGAAGCAGCTTTCTTTTCTGTAAGTAATAACTATATACATTGCTCAGAGACTTTATATGTTAAATCTGGGCTGGTGTGTATCTTACTGTGGCAAAACACCAAAACGAAAACAAAAACAAACAAACAAACAAACAAAAAACAGGAGAACTATATTGGTAGTCCTGACTTCTCCCTGCATTGCCTATGTTTAATAATTACTTATAGCCTTGAAATTATTAGTAAAACTTTTTTTTTTTTTGAGACAGAGTCTCACTCTGTTGCCCAGGCTAGAGTGAGTGCCGTGGCGTCAGCCTAGCTCACAGCAACCTCAAACTCCTGAGCTCAAGCGATCCTCCTGCCTCAGCCTCCCGAGTAGCTGGGACTACAGGCATGCGCCACCATGCCCGGCTAATTTTTTCTATATATATTTTTAGCTGTCCATATAATTTCTATTTTTAGTAGAGATGGGGTCTCGCTCTTGCTCAAGCTGGTCTCGAACTCCTGAGCTCAAATGATCCACCCACCTCAGCCTCCCAGAGTGCTAGGATTACAGGCGTGAGCCACCGCACCCGGCCTTATTAGTAAAACTTGATACTGGGCAATATTTCTGATTCTTATAAGTCTAATTTGCCAATTTGATCCCTGTGTTAACTCA
The DNA here is from genome assembly GCF_041146395.1 of Eulemur rufifrons. Taxonomy (NCBI): domain Eukaryota; kingdom Metazoa; phylum Chordata; class Mammalia; order Primates; family Lemuridae; genus Eulemur; species Eulemur rufifrons. The sequence continues at coordinate 124,496,484 of NC_091012.1, forward strand.
GAAACAATGGGTGTAGAGCAGTAAGTACAGCTGTAGCTGTTGAGTGTCCAAAGAGCACACTCAATGGGAAAACATTGTGGCTTGAGCCACACATCAAGGGGCATCCCAGGATGCTCCTAAGATGTGAGTAGCCCAAACTAATATAGAGTTACCTCAGATGAGGTTTAGTTTCCCAAAGTGGGCAGGATGATTTCACTGAGAGAAATATGGGTGTTTCTAGATGGTCACAGGTTCTTGAACCAGAATCTTAACCCTGGAAAAGACTATTATTTTTTACTACACTTCAAATCCAAACCCTGGTTCACCTTCCAAGTTTGCTGGTGGTACATTATTTTGACTAAAGACCATTTGATAGAAAAGAAACAAGAAATCCTTTTTTAGAAGGCTTGCCTGATCTACGGGTATACTCCCCTGAACATGTCCAATCTTGTCTGATCCCAGAAGCTAAACAGGGTTGGGCCTGGTTAGTACTTGGGTGGGAGAAGCCTTACCTGTTCATAACTCACCTTTTCTACAAAGAGGCCTAGTTGGTTCCAATCACTCTAATCAGTAACTGAAGAGCCCCAGACACTCTACATTCTTTCTTTTTGCCATAAGTAAACCCAAGTACTGCCCACAAGCTTGGACCTGGGACTACCTTGTGAATACTTAAAATACCAGGCAAATGCAGAATATTCCATTACTTATCCACAAGCTTCTTTTCCTGAAGCAGGGAAAGGAGATCCATAGGAAGTGACCTGGTCATACCCAATAGGATGATGATGGCTCAGAATAAGGCTAAATTGCAACCTCTGCCCTCCCCCATCTACAAATAAAATTTGTTCTTAAATGACTATATAGAGTGGAGTCTTTTGTGGAAGTGTTCTGTTATTACAAACTATGTGATATGTTAATATGTAAAATGTTATAAACACTTAATCTCCTAGTATGTAATCCATCTTCAGAGCAGATTCTTCTGCTCTGCTTGAGAATTAGGTCACAACTTTCAACTCTAATTTTGGGTATATGTAAGCTAAATCTTCCAACTTTATTATTTCAGGATGTATCATAGTGGGGTAAGGCTGGCCACAGCTGGCCAGGAGAAATGGATTGAAGAACAAAATTATCTAAGTGGTTTCTAGTGGTAATATCTTTAGTCATGGAGCCTCAATAAAATATTTATCTGGTCAATACATATTATACAGCATGCTATGTTCTCTCTTACTTGTGGAAATCGATTCTGTCTACTTGGCTAATGGATACAAAAGCCTGAAGGCACCAGAGTTAGGCAGAGTTTACTGGCTTTTTACAATTCCTCATTAAAAAAAGTTTCCACAGGCACACAGCAGGCTGGCCCTAGGCAAACTGAGATCTACCATTATTTTCTTTCTCTCCCTGAAACAGCTATTCCTCTCACACAAAAGTATCCATTCTCCAAATTACAGTCCCTTGACCTCACCAAAAAAATAAAAAAAAAGTCCTTGCTGTGTCCCAAAGTTCTCTATCAAGTAACAGCAACTCTGCTAATGTAATCATCCACTTCATTCATTAATTCATTCATTTATTCACCAAACATTATTGGGCACTGTTTTGTGTCAGGCATGTTAAGTAGCTGGAGACCTAAAGATATGTAAGAAACCCAATCCCCTCCTTCTTCCCCATCCACTCATCTGATTATCACAAAATTGTGTTGCTTTAGCTTCATAAAAATCTCTTTTATTCCTTCTTTCCTTTATCCCCTCCACCATCATTTTGGCTCAGCCCTCATCAACCAATATTGGGTGTATTGCAGTAGTCTTAACTATCCATCCTCTTTCCATCCTGTTACCTCCAACCTATTCTCCATACATGGACTAATATAATATTTCTAAAATGTTGTTTTTGCTCCTCACTGCCTCAGGTCCTCCATGATCTGACCCCTACCCCAGACTTATCCACTCCCATCCTGTAATAGTTATGCCAAGCTGCTTATGTTCTTGGACTACACTATGCTTCTGTGCCTCCATGCCTTGCCATGTGTAGCATTTTTTTCTGACAGCTTTTATTAAGATGTAATTCACATACCATCCAATTCACCCACTTAAAGTGTACAATTCAATGATTTTAGTATATTCACAAGAAGAGACCCTGCCTCTAAATTTTAAAAAAAAATGTGTGAGCATGATCTAAGGATGGAGTTTTTTGCCCTCTGACATGAAAAGGTGAAGCAGAGGACATGAAAACCCTCACTGAGCATCCTCTGTAGACTGGTCAAAACCACTCCATAGTTGGTAGTCCCTTATCAGGAAGGAATGCTGGTCAGTTGTGCCCAAACCACAAAAGGAAGGAACAGCATTAGGCAGTTGATTGAAATCAATGATAGAGCAAGTCTTTCTATAGGCTGGTTCTGTTTAACCCTTAGGGAAGAAAGCCTAATGATGGTTAGCAAAGGAGGGGGTATAACAGGCATTTCTGACCTCCCATCCCATCATGGCCAGGAACATAGTTTTAAGGTTTCTCTGGGGTCCTCTTGGCCAAGAGGGGGTCTGTTCAGTTGGTTGAGGGGCTTAGGATTGCATTTTAAATTCTCTGCCTTCTAGTTCACATTTATTTTTCTGTTCTAGTTGGACCTCTATGAGTCAGAAGAATATGAAATATTAGTCTTGGTGAGAAGGGATCCCAACAGAGCCATAAGGAAATTTGGTGAGCTCTACTTGCAACATTAAAAGAGATAGAGTAAAAATTAGATAGATTTTCCACACATTATTTACATTTCCTGAAATATGTAATTGCATTCTGTATCAAAGCATTTTTGGCTATAAGTGAGAGAAAGCCCAGCTCAAACTGGCTCATTCAATAAGGAAATGTATTTATTGGCTTAGATGCCAGAAAGTCTAGAGTAGGTCAAGCATCCAATTTGCTTTGATTCAGTAGCTCTACATGGTTCTCAAGGATCCAGATTCCTCATGTCTCTCTGCTCTGACGTCTATGGTATTGACTTCATTCCTAGGCTGGATTCACTCGTGTTTGTATCATGGGTGCCAGAAGCAATCAGGACTATATTTCCAGAGAGTTTGGTTTTCCATAGGCTTTCTCTGAAGGGTGAGGAAGTTTTACCCCAGAAATCCCCAGCAAACCTCTCCTCCATATATCATTTCCAAAACTGTCTAAAGATCTGCCATCCTAGAACCAATCACTGGGAGAGTAATGAGATTTTATATATATATATATATATATATATATATATACACACACACACATATATACACACACACACATATACACATATAAGTTATTATGGGTACATAATAGTTGTATATCTTTATAGGGTACATGTGATGTTTTGATACAGGCATACAATGTGAATTAATCAAATCAGGGTAATTGGGGTATCCATCACCTCAGGCATTTATCATTTCTTTGTGTTAGGACCATTCTAACTCCACTCTTTTAGTTATTTTAAAGTATATCCTAATTTATTGTTGATTATAGTCACTTTGCTGGACTATCAAATATTGTTCATTCTATCTAACTCTCTAACTATATTTTTGCACCTCTTAATCACCCCCACTTTATCCCCCTCCTTCCCTGCTACCCTTCCCAACCTCTGGTAATCATCATTCTACTCTCTGTCACCATGAGATCAATTGTTTTTAATATTTAGCTCCTGTGTATGGGTGAGAACATGCGAGATTTGTCTTTCTGTGCTTGGCTGATTTCACTTAACAGTGTTCTCCAGTTCCAGCCATGTTGTTTCAAATAGCACAATTTCATTCCTATATATTACATTGTGTATATGTACCACAGCTACATAGGGTGAAGTCCAGAAGGATCCCAAGTAGAGGAACTTCTGTTCCATGGAGTTAGGGTGCACCACCCTTCTGGCATGTGGATGCCTTCACCACCAACCCAGAAGCTCTCTGAACCTCATCATTTAGGGGCTTTTATGGAGATTTCATCACGCAGGCCTGATCAATTACTAACTCACTCTCCAGCTCCTCTTTTCTCCCTGGAGGTTGAGGGGAGTGGGCCTGAAAGTTCTATCCTTCTAATCAAGACTTGGTCTTTCTGGCAACCAGCCACCATCCTGAAGCTCCAAGAGTCACCTCATTAGAACAAAAGAGGCTCCTATCACCCAGGAAATTCCAACGGATTTAGGAGCTCTGTCTCAGGAACAAAAGATGCTCCTATCATCCCCATCATGCAGGAAATTACAAGGGATTTAGGAGCTTTGTGTCAGGAACTGGAGTCAAAGACCAAATAGTAGAACAAAAGATGCTCCTATCACCCCTATCACTTAGGAAATTACAAGGGTTTTAGGAGCTTTTGCTGAGGAACCAGGCTAAGGATCAAATATATAGTTCTTATTATGCCATGCTGTCATTAACACCTTTATTCAGGGCTGAATGTTGACGGTGGTACCAGAAAGGAGGAAATGAATTAATCAAGGATGATGAGGAGTTCCTGTGGTTTGAACAAACTTTCCAGGTGATTCTGATGCTCTTTTGCTTCTCTTCTCTCAGCCCCAATAAGGAACATTATGTTAAAGCCTTTTCTATGGTCAATTCTTGGCCAAAACGAAAAAAAAGTTTTTCTTTGATGTTAATTGTTAATATAGTACTGACAACATGTGTTCTGTTATACACTTTATGTGCATCAACTCCATGTACTCATTCATCCATTCATTCATTTTTCATTTATGGTTCTTTAAATTTAGATGGCAGTAAAATAGTGGTCCTTTTACTCCCTAAAAGGTAGTCCATGAAAAGGAAATTGCTTATAGGCACAGAATGGAATTTGGGGTTATAGTTTGACCAAATAGTCATAGTTAATACATGTATACAGAACAACTTAAGATCATTCCCCGGGTTTTCTTCTTTGGAATACTTGCCTCACAGTGATGGAGAAAATCAGATATTCCACTAGATCAGTGGTTCTCAACCTTAGCTCCTGCACGCTGGAATCAACTGGGGACCTTTAAAAACTACTAATGCCCAAGCCACCCCCAGAGATTCTGATTTAATTGATCTAGCCTAGGATTTGGCTTCTCGGTCATGGGATTTTTTTTAAGCTCCCCAGTGATTCTAATGTGCAACCAGAGTTGAGAACCGCTGAGCTTCATGCAGCATAGAATCCTGTAAATGCCACTTGGCACCTGGTTTACTCACCAGATAGGCCATTTTGTTTTTAGTCAGTAATTTTTGTCTATGGTTTTAGGGATTTTTAGAGATTGAATCATAAATTTTCATTAGGTATGAATAAGACTAAATTTCATGGTCTCCCTAAATAAAATTTCTTAATACTATAGGCTTGCTTAATATTTCTGATTAGGAAGAACCCAATGTGGAAATAGAAGGTTCATATTAAAGCAAATCAATAGATCACAAGACAGAAGAATGTTCAATGAATACTTCTCTGGATACCTTAGAGGAGTAGGTTCCAGGGAGGGCTATTAGAGACAGGGGTTGTGACACACACACACACACACACACACACCGCTAAAAACCTATTTCTTTTGGTCAAAATTATTTCAAAATATCAGCAATAGGAATTAGTCCATTGGCTTGAAAATCTGTAACACCTCCTCCACTCTCTCAGGATCAAATGCTAGGATATTACAAGTGCTGCAAACCCCAAATTGACCAGAGAGTTTATATACATTCATCACCTTGATACAGCACAAATTTAGGGATTTTCTTCTTGCAGCTGAGGATCACCTGATATAGAAAGATAATTCCAACTAGTCACAGGGCAATAATATCAAAGATCTCAGTAGAACAGTGGACCCACATCGCAAGACCTCAAGGGTTACCCAGCAAGAGAATGAACCAGAATTCTCTGGTTAAGGCTATGTCTTGCTGTTCTTGGCAAATCCAGTTCCCATCAGACTGAAGGTTCATGTGGCCCCAACTTAGCCTGAACATGTGGAAATGCTGTAGCATCAGGTGCTTTAGAGAACTATTGGCTCCACTTGGAACTGCTCTGTCCCACAGAGACCAGAAACAGGTCTCCCTATTGCTGGTTGCCTCATGCTAGGAAGCTCTGCTCCTTCTTTGCACGGTAAGTCAGATTTCCCCACAGTTAGGTCATAAAAGCTCTTGATTCCATGAGTTCAGAATTCAATTGATGGGAACATCAGAACAGGCTGGAAGAGATAAAATTGAAAAAATCCTTCACTTCAGCAAAATATAGGGATTGGCTGATGAGAGAGAAAAGCCAACGCTTAATTAAAGGATTTCCAAGTGCCCATCATGGTTACAAATAGCTATTTGTTAAATTTATCTTCTTTTTTTCTTCCCAATTGCTGCCTTCAGAGGAGCCTTACCAAATGCTGTTTTGCATTCTCTGTAGCAGTTGATAATTAAAAGTTAGGCATGTTCCTGTGGATAGATTGAGCACCATCATAGCACAATCTAAATAGAAGGAATTTTGCTAGTTTCTGAGGTGTGAGAAACATAGTTTTTAAATTTCTTTTTCTAATTAACTTCCTAGAAATAATTTCAAACTTACAAAAATTTGTAAAAACAAAAATAACCAAAGAAACCTGCATACACTTTACCCAGATTTACCTATTCTCTGCACCTCTCCTTTTGCAAATTTCACACATCATGGCCCTTGCTGCTAAATAGTTCCGTGTGTATTTCCTAAGCATAGAGATGGTCTCTTACATTGTCATAGTATAGTCCCTGATTGATTGGATGCCAGACATTGGGTCCATTGTTATGTGCTGGATTTTTTGTAAGCCATTTTTGTAATATTTTGTAAATGATTTTGAGCTTTTCCCTGGGATGCAGTTAAGTTGCTTGGAAAGAGTTTGATTCTTTCAAGGCTTGCTTTTCAGCTTTGTTAGGCTGGCTCAGACCAGAGCAGCCTTTAGTCTAGGGCTAGCTTGACCCACCATTGAGGTAATACTCAGAATTCTAAGTACAAACTCTACCCAATGCCCATATATTTTGAGGGTTCTCCCCTCAGGCTATTGGGAAGATGAATTATTCCCAGCCCTATGTGATATCCAAGAACTTTTCCGCCTGATCCTTTTTGGAGATCGTTTCCTGGTTTCCTTACACACATGCACAGATCAGTACTAAGCTGAAGATTTGAGAGAAACCATCTACAGGTCTCCAGAGTTCAATCTCTGGAGTTCTCTTCTTTGGTCTTCTGCCCTGCAAATTCTAGCCAGTTTCCAAATTCTTAACTCCAGCCCCCCAACTCAGAGACTAGGGGCTTTGTTTGATTTCCCCTCACTGCACTGTGGCCTGGAAACTCGCTCTCAGGCAGTCAGCAGAGGTAGTTGTAGGGCTCATGTTGTTTCCCTTCTTTTTGGGATCTCTGCCCTGTACTGCCTATTGTCCGATGTCTGAGAACCATTATTTCATATATTTTTATCTGGTTTCTTAGTTGTGTAAAATAGGGGGGAAAATTTGGTCCCTGTTACTTTATCCTGGCCAGAAACAATATTTTTGTCTAATCTACTGTCCATATTTCCATTTTGTCAGTTGACCTAATAATGTACTTTATGGTATTTCTACTTCCCATCCACTATAGTGTTGCATCTAGGTTTAGGTATTGCATTATTTTTCATGTCTTTTTAGCCTCCTTTAATCTGGAACATTTCCACAGCCTTTCTTTGTCTTTTATGACATTGACATTTAGGAAGAATACTGCTCCTCCCCATTTACCTTGTTTTGAGTCTGATGTTTCCTCACAATTAGATTCAGGTTAGACATTCTCAATCAGAATACTAAATAGGTTATGTTGTAGACTTTTCAGGGTATCACATCTGGAGCTACATGATGTCTGTTTCTCCTTCATTGTTGATGTTAATTTTGGTCACCTGGTCAAGGTAGTGTCCAAGTTTTCCATTGTATAATTACTTTTTTTTCTTCCCTTGCAATTAATGAGGACTCTGTGGGGAGACACTTAAAGATCGTGGAAATATCCTGCCTTCATCACAATTTCCCATACATTTAGTATCTATTGATGATTCTTGCCTGATCCAGTCTTTACCATGATGACTGCAAAATGATAATTTTCCCACTCTAGCTCCACATTCCTAATCCTCACATTGACTGGTCAGCCTCTGGCATTCTACTGTAAGCAAGAGCCCTCCCTTGTCCCCCATTTATTCATTTATCTACCTATCTATCTAATCAGTATGGACTCTTGAGTTCCTAATTTTCCATTGGTTTATAATTCATTACCATACTTAGTTATTTTGGTGCTCACATTTGGTGCTAAGATTTGGCCAGTGGGAGCCCCTTCAAGTTGGCTCCTCTGTCCTTAAAGCATGTCCCCATCTTTTCTATGATCACTTTCTTTTTTTTTTTAATTTTTTTTTTTTTTGAGACAAAGTCTCACTGTTGCCCAGGCTAGAGTGCCATGGCGTCAGCCTAGCTCACAGCAACCTCAAACTCCTGGGCTCAAGCAATCCTCCTGCCTCAGCCTCCCGAGTAGCTGGGACTACAGGCATGCACCACCCTGCCTGGCTAATTTTTTCTAGATATATTTTTGGTTGTCCATATAATTTCTTTCCATATTTAGCAGAGATCAGGTCTCTCTCTTGCTCAGGCTGGTCTTGAACTCCTGAGCTCAAATGATCCACCTGCCCTGGCCTCTCAGAATGCTAGGATTACAGGTGTGAGCCAACGCCCCCGGCCTGATCACTTTCTTACTTCCTGGCATATCAAGATATTCCATGTTCATCTTGTATCTACCTTGCTCCATCCCAGGAATCAGCTAGACAGTTTTAAACTGTGAAATGAACCTCTGATGTACACAATTGGCTTTATCCAAGACCAGCCTTATATCAATCTTCATGAAAGAATCTTCATTCAGAAGAAAAGAAAAAACTCTCAGACAACCCAAGTCATCTGAACTTATGTCCCATGCTATCAATCATGTAGCACAATAAATTATGAAGGCTATAACACTACCTATACAACAACTAAAATTTAAATATTTGAAATACAAACTAAACTCACAAGTAATGGATGCAGTGCACACTGTGTGGGGGAAAGGCAAGCTTGTAGCCCTGGCTTGGGCAAGGCAAAGGCATTATATGTAACCAAAATGTTTGTACCTCCATAATATTCTGAAATAAAAAAATATAAACTGAGTTATACCCTCTTCTATACATTAAAGTTGCTCACAAGTTAGTTAGTTCACATATGGTTAATTTACACATAATTCTGGATCACAGAAGTTTCATTATCTTAGTATAATCTGTAGAGCACTAGCATCAGTTGTGTTAGATTGCATTAATAACTCAGTGTCTTTATCCTTCCCAGTATCCATGCCATTTATAGATCTTGCTATCAAAAGGCATAGTATATATTCCCACCCCTTAACTCTTAGTTCAGCCATGTGACTTGCTTTGGCCAATGGTAGATAAAAGACAGGAGAGGCTTGCAAAAGTACTTTTGCAGCTGGGTTTGATCTCTTGCACCTCTGCAATTTCCATGAGAAGGACATGCCTGTGTTAACCCAGGAGGAGGAATAGCAACAGGTAGAACAGAGGCAATCACCCTTGCCTAGCACAGCTTGGATGGGTCATGCCCCAGACATGTGAGTGTAGCCCAGAGCAGCAGAGCTGTGCAGGAAACCCAGCATAGATTAGCTGAGCCCTGTAGATCTATGGAAAATGTTTATTGTCATATACCACAAAGACTTGTGATTATTTGCTATGAGGCAAATGCTAACTAATATATTAGCTAATGTAATTCTCAAGTATCCCTTATTAGATAGGTAGAATGAATACATTATTCTCACTTTACAGATGTGTAAATGAAACTCATAGAAGTCACATGATTTTATCGTAGTCATGCAGCAAATAGGTGGAAGAACAAGATTTCAGACCTGAGGTTTTTGGAGTTCAATTCCAAGGCTCTTGCCACTGCATCTCTTAGTAAAGCTGCCTTGAAGAGTGGAGTTTAAGGGCATTCCTTTGGGAGTCACATGTTCAGTCAAGGTCCTATGACAAATGGTTGCTGAGTTGCACTTCTAGCTGGGCTACTGAAGACTTCAGCGGCTTCACGCTTCCTGCCTGGAAACCACCAAACTTGGGACAGAGAACAGAGTGAGTATGAGCTAGACTGCTTGTCATTGTAATTGGTCATAGTAGTGGCTAATTTATTTTTCATTCCTGAAGCTATAACCATTTGATGTCAACTTGTAATTTATTACAAAATGAAAAGCATATCCATATTCTTTTAAGTTAAGAATTACCTACTTCATTTTAAAACAATGACCAAACAACATAAGAACTATGGAATTGTAATTAAGGCCTAGAGTTTGATAAAACAGGGCTGGTATTACAGTCACGAGCAGCATAAGACATTTCAGTCAATAACGGACTGCATATATGATAATAATAAGATTATAATATCATATTTTTACTGTACCTTTTCTATGTTTGGATATGTTTATATACACAAATACCATTATTTTACAATTGCCTACAGGATTTAGTACAGTAACACGCTATACAGGTGTGTAGCCTAGGAGCAATAGGCTATACCACACAGCCCAGGTGCATAGTATGATATACCATCTAGGTTTGTGTAAGTACACTCTAGGATGTTCAAACAATGACAAAATCACCTAAGGATGCATGTCTCAGAACGTGTCTCCATCGTTAAGGTATGAATGACTGGATTTATTAATGTCTTTCCTCAGGGGAAAAGTATTAAAAAGAAATATAAGTTCTCCTTTGTACTGCTGATGAACTCATATTTCCTTTAACTTCGGAAATAGCAGCAATCACATTAGTTCAGAATTGACAAATTGGCCAGCTCGTATTAACCACAGGGATACTTATTAAATTATAGATTCCTGGACCCTACCACAGACCTACTTAACAATAAAGGCTAGGATAGAAACCTGGGAATTTTTAATTTTAACAAGCACTCTGGTGATTCTTATGCTCAGCCAAGTTTGCATTTAGCTGATGCAGAGGCAAAAAAGGGTTAGAAGTTGTGATTTTAAATATGGTTGGTTCTAGTTCTTGTGCTTTAAGAAACTCATCCAACTTCCCTGGACCTCGATGTTCTTATCTGTAAAATGCGGACATTGGACCAGCTCTGTCCAGAAGAGGCAAATAGAGCTAGCAGAAGGCACTGAGGGTTTAAGCTATTGGTTCTCAATCCCGATATTAGAATCCCCTAGGAAGTTTTTGAAAGTGACAGATGCTCAGGCACCACCCCAGATCAATTAAACAGAATCTCTAGGGGTAGTTCCGTGTGTTGCTAGTTTTAAAATCTCCCCAGGTGACTTTAATGAATAACCATGGGTGCAAACCACTCCTTCAAAAGCTGACTCCAATCACATTCAGCCAGGATGATTATGATTGATTAGTCTTCCTGCGCCTGTCTCCTCGTCTATAACCTGGGAGTCATATCACCCATCTTATGTGACACATTGCTCCTATTTATGGAGGGCCTGCTATTATGATTCTAAGGTCTTTCTCGACAGTCAACCATCTGCTATGACTCAGGAGAAAAACTCTCAGATTAATGAAAGAAATTCGAAACACCCCTCACTGCCAGCACTGGCATCACTCTCCAGCATAACAAGGGCCAGTGAACATTTGTGAGATGGGAAGACACTGGGATTGGGGCAGTTGATTGAAGAGCTCACTCAGAGAAAGTAGTTCTTTCTAAAATGAATTCCAGGACAGTTTTCATCAGCCCTGATGTTATGTCTGTGGATTTCCAAAGAAAACTCACCTGGCAATTGGGATGTTAAGCAGACCAAAGCCAGCAGCAGTGGGGACCCGTACTGATCTTGAATTACCTTTTTCGAATGGGCTGGACTATCATTTGACCTCCACATTCTTTAATTATCAACAGGTCCTTGGGGGATCACAACAGCAGAGAAACTATGAAAGGAAACAGCTGGGAAATGGCATCTGGTCTTCAGGGCTTAGAAAGGAAAAGGCTATTCTTGACTTGTTGAATTTAATGTTTTAATTTCCTGTTCACTTGGTGGCTTTATTGCAGTTTCCCAGGGGTAACGTTTTTGCCATAGGACTGTAAGCCTTGCGGGCTGGTTCGGCTTGTCCTGCCAGCCCACATGGCACATGCCCAGAGGTCTCTTCCTGGGTGGCAGTTTTCCCTCCACTCCATAAGAAAGTTGTAAGGTAGATAAAATATGTCTTCCTGGCCCCACAAGATCCTTTTGTACCCTCAGTGGGATTTTCTTTCTCACCCTCCTCAGACACCCCATGCTTTCTCTCCTCACACCCCACCCCTCATAAACAAATAAACACAAAAAACCAGGTTCTCAGAAATGATCTGAAGTTCATCTACTATTTTAGGAGGTTCAAAGATCTTCTATAATCTGTCCATGCATAGCTTAGTTTAAAACTTTTACTCTGACCCAAAATTTCAGATATCAAGTCAGGGCAGATGTAGTTTTGGAGCAGGGCCCCTGAAATCATGTGAGCAGCTGCATAATCGACCTGCTGACTGGTCTGTGCACGTGTCATGTTTTCAGGATTCCAGTCCTTCCCCTAAGGGTGTTAAGACGGTCTTTAGACCTGTTAGATCATGAAGGGTCCCAGAGAACCCTCCCACAGATGAGATCCCAAGGGTGTCCTTGGGGTCTCTCTGCAAAGCTGAATATTTTGTCAGTGTGGCCAACGGCCATGATTACTGAGCCAATAAAAGTACATGAACTGAGCTGCTGAGTCTGAGGTAGCTCTCCTGCTGCCGACCTTCCACCTTGTCACCACCACAACGGTGAGACTCTTCCTGGTGATGTTAGATGGTTCTAAGGCAGGAGGAGGAGAGGCTGGAAACTGCAAACCAAGCTGATAAACTGCAATATTTACATGCCCAGAGGACAAATTCAGGCACAGGGATATTCCTAAAACCTGACTTAAGTTAATTCCTGCAAGTTTGGAAAATCTTGTGAGGCTTGTGTGTGCACATGTCTGGGTCACTCTAGGGCAGTTCAATTTCTCCTATGTTAACCTCCCTCTATGGCCTCCCACAGCTCCCCCAGAGTCAGTCCTTGGCTCCAGATTGGCTCCTCATTTACCCACAAGTCCCAGGTCTTTGGGCCACCTGGCTATCCCCATTTTTTCCTCATCTGGACCCCTCTCCTCCAGGGCCATAGGCAAAGCACAACACTTTCCCAAATATTCTCCTTTCCCTGTTGTTTTTCATTCAAGCAAAAACTACTTACAAGACAATTAAACAACTTTGCCATTAGTAACCACTAGGAAACACACAGAGTTTCAAATTATTCGAGAAATTTTGACAGAAAAAAATCAATTGTGGTTATCTATGGTTTTCCCTGAAATGGGAGTGGCCTGTCTTAGGAGTAAATCTTTCCACATCTCCTGCACCCCGCCCCCCCACCCCCGCAGCAAAGACCAGCTTCACAGTTTCATTTGGCCCCATTCATCATGGAGAGAGCTTCCACACCTGTCCCTTCACCCCCATCCATGCAGAGGTGGGTCCTAGAGGTGACCCATTAGGAGCCACTGATACTAGCTAGCATTGATTTTTTGGCTTCACAGATGAAACTCCAAAACTGTGTCTTGAACTTTACTGATTTCTTCCTTCCTTATACAGGAAAAGTCAACTTGGGTCGTGAGCTCTCTCTTGAATCCTCTGTAGAAATTTCCACAACAGAATATTTGTGCCTTGATTCAAGATAAGGATGAACACATTTTATGGAACTGGTTTCCTTTGGGTCCCTTTCCTCCTTCTGGGACAGAGCAAGACTGAAAGATTTATGGAGTCAAATGTTTTCTCTTGCCTTAGAGTTACTAGATGAATTTATTTTTCCCTCAAGACAAGAAAACCCACTTTCTTATACACAGTTCTTATGTTCTGTTTTTTATGACCTAAACATTTCCAATACCTCATCAAACAAAAGGACTTCAGAGGGAACAGGAGAACCAAGATCTAATAACAGTATTAGCAATAAATGGGAACTACATTGCCTTAATGAAATCACCCTGTACCAAATCAGCTTTCCTCAGCCATTATAACAATCTATAAATAAGATGAATTTGTTTAGTTAATTTTTATAGGGTGTTCTTTTTCTCTGCATTTACAGCAAGAAAGTGACTTTAATATTAACCCAATCTAATCATCAGTAAGTCACCTGCCAGAGTTAAAAATCATGTTTGGCCCTCTTGGTTATCTTCATAGTTGGAAAGGGACTATCTAAATAAAATATTTTCTTTTTAATTAAATAATCTGTGGAATGTGTAACAAATACATACAATATACCATTCGAAGTGTTCAATAAAATAGTGAAAAGTGAACTTTCACTGACAAAGGACTGTTATCCAAAATATACAAACCCTTAAAACTCAACAATAAGAAAATGAACAACCTGATTAAAAATGGGCAAAAGACTTGAATGGACACCAAACCAAAGAAAATATACAGATGGCAAATAAGCATATGACAAATAAGATGCTCAATATCATATGTCATCAGAGAATTGTAAATTAGAACAACAAGAAGATACCACTACACACCTATTAGAATGGCCAAAATCTAAAACACTGACAACACTGAATGCTGGCAAGTATGTGCAGGAACGTGAAATCTCATTCGGTGTGGGTGGGAATGCACAACCACTTTGAAAGACAGTTTGGCAGTTCTTACAAAACTATTAATAAATATAGTCTTACCATACAATCCAGCAATCATGCTCCTTGGTATTTAGCCAAGTGTGTTGAAAACACCTCCACACTGAAACCTGCACATGAATGTTTACAGTAGCTTTATTCATAATTGCCATATTTTGGAAGCAACCAAGATGTCCTTCAGTAGGCGAATGGATAAACTGTGGTACAGTAATACAATGGAACATTATTCAGTGCTAAAAAGAAATGAGCTTTCAAGCCATGAAAAGACATGGAGAGATCTTAAATGCATATTACTAAGTGAAGGAAGCCAGTCTGAAAAGGCACATACTATATGATTCCAACTATATGACATTCTGGAAAAGGCAAAACTATGGGGACAGTAAAAAGATCAGTGTTTGTCAAGGGTTAGAGAGGAGGAAGAGATAAATAGGCAGAGCACGGAGGATTTTTAGGGCTTCCTCCCTCTGTCCCTGATAAAAATTCTTCAAATTAGTGTTTTTCTTCATAGGTCATTTTTATTTTCATTCAACAAGTATTTATTACTGGATATAGGAAGGAAGAGAGAAAGAGAAGAGTCAAGGATGTTTCCAAGGTCTTTGGCTTGAGCAACTACAAGGATGGACTTGTCATTTCCTGAGATGGGAAAGACTACTCCAGTGGTTTTGCACTGTATCAACTTAGCTAAGCTGGGGCTATGTTTTCTAGAATTCCCTTCCCTCTGGACCTGTCCTCTGAACAACAGACTTATTACATCATGTGTATGGTATGGTTCTGGGTTAGGGCTGGCCAAAAGAGAATATTTCATGAGATCTGCAAGGCAGGATTGAAGCAGCAGCCATTACACTATGAAGGTCAGTGGCAGGTGCCACTGCAGCTCGCACACATTGTCACTGATCTACTGCCTCACCCTGTTGGGAGCTGAGGGGTAGACAGTTGCTGGGCCCACAGCTCTCCCAGATTCCACTGGATCTCCTCCTTCTGCTTTTCTGAGCCCTGGGCCAGGTGCCTGCGCAGCTCCACTGCAAAGGGAGCCAGTTGCTTCTGCAGGTCACCTGCATCATCAAGGTAGAGGTGATGAAAGTCAGACACAGGTTTGTCCTCACCAGTTCCAGTTAGTCCTTGTGTGTTACAGGTGTTCCTCGCTCTCTCGTGCCTCATACTCAGCTTTTCTTCCTGCTGCTCTCTCTACTTACCTCTAGTGGCATCAGGCTCACCCTCAGATGCAGAGGCAACAGCCCTCCATAGACTTCTTCACCAGCTTTCCTTTTTTGCCCCTAATTAATGACTTTTCTCTTATCCTCCAACTGTCCCCTTCTACACATTTACTTCCCTACCCTCTCTGATGATTTGTGGGGTCTTATCCCTGTAAATAAATACATTATTTTATATCACTTACAGTGATTCCAATTTCCTGATTGAATCCCACTGATACACTGCCAAAGGAGCAAATTTGGGTAGGTGATCATGAATTCGGTTTGGACATGTTAAATTTAAAATTTCTATTCTGCAGCCAGGTGGAAATTTTGAATAGGAAGTTTGATATTATGAGTCTGTAGCTCAGGGGGGAGGTTCACGCCGGAGATACAAATTTGGAAACCATTAGTGTGTAGATGGTACCTAAAGCTGTGAGACTAGGTGGCAGGACTGAGTGTAAACACAGAAAAATGGTATAAGGACCAAGTCCAGGGATGTTGTGACATTAAGGAAACAAAATAAAGTGTAGAGAACATACACTGAAAGAGCCAATACTGAATGAAGACAAAAGAAAAATTATTGAAATGAGCAAAGGTTCTCAATTGTTGAGTAAACCTAGAAAATTTGGAAATGGATATTGACCAATTATCAGGCAGATAAATAAAAAATATTTTTAAAAATATACCTTCTAAAGTTCAATGATGTTTTTGTTTACATCTCTCCCATTGGCCAGGTGCCTGGAGTTAGCTACGCTCCCAGCAAAAACGGGTCCCTTGGAAGGATTGTCGCAAGAGATATGGAAATAATAGAAATAGAGAATAGAGAAATAACAGAGACACAGAGACAAAAGTATAGTTTTAAAAAATGGGGGATTCAGGGGTCCTCAAGCATTCTCGTGAACTGTGAGGCCCCGAGTGAAGTCCCGCA
Organism: Eulemur rufifrons; assembly: GCF_041146395.1. Taxonomy (NCBI): domain Eukaryota; kingdom Metazoa; phylum Chordata; class Mammalia; order Primates; family Lemuridae; genus Eulemur; species Eulemur rufifrons. Next base: position 124,513,174 of record NC_091012.1, read on the forward strand.
TCAATATTTATTGGTGCAGTGATTAGTTGCCAGTGGTTACAAATTTACATAACAGATAGTTCATTTAGGTTTTAAGTCTCCCCAAAAGCTTCTAGAGATTCCTTAATTAACTCTATCTATGTGAGCAAATGGTTACAAAATTTTTCTAAGATAAACTTCTAAGTCCTAAGATAAAATTATCACTTAGCAGAAAGGCTAAACAGAAAAATAGAGGCTATATATTTCTTTATCTAGTTTCTTGTTGATTGAGACAAGTGATCAGGAGTGAAGCAGGAACTGTTCCTTAGGCCAGTTGTCTCTAGCTGCAGATGTCTGTCGGGCAGGCATTCTTTGATCAGTTCTCAACCTGTGACCACATACTGGGCTTTGTCTTACAGAAGCATCAGGTGCAAGCCTCCAGGCCTGAGACGAGCATCTCCATGCAAAACGCTCCTGATCAGTGAGATGCCCTCCTGAGGCGAGGCAGCTTTTGATCTGTGAACTAACACGTTCACATATTCCTTCAAGGCAAAGACCTGCAAAACTCCTGAAATCTTTTATATATTTATCTGCCAACAGCCAGGGGCTCTCTTTATTAATCAGGTCCGATGGCAGATTTAGAGCACTAGCAAAATAATTTGGGGCCAATCATAACAGCAATTGTAGTAAAAACAAAAATAACATTTTAAAAATCACATCTATCATTTGAACCATCCTAGAAATTGAGGAGTAAAGTATTCTGTGGTTCAGGGATTGCTGTTTTATTTCTCCAGACCCAGTTTTGTGATACCGTAGGGTGGTGGTTCTTAGGCAGGGACAATTTTGCCTCCCAGAGACATTTTTGGTTCTCATAAATGGGAAATATATATACAGTGCATATAGATACACACACACTCCTGGCATCTAATGGGTAGAGGCCAGGATGCTATCAAAAAATCCTACAAAGCACAGGACAGTCCTGACGACAAATGTGAACAATGCAGAGGTTGAGAAACCCTTACTTAAGGTATAGCTAGTTATCTCAGAAGTAGAATGAAAGTCTTAACAAAACAATAAAATCAGAACAAAATCCAATTTTGTTTATTTTTCAAAGAAATGGTAAAAGCATGTGCAAATGGAAGAAAGGGAAGGAGGAATAGGGTCAGGAAAAGGGAAGAGAGAAGACTAATATGCTGTGCAACACTTATGGGCTCTGAGAAGTACTTAGATCCAATAAACAACTCTTAGCAGATGTGGAAGCACTGAATGATGTAACAGGCTGTGGGAAGTGATCTTCACTCAATCGCACAATGCTACAATGTTCCCTGCAAATTGCTTTACTCTACCTGGGGCCCGATCATCGGGGAAATACATTAAAACTTAGAGTAAGTGATGGAAGGTTAACCCAGGATATGTCCAACAGGCATAGTATCTTCACTTTCCCCAGTCTTTGTGCCCTGTAGTTAGAAACTCTCTGTTGGTCCCTCTAATTAACTGCAGCAGGGAAGAGGTAGCAAAGACCTAGACCTTGACCTCAACAGGTAGGAAACGAAATAGTTTGCTAATTGTAAATTAGGTCAATTATCTTCCAATAAATTGAATTCTCTTCTTCTATCATATCTTAGCCTGGCCATGAGATTTTTCAGCTTCTGCTATTCTCTACTGAGTTGCAACCCTCCCTGAGGGCTGTAGGTGGAATTCTTACAGTCAGCCAGCATGCTCATTATGGTACCCTGAAGGTGCAAAGAATGGGGTATACAAAGAGTGATTTTTAAAAACCCTCATCATAGAAAAAATTATCCAGGCATGGTGGCACGCCCCTGTAGTCCCAGGTACTTAGGAGGCTAAGGCAGGAGGATCACTTGAGCCCAGGAGTTTGAGGTTCCTGTGAACTAGGCTGATGCCATGGCACTCTAGTCCAAGTGACAAAGTAAGGCTCTATCTAAAAAAAAAAAAAACAAACAAAGAAACAAAACAAAAAAAACCTCTCATCTTGTAGAAACACCAGGCAATTAGGCAGCTCAAGTGAAGGGGATGGCCGAGCCATGATGAGCACTGCCAGGCCAACTAATGCACCCTGGAACACACACCCAGGTTCACACCCTCTTCCAGTGTGCCTGTGGCCCAGGCAGACTTGGGGTCTTCCTTCTGGGGAGTCAAGATGGGTCACACCCTTCATTTTTGGCCTTTTTGGCTTTAATAACTAGAAAAAAATCTTACGTGAAATTGCACATTTCACTTGGAAAAAACACAATTTCAATTCTCCACATGCTCAGATATATTACATAGCACATTATCTACATCATTAAGAATGAATGGCTGACTTCCGCCATTTCAGTTCTAAGTGTAGCAAATGCTGCCGGTGCCCTGCGCATCTCCCCGTAGTACTCACGATTCTGTGCACGCAGTCTTACTGCAAGTAATCATGACTGTCTGAGGGCATTCTCAAGCCACATCAGCATGGGTGGCCCTTGTATGTGGCAATCAGAAGTGTCAGGGAATAATGCTCCCAGGACTTTCCTCAGTCAACGACACAGAGAAGTAGATGAACAAATACCCCAGCTTCCTTGTCTCTAGGATAGAACAATCTGAGGCTTGTTCTGTACTGTCTCCCAGAGGTCCCCAGCATGGACCAGTTGGCCACAGCTGTCTTCTGCTCAGGCACATGCCTTTTATTGTCTTCTTCCCTGTCCCTGACTCAGCTCCCCTTTCCCTCACCAGTACTTCTTGGGATTAGTGCCCAAATAAACTACTCACACTCTGCTCAGGGAATGCTTCTGGAGAAACCCAACTGAAGACACAGTCGATGCAATAACTGAAGACCTAGTTCATCCTGTGACAAGGTGGGCAGAGATGCCTCTCTACAAGTGAGATGTACCCGGGAATGTCAGCTAAGGGGCAGCCTTTGGATCATGCTCATGTTTTACAAAGCAAGATATAGAGTGGTTCTCCACCAGAGGGACAATTTTGCCCTGCAGGGGATATTCTGCAATATCTGGAGACAATTTCGGTTGTCAGAACTGGGGAGGAGTGCTACTGGCATCTAGTGGATAAGGCCAGGGATGCTGCTAAATGTCCTACAGTGCAGAGAACAGTCCCCAACCCCTGCAAACAACCCTCAATAGTGCCAAAGTGGAGAAACCCTACCACACTACAACACCAGAGTCAAAAGACCTGGCTCTGGGTACTTTTCTCATCTCCAAATGGGGATAAAATATATACTTCACAAGGCCTTATGGGTCTTATGAGTTGAGGTGACTGGAGCTACAAGCGATTAATTCACACATTCTACAGTGCTTACTAAATGCCAACCACGGATGAAGTTGGTGATCAAACAAAATGGAAAAGACATAGTACCTGCCCTCAGAAGCCCCAGAGGCTGGGTGTGGAGAAACTGCACACACACTTCACTCCTTTCCAATGTCATGCCTGGCTCTAATAAGGCATATGGCGTATATGTGCTATGGCAGAAGAGCAGGGAGAAGGAGTCACGCTTTTTGGAGGTCAGGAAAGGATATTTGAGGTAATTGGTGGAGATCGGCAGGTGACTAAGCACAAAGGGGTCTCTCAGGCAAAGGAATCAGCCTTTTGCAAGGGCACGGAGCTATGAAAGGGCTGTCCTACCTGTGGTATGGTGATTACGCTCAGAGCATAAAAAACACATGAAGGAGAAGAGAGGGATGAGGCAGGAAACGAGGCAGACACCAGGTAATGTGGAGACTCCTTTGCAGGGCTTGGGCAAAGATGGGGGGGTGCAAGTGCTGAGGACACCAACCCTGATGGGATTTGCACAACCCTGAGCATTGAGTGTGCCTTCAATCTTGTCCCCTAGCCTCTCACTTGCCTCACCCTAGTTCCAGCTGTGCTCCTTTAACATGCTAAGAAGCTAGGAAGTCTAGTTTGGGCCAAAAGAAGCCAGTAGATCTTGGGACCTTTTTTTTTTTTTTTTTTTTTTTTGGTAGGATAGCCTGGGTGCTTCTCATCCAACAACATTTCTAGTTCAGATCAGCAAGCAGAGCTTTCCCTCTCTAATTAGCTTTCTTACCTAAATAGAATACTGTTTCCAAACTGACACCTTTCAGATCTAACACACAGCAGATTCCTATTAGTAAGATAATATTTAGTCATCCAGTTCTTACCCTTAGCACAAATTTGAGCATGTGGGGAGGAAAAAGACAGACAGGGAAGAATGAGTATAAAAGTAAAAAAAGGCCGGGCGTGGTGGCTCACGCCTGTAATCCTAGCACTCTGGGAGGCCGAGGCGGGTGGATCGCTCAAGGTCAGGAGTTCGAGACCAGCCTGAGCGAGACCCCGTCTCTACTAAAAATAGAAAGACATTATATGGACAACTAAAAATCTATATAGAAAAAATTAGCCGGGCATGGTGGCGCATGCCTGTAGTCCCAGCTACTCGGGAGGCTGAGACAGGAGGATCGCTTAAGCCGAGGAGTCTGAGGTTGCTGTGAGCTAAGCTGATGCCACGGCACTCACTCTAGCCTGGGCAACAAAGTGAGACTCTGTCTCAACAAAAAAAAAAATAAAAATAAAAATAAAAGTAAAAACAAAAAAAACCCTGTTTTCAAGCCCCTTGAAATATTTCAGAAGTATCCATTTGCCCAAAGACAATTGATATGCTAGTAGAAAACCGTGCTTGTCTATGTCTCAATGAGGGCCATGCATTAAAAAAAAAAAAAAAAAAAAAAACAACTCTTAGTCAAAAAGTTTTCAATCCAACTTCAGTATACTGCTGTATCTATTCTAATACATAATAATCATTATTACTGTGGGTAAGAAAACACATTTATTTTAAAGTAGTCTATAATTCAGGAGTTTCACGGATCTTAGATTCTTCTCATACTGAGACTTTCTTTTCATGAAATCCTATTATCACCATGTCTAGATCTAAACATCAAAAGATTATTTTAGCCGGGCCCAGTGGCTCACGCCTGTAATCCTAGCACTCTGGGAGGCCGAGGCGGGTGGATCACTCGAGGTCAGGAGTTCGAGACCAGCCTGAGCAAGAGCGAGACCCCATCTCTACTAAAAATAGAAAGAAATTATCTGGCCAACTAAAATATACATATAGAAAAAATTACCCGGGCATGGTGGCTCATGCCTGTAGTCCCAGCTACTCGGGAGGCTGAGACAGGAGGATCGCTTGAGCTCAGGAGTTTGAGGTTGCTGTGAGCTAGGCTCACGCCACGGCACTCTAGCCTGGGCAACAGAGTGAGACTGTCTCAAAAAAAAAAAAAAGTTTTCAATCCAACTTCAGTATACTGCTGTATCTATTCTAATACATAATAATCATTATTACTGTGGGTAAGAAAACACATTTATTTTAAAGTAGTCTATAATTCAGGAGTTTCACGGATCTTAGATTCTTCTCATACTGAGACTTTCTTTTCATGAAATCCTATTATCACCATGTCTAGATCTAAACATCAAAAGATTATTTTAGCCGGGCCCAGTGGCTCACGCCTGTAATCCTAGCACTCTGGGAGGCTGAGGCGGGTGGATCACTCAAGGTCAGGAGTTCGAGACCAGCCTGAGAAAGAGCGAGACTCCATCTCTACTAAAAATAGAAAGAAATTATCTGGCCAACTAAAATATATATATAGAAAAAATTAGCCGGGCATGGTGGCTCATGTCTGTAGTCCAAGCTACTCGGGAGGCTGAGGCAGGAGGATCGTTTAAGCCCAGGAGTTTGAGGTTGCTGTGAGCTAGGCTGATGCCATGGCACTCACTCTAGCCCGGGCAACAAAGCGAGACTCTGTCTCAAAAAAAAAAAAAAAAAAAAGATTATTTTTAAGCACCTGTTCAAAAAGACTGGCAGATTTCAAGGCAGCAAAATTAATGGAAAACAATGCCCTGTGAATTATCCAAGACTCAATTATACCACTCAAAATTCATCATTAGGACCATAGGTATGATCTACAGTTTAGTTATTTAAAATTTATTGTCATCAACTGGGAAACTATTCTAATCTCTATCACCTGCAAACCATCTTTTAAAAACAAATAGTCTAATGTCTCTTTACTATCCTGAACTGTAATCCATAGACGATGTAAAGACCCACCACTACAGAATGCCCTAACTCTAACATCATACACAGAGAAATAAAAGGTAACTGGTTAAGTATGAGAACGTCATGTTATGTGGACATCTCTATGAAAGCCTTCGGCAGAAGGAATGCTGAGGCTTGCAACAAATATCTAGAGTCTGCGTGCCTGTAGGAGCGACCACTGCAGACTCATTCCGGTGTGCTGAATTGCTGATGGCTACCAGGAAGAGCCCTGCCATTGACAAGAGATTCCCCAAACAGCAAATAATTCCTCAAGTTTCCACCCAAATTACAACATTCCATGACTTTCCTGGCATTGGCATGTCTCTGAAAATCGGTATGTGTTACAACTGTGCACAAGATGTATCTATATTTTCATTGGTTGTTTGTGCTTTTGTGCACATGCTTTTAACGTTACCGGAAAAGAAAGGGGCCGCACGGGCCCCCACCACCCAGCACCCCAACCCCACACCGCTCAGTTCAGCAGACGTGAGGGCACCAAAAGAGGCAGTATGGCCTGTGAGCCTGGCGCCCTGCAGGCCAGAGAAGTGCGACACCCGATGCCTGGGATGACTGGAGAGTGCCCATGCGCACAAAGGCAGGGCGCGACACTGGCCCCCCCACGTCGGCTTCTGGCACAGCCGGCACTGATGCGCGACACGTGACACACGACTCGTGAAGTGCGACACGTGACACGCGATGTGCGACACGCGACGCGCGACACCCCAGACGCGACACACCACACGCGAAGCTGAGGCGTCCCCTCAGCTACAGGTATTTTCATAATCCCGCTGCAATATTGTGTAGCGCTTCCTTGGGGCGGGTTTCCTGGTGCCCATATTTCTTTTAAATACTTCTGTTTCTTATTTATTTCTTTATTTCACCATATTATAGGGCTACAAAGTTTAGGTTATGTATATTGCGCTTGTCGCCCCTTCCCCCCCCCCACCGAATCAGAGCTTCTAGCGTGTCCATCCGCTAGATGGTGCCCATCACGCCCATTATGTATGTATACACCCATCCCCTCCCCCTCCACATCTGCCCACCACCGGATTAATGTTATTCCTAAATGTGCCCTTAGGTGATAATCAGTGAAACCAATTTGCTGGTGAGTACATGTGGTGCTTATTTTTCCATTCTTGGAATACTTCACTTAGTAGAATGGGTTCCAGCTCTATCCAGGAAAATACAAGAGGTGCTATATCACCATTGTTTCTTTTCTTTTTCTTTTTTTGGAGACAAGAGTCTGGCTCTGTTACCAGGGCTAGAGTGCCCTGGCATAAGCTTAGCTCACAGCAACCTCAAACTCCTGGGCTCAAGCGATCCTCCTGCCTCAGCCTCCCAAGAAGCTGGAACTACATTCACGGGCCACCATGCCCGCCTAAGTTTTTCTATATATATTTTTAGTTGTCCAGATAATTTCTTTCTATTTTTAGTAGAGACGGGGTCTTGCTCTTGTTCGGGCTGGTCTCAAACTCCTGACCTCCAGCTATCCTCCCGCCTCGGCCTCCCAGAGTGGTAGGATTACAGGCGTGAGCCACCGCACCCAGCCCTCACCATTGTTTCTTAACCTGAGTAGTACTCCATGGTATACATATACCACATTTTATTAAGCCACTCATGTATTGATGGGCACTTGGGTTGTTTCCACATCTTTGCAATTGTGAATTGTGCTGCTATAAACATTCGAGTGCAGATGTCTTTTTTATAGACTGTCTTTTCTTCTTTTGGGTAGATGCCCAATAATGGGAGCTGGATCAAATGGTAGGTCTACTTGAATCTGTTTAAGGTATCTCCACATTGCTTTCCACAGAGGTTGCACTAGTTTGCAGTCCCACCAGCAGTGTATGAGTGTTCCTATCTCTCCGCATCCACGCCAACATTTATTGTTTGGGGACTTTTTGATAAAGGCCGTTCTCACTGGAGATAAGTGATATCTCATTGTGGTTTTGATTTGCACTTCCCTGATGATTAGAGATGTTGAGCACTTTTTCATATGTTTCTTGGCCAGACTCTGTCTTCTTTTGAAAAATTTCTATTCATGTCCTTTGCCCAATTTTTGATAGGGTTGTTTGATTTTTTTTTTTTTTTGAGACAGAGTCTCACTCTGTTGCCCAGGCTAGAGTGAGTGCCGTGGTGTCAGCCTAGCTCACAGCAACCTCAAACTCCTGAGCTCAAGGGATCCTCCTGTCTCAGCCTCCCGAGTAGTTGGGACTACAGACATGCACCACCATGCCCGGCTAATTCTTTCTATATATATATATTTTTTAGCTGTCCATATAATTTCTTTCTATTTTTAGTAGAGATGGGGTCTCGCTCTTGCTCAGGCTGGTCTCGAACTCCTGAGCTCAAATGATCCGCCCACCTTGGCCTCCCAGAGTGCTAGGATTACAGGCGTGAGCCACCGCGCCCAGCCGGGTTGTTTGATTTTTTCTTGCTGATTTTCCTGAGTTCTAAATAGATTCTAGTTATCTGCCCTTTATCGGATGTGTAGCATGCGAAAATTTTTTCCCATTCTGTAGGTTGTCTGTTTGCTCTCGTGATAGTTTCTTTAGCTGTGCAGAAGGTTTTTAATTTAATCAGGTCCCATTTATTTATTTTTGTTGTTGCTGTGATTGCCTTTGGGGCCTTCTTCATAAATTCTTTGTCTAGGCCACTGTCTATGAGAGATTTTCCCACATTTTCTTCTAGAATTCTAAGAGTTTGACACCTTAGGTTTAAGTCTGTTATCCACCGTGATTTGATTTTTGTGAGAGGTGAACGTTGTGGGTCTTGTTTCACTCTTCTCCATGTGGCTATCCAGTTTTCCCAGCACCATTTATTGAATAAGGAATCTTTTCCCCAGTGTATTTTTTGTCTGCTTTGTCAAAGATTAGATGGCTATATGAGGATGGTTTTATATCTGGATTCTCAGTTGTGTTCCACTGGTCTGTGTCTCTGTTCTTGTGCCAGTACCATGCTGTTTTAGTTACTATAGCCTTGCAGTATAGCTTGAAGTCTGGTAAATTAATACCTCCCATTTTGTTCTTATTGCCTAAAATTACTTTTGCTAAATGGGGTCTTTTCTGGTTCCATACAAAGCGTAAAATTATTTTTTCTATATCTGTGAAAAATGATGTTGGTAATTTAATAGAGATGGCATTGAATCTATAGATCACTTTGGGTAGTATAGACATTTTAACAATGTTGATTCTTCCGATCCACGAGCATGGTAAGGTTTTCTGCCTGTTTCCATGCTCTGCTATCTCTTTCCTCAGTGTTTCATAGTTCTCCCTGTAGAGGTCTTTTACCTCCTTAGGTATAAGGAGGTATATTCTAGGTATATTCTTAGGTATATTCCTAGGTACTTTATTTTCTTTGTTGCTATTGTGAAGGGTATTGAGTCTTTGATTTGGTTCTCAGTTTGACTGTTATTGGCATATATGAATGTCTCTGATTTGTGTGTATTGATTTTGTATCCTGAGACTTTACTGAATTCATTTATCAGTTCCAGGAGTCTCTTGGTTAAATCCTTGGGGTTTTCTAGATATAATATCATATCAGCAGCAAAGAGTGAGAGTTTGATCTCTTCTGTCCCCATTTGGACACCCTTGCTTCTGCTCTCTTGCCTGATTGCTCTCACATGGACTTCCAGCACTATGTTGAATAGCAGTGGGCAACCTTGTCTGGTTCCAGTTCCAAGTGGGAATGCTTTCAGTTTTTCCCCATTCAGTATGATGTTGGCTGTGGGTTTGTCATATATGGCTTGTATCATTTTTAGGGAGGCCCCGTCTATGCCAATTTTGTTAAGGGTTTTTATCATAAAAGGGTGTTGAGTTTTGTCAAATGTTTTTCTGCATCTATTCAGAGGATCATATAGTCTTTGTTTTAGCTTCTGTTTATGTGGTGAATTACATTTATAGATTTGTGTATGTTGAACCATCCCTGCATCTCTGGGATGAAGCCCACTTGGTCGTGGTGGATTATTTTCTTGATAAGCACCTGGATTCCATTTGCTAGGATTTTATTGAGAATTTTTGCATCTATATTCTTAAGGGATATTGGTCTGTAGTTTTCCTTTTTTGTTGCGTCCTTTCTTGGTTTTGGTATCAGGGTGATATTGGCTTCATAAAATGTGTTGGGGAGGAGTCCGTCCTTCTCAATGTTGTGGAATAACTTTTGTAGGATAGGCTCCTGGTGCCCATATTGAACTAAGGGTGTTTGTTCCACTGTGTACTTGCAGAGTTTGCAGGACTATCAATTCATGGTACACACAGGAGTCTCGCCCTGCTTCACCCACGCATGTACGTTTTCTCTTCTTTTAGGGCCCCTGTTTAATACTACAATGGAACGATCTCTAGAAGAAGCTTTGGACCGTGCAGAGTATGTCACTGAAAGTGCTCAGCAGAGTCCTCCGAAAAGGAAACACTCATCTAGTGGGGAAAAAACTCTGGATGAGAAACTTTATGACATTTATGTTGAGGAATGTGAAAAAGAGCCTGAGGATGCAGAGGAATTGATAAGCAACGTCAACTTGTTAGAGAAGCTTCTTAGGAAAGAGTCCTTGCCATGTTTAGTGGTCAACCTATACCCAGGAAATGAGGGCTATTCTCTGATGCTGAAGGGCCAAAATGACTTGTTTTCAGAGACCATTCGAGTCCCTTATGAAGAGAGGGAACTGCTTGACTACTTTGATGCAGAGGAGCTACCTCCTATGCTGGTTGATGTCCTGGAAAAATCCCAGATTAACGTTTTTCATTCTGGGTGTGTCATAGCAGAAATCCGTGACTACAGGCAGTGGAGTAATGTGGAACCTCCTGGTTACCAAAGTAAGCACATTCTCTTACGTCCAACGATGCAGACTTTAGTCTGTGACATGCAGTCAATTGTAAGAGATGGCCACCAATGGACCCAGGAAGACAAACTTATGCTTGAGAGCCAACTGCTCTTAGCTACAGCCGAGCCCCTGTGTCTTGATCCTTCTGTAGCGGTCACCTGCGCTACAAACAGGCCGCTGTATAACAAGCAAAATATGCATACTGCCGCGATGAAACAGAGCTTCGAGAGGTATTCTTGGCCCTCTCTAAATCAGCAGCAGGAGCTGTCTCGCTGCCCGCCTTCCCCTGAGCTCGGAGTTTTGGCTTCTTGCAAAACAGAAACAGAAAGAAAAGCAGGCCAGCGTTACGACCTGAAAATTTCTAAGGCAGGAAATTGTGTAGACATGTGGAAATGGAGACCCTGTGATTTGGCCGTGCCTTCTGAAGTGGATGCTAGAGGGAAACCGTCTGTCGGATGTGATGACTCACTACCACCGGTCTTGCTGGCTCAGGAGGTAGATGATTGTGTTTTTGAATGGGAAGCTGGCGATCAGTCTCAGAAAACAAAGGCGAGCATCATGCAGTCCTTTCATGATCCACTTTTCTCTGGTAAAATTTGCAAAGGTAAAGAAGCCAGACGTGAGAGCCACACGTGTCCCCCCGCCACCTCCTCAGGTGACCATTCAGATGGTCTCAGGCCGGGGTCACAGACTGATGCCGGCAGGGTGGTCCATCAGTGCCAGGAGTCGGTCCAGAGCAAAGGCAAAAGTCTAGGCAAGATGTCGCAGAGCACCAGTGGCTCAGCCAGTCTCAGTCACCTCTCTTCAGGGAAAAATCCGGAGGAGCCTAAGCCCGAGTCCGTCCAGCCTCCAGTATTAGAGAAAGGAGCAAAACATCACCCTCCACCCATCCAGCCTCCCTCAAGCTCAGGAAAGAGTGTCTCGGGAAACAATTTTCCTCTAAAGCTGGGAGGCAGAGTTCTGAAGTCTCTTGCTCCTGCTCCTCCTCCTGATTCTGCTCCTCCTGCAGCACCAGATCTTTCTTGGAAGTCCCCTGTGGATCTCAGTGTTGTTTACATGCCTCCTCCAGCTGCCCAGTCCCCCGACACCTCCTCCAGAGCAACGTCGGCCACCCAGGCCACGGCAAACACCACTGGCCTGAAGGTCGTCCAACTGGTGGGCCCAATCCCTGGAAACCAGGCTTTGGCGAGTGGTTCCAACGCAGCGCTGGGCTGTCCCCCTGGTGCCTTGGGCCCTGCAGGAATCGGTGCGAGTGGCCCTCTGTCCTCAGGAGGTTGGCTTCCAAATGCACAGCCTGCTGTACTGCAGCCAACTTCTGAAGCAGGTGTTCATCTTTTTGCCAAAGATGCCTCAGGTGTCAGGCCCTTAGCTCTACTCCACGTCCCACCTGGTTCCCTCCTGTTGGGCACCCAGGAGCAGGAGCAATTCTTGTTGATTCCGCAGCGACACTTTCAGGGAACCGTAACACCTGTCTCTATACAGCTCGTGCCAGAGGCTTCTGCACAAGCTTGGAGCAGTGAGGGACAGGCCTCGCCCGCTCCGCAGGCGGCTGTCGTTAACCGCTCCGGAGGAGCAGGAGCGGGAAGTGTCCAGCAACCCCAAGCAGCTGTGCCGTCTCAGCTCGGCCCTGCCCAGAGAAGACCTGGGCAGAGCCTTCCTCAGCGGGGGTCCCAGCTGCCCCCTGCCTTGCCATAGCAGCGGCAGCCGCTGCACTGGGCGGTCTTGCAGCAGCCGGTGCCTTTGGCCTCAGCATCCGCTCAAACAGCTGAGCCGCAGCCGCGTGGCCGCGCAGCAAGCCAGTCCAAATGTAAAAAGGAGAAAGGCACCCCGGCCCCTCCAAAAGCCTGAGTCTTCAGTTATTTCCTCTGTCTTCTTTAGAAACCCAGGGGCATTGATGCAAATTAATTCCACATTCTTACTTCCTATTTGGTGTTTTAAATGTGTCGATTGATATTTTACACTTTAAGGTACATGCTTTATACAGAAGCACAATCCCATGATTTTTGTATAGAAACAGGGAAGCGATTTAATCAACTAGGAGTTTTTGCTGAAGTTATTCCTTTTTGTGGTAGTTAACATAAATATTTTAATATAATATTTTAAAGTGTATCCAAATCGAATGTAGGTTCAGTTTACACTCCTAAAGCTTATAATTTTGCTAAACAATAAAATTGCGATACCAATAAATTTGAAGTTAATATTTTAACAAGAGGAGCAGGATTTTTAAAGTTCTTAATTGTGTTAAAAACGCAATGTAAAATTTACTATCTTAACCGTTTTTCAGTGTCCAGTTCAGTAGTGTTAAGCACATCCACGTGGTTGTGCCACAGATCTCCAGACCTTTCTCGTCTTGCAAAACTCACACTCTGTGCCCATTGAACACCAAGTCCCCATTGCCCTCCTCCAGCCCCGTTAGGGCACTTTCTGTCTACTGTCTCGAAGAGTCTGCCTATTCTGGGCACCTCATGTTAGCAGAATCATACTGTTTTCCTTCTTTTGTGACTGGCTTATTTTACTTGGCGTGATGTCCCCAAGGTTCACCCATGTTGTCTCAGGCGACAGGAAGGTCATTGCCATTGCTCTTTAAAAATGGTTTCACTGCACATAATATGTACAGAAGTGACCTGAGAACTTTGAGAAACATCTTCCCAAAGAATGTAATTGGTATTTCTTTAGTTGAAAAGGCTTTTTTACAGTGTTAGAAATGTAATTACTACAAATCCATTTTGAAAAATAAAGTACGACAAAAAGGTGCTAGTCACATTGTGACGTTGGGAATGAGTACATCAGAGATCTCCAAAGCTGTGGGATGGAATTGGTGGCAGATTTGCTTGTGTGACGGTCCCCAGCCCTTTCACAGGCCCCACTGGCACTCCGTGCCCCGCAGAGCCTGGCTCTCTTCCTCCAGGGCTGCTGTCCCTGGCCTTGAAAAAGCCCTTCTGGGATGACTTGTTTTCTCTCCCTTTAGAAAGTCAGTTACACTGTTGAGAACAGTAGGTTATTTGCAAGACTTTAATGGCGAAACATTTGAAAATTCGTTTTATTTGCTTTTCAAATATCTGTGGCCTTGTTCAATATTTAAACAGACTCCCCTCTTCTTTTTCTTTCTCTTCCCCTCCCTTTGTTTATTCATCATCATCAATTGTTCAGCAGTCCCTGCTCCCTCATCTCTTTCTTGTTTCAATGGGACTCAAAGTTACCCAAGCTTTTCTGCCCTCTTTTTTCCCTTTATTTATCCTCTTTTAGAACTTGAAGTATAATTCACATGACAGCTATTTTAGAGTACAATTTAGAGTGGCATTTAGTACACTCACAATGTTGTATAACCACCACTTCTATCTATTTTCAAACATTTTCATCACCCCCGAAGAAATCCCTGTACCCGTTAAGCACTCATTTGTCATGCCCCCTCCCCCTAGCCCCTGGCCACCACTAATCTGCTCTCTGTTTTTATGGATTTACCTATTCAAAATACTTTCTGTAAATGGGATCCAAAAATATGTGGTCTGGCTTCTTTCACTTGGCATAATGTTTTCAAGGTCATCTACACTGTAATATGTGTCATTACATCATTCCTTTTTGTGACTCAGTAAAATGCCATTGTTTGTATGTAGTACATTTTGTTTTTGTTTATCCATTGATCCATTGATGGACACTTGGGTTGTTGCCACATTTTGGCTATTGTGGATTGAGCTGTTATCAATATTCGTGTAGAAGTATTTGTTTTAGTGCCTGTTATATTTTGCTATGTTACAACTTTGAAGGGCTACCTGTCTACATAATACTTGTTTTGTAAGTACACATGTGTGTTTCTCTGCCTTTTGCCTTAAGAAAATAAAAGGAAATTTGGTCTTGCAGTTCTGGAAGATGTTAGTCAAGAGATAAGTAAGTGGTGAATCTTACTTGAATTACCCTATTACTAATGTGCTACTGATGCTGTTAAAGAAAAATTCAGCTGACTTCAAGCAAACATGTCAAAATTTCCATCTAAGTGACCTGAGCTCATCAGACCATTCTGGACATAACCGGCAATGGTCCCTGCACTTTCAAGAAGTGAAGGAATGCAATGAAGAGTTTATGCTCAGCCTTGGGAGCTAAGCAGAGACTCAAACTCTGTGTATTGTCACATTTGATGCACTTCCTTTCTTTACTCTCTCTCTACTCCTTTTAAGTACTAATGTAGCAACAGCCAAATTTGTACTTGAGTTATGTAGCCTTTCCTTTCCAGGCAGGCAAATAAATTCAGCTTTGTTTCAGAACATCATTTGGTGGTCTTTGCTTCTTTTTAATGATCCCCACCAAGGTGGATAATTTGCTACAACTGCCACAGTGATGAAGAGGTAAGAATATCACCCTTGAAATAAAATCCCTGAGTATGTATTCAAACAACTATGTAAAGAGGATTGATTTCCCACAATAATGTTGGGGATGGGGGAGAATACACATACCAAGGAAAAGTAGAATGCTTCTTCAGGATCTCTTATTCAAACCCCATCTAACTGTAACCTTTGGCAATTTAAGCTAGATTTGCAGTATGATAAAGTCTCAATAGAAGATGGATGTTACATATATAAAGATGAGTACACAATAGAAAGTATGGGAAATAGAGGAAGGCTCAAAATTTTCGTGTCTTTTCACCCTACCACAGGTCAGAGGTCAGGAGACAGACCAAAGGGATGATGGAAACAAGATTCCAGGAGAAAAGTATTGCCCAACCCATGTAGTCCTGGTATATGTATCTGCACAGAGAATTTGTACTTATTTATAAGTGATAAGCTCAAAAAGCTATAATTCTGTTTTAGATTTCTGTTTTGGAAACAAGCCCAATTCTACTAAGAAATATTTCTTAAAGGCAACAGTAATATCTTAGTTTCCTTACTAGACAGGCTGTCTCCAGGGTTCCATTCCCATTTCTCCCATTTCTCAACTACTACCGATATTGTTTGTTTTTATAGCATGCTGCCTCCCTCAAATGTCACCAAGATAACCTGTTGGTTATGGAAAGCTGAATTTATTCTTTCTCGTAAGGGAGAGAACTGCCTTGACAGAGTCTTAGTAGTATTTCAAGTAGTTAAACATCTTTTTCCATAAAATCTAATCAAATAACCCTTCATCTCCAGTACTTCAGTGTTTCATCTGTAGGGAAAATGTACTTAGCTGCTTTAATTGTATCTTGAAAAACATGTAGGTTATAAAATATAGGATTTCCCCCCTGTGTTCTTATTATGTGCTAGGAACTGTTTTACATGTTTTCACTCACTCAGTCCTTGCAAGAACCATTTACAATTATAAAAGCGGAAACAAGGCATTGGGAGCTTAAGTAATTTGCTCATGGTCACCCAGCTGTGAAGTGTCAGAGCCCAGATTTTGACTTAAGCCTTTTGGGGTCAGAGACTATGTTCTTTCCCACACTACTCTCTCCCCTGCCTTACTGAGGGCAAGATATATACGCCTGTCCCCAGTAAGCTGACAATACGGTTGCAGAGAACCCATAACATGGATGAAATGACAGGTGGCAGCCTGCCACTTAGCTATATGTTGGCATTTGTGAGGAGCTTGTAAGTGACATCTCTGCCATAGTTTGAAGACAGTTGAAAGAGAGAGAGATTCAGCAGTGAGACAGCTGGACATCAATATATACTCTTTAGAAATGATACTCATATATTTGAGGACATAATTTAGATCTGGTTTCCTAATACTGTACCTTGGTATTAGAGAGACTCTTCCACTCATTCACAGGCAGCACTAGAGAACTGCAGATCCCTCTCATGGGCATGGCCCTCCCACTGGGGAGAATTGAGTGGTCAGGAGAGGCCACAATTTTACTCTAATGAAGAGCTTCTTAACCCCTGGGCAATAAGTCTCTTTGGCATTTGATGAAGCCTATGGATCCTTTCTCAAAATAAAGTTTTCAAGTGCATAAAATAAGATACATGGTATGACAAAGGCAGCCAATTCACTAAAATATAACCCTGAAAGTATATTCAGTAAATACTTTTATGATAAATCTATGTGCTTCTTTATTAACACATTAAATAATAATATTTAGTGGTGGGACTGATAACTACCATTATTTTGAAGTAGTAATGAGCGTAAATGATATTTTGAGATATCCGCAACAAGTGAAATGTTATATGAAAACATTTCAACTAGCTACAAATTTATAGACATTGATAATACTACTGTGGTTTGCTGTCTATATTCATAATTGCATGAAATATTACATTTCAGTTAGAGGTCAGAGAAAATTACAATGTAAGAGTTTTTTTCTTCGTAAGTTCATGGATCCCCTGAAAGTGTCCATGGACCCCAGGTTAAGAATTGTGTTTCTAATGGAAGATCCTCCCCTAGAAACAGAAGAAATAGTTAATAAGCATCATCCCCAACAGTATATGACCAAGTTTGTTTAAATTGTACATAATGGCCCAATTATTGAGTGGTTATCATAGCAGATTTGAAAGGAGTTGCTTACAAAGCATGCATTATTCATTTAACTCTCAAAACAATCCTATTGGTGGTTTGTATTGTTAACTCCATTTTCAAGTGAGGAAACAGAGTGGTTAGTGTAACTTGTCAAAGGTCACACATCTAGTTAATACAGGAGCCAGGATTTGAATTTAGGTAGTCTGGCTCCAGAATCCATTGTCTTAACCACTAAACTGAAGCTGCATAACAAGTTTAGAGAGCTAGTTTAGAAAAAACTAGGGCTAAGTATAACTACTGTTTATAAAGGTGTTTCCATAGGAAAATGCTTATGAATAAATCCTTGGGAGATAACCCTTCCATAGACTGGAATATAGAGATCAGGGATTGTCGAACATTCTGTAGTTGCCTGTTACCCACTGTACAGAAATAAGCAGAATTATCCCAAAATGATCTCACTCTGAGTTGCCTGGACCACAAATCAGCTGGGGCTGGAGCAGAGAGGGGAGGGGGCTTCCACTGAACTCAGCTTCCTATGGGACTAGTGGGTCCCTTCCCCTGTCTGGAGGGCTCATAATTTCTAATGGGCTCTGTCAAGAACTGTGAAGAGTCTGAGATTTCTCCCTGCTTGCAAGCTAACAAGTTAGCCTGCCACAGTTTCATGGGTGCTGGCAGAGGACCCAAGAATATCGGGTCAAAGACAAAGGACTTTATTACTCATAGCACAGCAGGCAGCATGAACTTCATGTTTGCATTGGTTCCTTTACCGCCCCCCGCCCCCACACAGTCCCAGGGGGGCAACTCAGAGGACGGTCCAGATGGATGCTGGTATGTGTCACAGCTGAGGAACCAAAGCTTGGGAAATACCAATATTTTGGTATTTCCAAAGGCAGGAATGCAAGCAAACTTACCCGATTGTGCTCTTGAGGGAGATATTATCTTTATTATACTGGTCAACAAATTTGCCCTTCGCTCCATAGGGAGACAGTATTTCTATCTCCTAAGGCCATTCACTATGCAAACCTCCTTGAAAAATTAGTCCAAAATAATCAGTGCCTCTACTCACAAGACATGCAGAGACATGAGAAACCCATAGAGATGTGTCTCTCAACAGACTTCAGGAGCTGGCAGCTGGAATTCCTAGACAACTCCTTTAAACAGCTAGTATCCAACTCCAGAGTTCCTGGTACCCAAGCAGTTTGTGTGTCCTTTTGATGATAAAGTCATTTTCTCATGCTCACTCTATAAAAGGAGAGCAGTAGGGTGCAGGTGCCTCTACTGGAACGTGGACTCACACCATGTATTCAGGAGGGTGCTAAGGCACTGGCACACTTCTCTAATGGAGGAAGAAAGGAAGGGGACCTGTGCCTTCTCTTTTCTTGCTATCCTGGCCTTGTTAAGTTTTCCTTTGCCCCAATAAAGCCTATGACTTAATTTATTCTAAGCTCTGGTGCATGACAGGTGAGACGCAAATCATCTCAGTACAGTAGATAAAGAAAAATGACGAGACATCTAAGAATTTCTAGCCCCCAGAACGAGGAAGATAAGACAGGACAGGCACCCAGCAAAATAGAATTGCTACAGGAGACAGATAACTTTTAAAAAATAAAACTAAGACTTGAAGAGATTCAAATACAGCATTAGGGTGGCCAACCATCCTGGTTCGCCTAGGACTGAGGGAGATTCAGGAACGTGAGATTTTTTCAGTGCTAGAATCAGGACAGTCCTGGGCACCCCAAACTAGTCAGTCACCCTATGCATGCACACATCCTCACACACACACAGACTTTCTGTAACTAGATGCCAGGATTTCAAATTGAAAAATACAGTACATGAACTAAAGGAGAGGATGGCTACTACTGCATCCAGAGTTAGTAATCTGGGTGAAGAGGAAGAAATACCTCAAAACATAATATCTCAGAAATACAAAAAGGTGGAATTATGAAAAATTAAGAGACTTGGAGGATACATCTAGGAGAGATAACAAACAAAAATAGGAGATCAAGGAGGAGAAAAAGGAACTGATGGAGGATAAGCATGATTAAGCAAGTACAATTGACCCTTGAACAACACGGGTTTGAACTGCATAAGCCTACTCATAGGTGAATTTTTTTCATCCAAATGCAGATTGAAGGCCGGGCGCGGTGGCTCACGCCTGTAATCCTAGCACTCTGGGAGGCCGAGGTGGGCGGATCGCTCAAGATCAGGAGTTCAAGACCAGCCTGAGCAAGAGCGAGACCCCGTCTCTACTAAAAATAGAAAGAAATTATCTGGCCAACTAAAATATATATATAGAAAAAATTAGCCAGGCATGGTGGCGCATGCCTGTAGTCCCAGCTACTCGGGAGGCTGAGGCAGTAGGATTGCTTAAGCCCAGGAGTTTGAGGTTTCTGTGAGCTAGGCTGACGCCACGGCACTCACTCTAGCCAGGGCAACAAAGCGACACTCTTGTCTCAAAAAAAAAAAAAAAAATTAAAAAAAAAAAACAAAACAAATGCAGATTGAAAATATAGTATGTGCAGAATCTGAAACCCACATATAGGAGGGCAGGCTTTTCCTACACGTGGGTTCCACCAGCTGACTGTGGGACTTGGGTATGCATGGATTTTGGTATATACAGGGATCCTGTCACCAATCCCCTAAGCATACTAAGGGATGACTGTAATAAATTAAAATTTCCTTGAACAAAACAAAGACCCAAGTTTACAGATTGAAAAAGTGTACCAAGTTCCCAATTGATTCCATGAGGATGATAGTACATAATCTACATATTATAGTACATTAAATTATTATTCAACAAATAGTGATTCCCTCTCCCTTATCTAACATGCACGAGCAGGTTGTACTTTCTAACTCTTGACTTTGGGTTTGGCCATGTGACTCACTTTGGCTAATGGAATGTTATTAGTGGATATGATTCCAGCAGAAACTTGAGTTATACCTGCATAGTGGGGCTCACCACCCTGTGCTTCTGCCTTCTACCATGGGAAGAACATGCTTTGGGAGACTCCTGATCCAAGGAGGATGAAAAATACATCAGGCCTGGACCTAACCTGAAGCTTAGAGGTAAGCCCAACCTAGATTTGTAGATGCGTGAGTGACAAATAAATGCTTGTTGTTTGATGTCATTGAGATTTTGTGGTAGTTTGTTACGCAGCATTATTGTGACAATAACTGACTGATAGATATATACACTTATACATACCTTGGTAAAATCCTGAACTCTCAAGAATAAAAAATAAATCATAAGCTTTCAATCAGAAAGAATAAGTTATCTACAAATAGAAAGAAGATGAGAATTGAGCATTGGACTTCTCATATACAACGCTGGAAGGCCTAGAAGCTAGAAAATGTTGAAATAACATCTAGAGACCACCGGGAGTAAAGGACTGCAACCCAAGAATCCCACACCCAGCCAATATTTCATTCCTCCATCAGGGAAAAAAAAAAAAAAGAAGAAGAAGAAGAAGAAAAAGAAGGAGGAGGAGGAGGAGGAGGAGGAGGAGGAGGAGGAGGAGGAGGAGGAGGAGAAGGTTTTTGAGGATTTTTAAGAATTAAAAAATTTTAACAACCACATGATCTATTTGAGAAAAATACTCAAGAAATCATTCTAATGAAAAACAAATAGAACAAAAAGAGAGACCTCAAGTATTAAAGTTTAAATTAAATGAATAATGATTGTATTTATGAAAATATGTAGTAAGTAGTTTAAGCTGATCATAAGTGAATATCTTAGAATATGTAATGTAAGTACTAAATAAGGATTCTTAAGATAAAAGGGGTTGCTGCAAAGGCAATTTTAATAATAATCTAGAACTAAACTATTTCAGAAAAACCTAGGCACTGGGTGTGCTGAGCATAGGGGTGGAACGAAGAGATAGCACTGCATAGTTCTGAACTAGGGCAAGAGGGGGAAGGTGAATTAAAATAGTCTGACAACCTCATCATATTAGAGTAAGAGCTTCAAGGAAAAATAGATTGTCTCAGTGAGAAAATAGTTGGGGGGTCTTGTTTTCAAGTAATGGTAACAAAATATGCAATTGGTTATGAATACCAGATGTTAATAAGTTGCTGTTAAGAGAGTAAAAAATTACAATGGAATTTCCAAATTAGCAAGGGCAAAAAATGGAATGGATAGCAACTTCATAAAGCCAACAAAAATAAGGGAAAAGAAAAAGAAGAAACATCAAAGTAAAATGATATGGCATAAACACAATAGAGAAAAAATAAAATCAAGTATATCAGTCGTTTCAGTGGATGAGAATGGACTTAATTTCTATCAAAAGATAGAAAATATCAAAACGAGTTTAAAACAAACCCAGCTATAAGATAATTTATAAGAAATAAAGAGATGGCAAGCCAGCATCATAAAAAACAGAAATGGCAATATTATTATCAGGAAGGGAAGAATTGAAAGTGAAAGAACCTTCAGAGACTGAAGAGGGACATTCTGGAATGGCAGAAGGCACATTTTAAGAAAAGAAGCAATGGTCATGAACTTGTATGTCTCAAACAACATGGCAGCTAAATATATATAAGGAAAGGCAAGGATTGAGTCTTGAAGAAGGCCAACATTTATAGGTTGGGAAGAAATGAATAAGCCAGAAAAGGAGGTTGAAAAGAAATAGAGGAAGAGCAGGAAGGTAGGAAAGGGTAACTCGATCCCTGTACCCTGGGAGTCCCCCAATCTACAGGTAAGGATGACCCAAGCAATAGTGGTCAGACTGACTTTTCACCCAGGGCCAGCTCCGGGCTCAGAGAAGATAGGACCTGGGAGACCACACTTCCTTCCCTGCAGGGAGGCTGAGGAGACATAGGCTTTTGCCCACAAGCCTCCATTCTCCTGCATCTGCAATTTGTAACAGATTGTAATTGAGATGCACAGTGCAGAATTCAGTTCTTTTATCTAAATGATTGTTTTGTAGGCTTGGAGTGTTGTTAAGAAAGGAGCAGTTGCCCAGTGTATGGGTGATATTGTGGAACACTCCAGCATGTAGGAATAAAAAGAGAGTGCCCATTATTTGCCATTAAAAGATCTGCTTGACTTTCTGAGACTTAAAAAGTCAGCCCATGTTAAGACAATGTAATGTTTCCAATCGCTTCTTGG
This sequence comes from Eulemur rufifrons, assembly GCF_041146395.1. Lineage (NCBI taxonomy): Eukaryota > Metazoa > Chordata > Mammalia > Primates > Lemuridae > Eulemur > Eulemur rufifrons. The sequence goes on from NC_091012.1 coordinate 124,535,539, forward strand.
CCTTTTGGCTAAGATCAAGTGTATGGCTAAGATCAAGTGTAATGGTCCTTACTCACTAAAAATCCCCTTTTCTCTTCTGTGAACTAATCAGGAATCTATGCTTATTGTCAAGTTTTAGTGATAATGTTAGGGATTTTTTCTAATATTTATAGGAAATACAACTGTTTAATATTGGCAAATACAGGTCAATTCCCATTTCTGTGCCATATGCTGTGCAGAGCTTTTGTTTTTCGGTCATGGTGATCTGTCACAATTAGTACACTTTCTAAATGATACTCTCACTTTGCATATTGACTGACCCCCCACCCTTAATCCCCAACACACACACACACACACACACACACGCAAACACATAAACACACAGGCAGTAAATTGTGAAAGAAAAATAATACACCAAACAAAACACATGGATGATCAAAATGCCTCTTACCTTGGATTTCTACCTCTACCCATTCTTCAGGGTTTTGCTGGCAGTTTCAATAAGCACATATGTAGGGAATTGAGGCTGGAGGATAAAATGTAGCTGGCCTGATTTGAGGTTGAACAGGAGGAAGAAAGTTAAAGGGCAATTGATGACCCAAACACCTGAACTTCTCCTGACTGCACCAGGTAGAAAAATAGTCACAACATCCATTCAGGAATTTACCTTAACAGGAAACGAATACAACCAAAATCGAGTGCCATGCTACCCAAAGTGTGGCCCCTGGACCAGCAGCATTGGCATCCCCCCTGGGAGCCTGTTAGAAATGCAGACTCTCAGGCCCCAGGCCAGACCTACTGAATCAGAATCTGCATTTTGACAAGATCCCCACTAAAGTTTGAGAAGTGCTGCTATGGAAAATCTCCTGGCAAGCTAATAAAGAACACACAATCCCAGGTTTGTTGAAGTAGGATGCAGCCTGGCCCTTTGGAGTTTTACCAAGTTCCCCAGGTGATACCAGCCAAAAGTACAGCACCACTACACTACAGCTGTGCTGTTCAATACGGGAGCCAGGAGTCACGTGGGGCTATCTGCATTTAAATTCAAATTACTGAAAATGAAATAAAACTAAAAATTCGGCTTCTCAGCCACTAGCCGCATTTCAGTGCTCAAGAGCCACATGTGGCTAGTGGCTACTGTATTGGCCAGCACAGGTCTAGAATGTTTCCATCAGTGCATAAAGTTCTGTTGGACAGCACTGGTCTCATTGATTTTCGATCTTGGCTACACATTCAAATCAGCAGCCATAGTTGGTTTTGTTTTAGATTTTAATACAGAGCGTTTCTTATTTTAGGCCTTGTTATATAGACATTTTATCTTCATAGAAATTTTTCCCAGTGATTTCTAGTAAGAATGCTATTAGGAAAACCAAGATCTTGCTCTCTATAAAACCTCACATATTTTACCTTTAGATGATCATGTGAGATATTGTCACTTAAGTCTGCTGCAATCCAGGCTGCAGTACCAGATTCTACATAGGCAACTTCGTGGATGTGATACTTTCTTCATTTTCCCTTTTATTAAAATTGAAAATATCACATGAAAACACAAAGGAAAAATTTTAAAAGATTCCACACAGCCATTATACTCTTTCCCTCACATGATCATTTTTTGTTCAGGAACATTACCCTCTAATCTTTGCCAATTGCACATAGAAACTGATTTTTCACAGGCCACCCAGCCAGGCTGTTCAATAGGTTGACAACAATCACAAAATTGTATCTCTCTAGATCAGCCCCCATCCCCAACCTGCAGAACACACAGAAATATCATCTCCAAATGCCTGCTTTCTGGCTTCTTGGGAGGGTGGGGTGTCTGATTTGTCCTACGTATATTTTTGTGCACATATAATGCGTCTTCTTCAGCCTTTGCTCCCACAATGACAGTGATGCCCCAGGCACACAGGTTGCTATAGCGATGTCCTTTGCTGCTTCTGACTCACAGACAGGCCTCCGTCTCACACGCTAAGACTCTCCGACAGTTACCCACCCCTAGGTTACTTTCATAGAGTAGTTCTTTGTGGAGATTTGCATGGTAGGATACGGCGTTATTATTTGCTATATCTTCTTGTCCCAGCCTAGCCCCTGCAACATCGACTTAACAATGGACTACATCAAAACATCTTCCTCTGATCAACCATTCCCTAACCAACTGTGTGCCTTTGGACTCCCCTTCTTTTGGAGTTAGTTAGGAGTGGCCCTTATTCCCAATGGGGCTCAGTCCTTGAGCAGAGAAAGAGCCACTGGCCCTATGTGATTAGTCATTTTCCTTACCAGGGCTGGGACCAGGGTAAGGCAGCTGAGGCGTTCCCTCTCAGGGTCGAGCAAGTGCAGGATCGAATCTTTCTTTCAAATTTTGATACTGTGTTCATCATAGTTTTTTTCCCTTAATTTTGATTTTTAAAAATATTGCATCAAAATATGTTTATCTTGATTACTGAGGGTTTTTTTTTTTTGCACTCTCAAATTTTGCACAAGTGCCTCACTCATACTCACGCTAGTCCCAAATGCTGTCCTGTCCATCAGGTTCCTCTATCTCCCACTCAGATAGAGCCCTGGTGGGCCTACTCCTCATGCCATCGGAGCCATATCTATTATAAATCCCTCCTGGGCACCCAGCTGAGGCCTGGAGCCACACATAGATGATTGTTACCTAGTTATAATCACACTGTTACCATTTTTGTATTATGTTTAATTTTCATAAATGTTTCATGAACAATTTTACAATTGCTTCATAAACAATTTTTCTTCTTTCTAGATGGTCTTAATTGCCTTTTTTAACAGCTGCAAGATAGTCCACTCAGTTGATGCACTACAAACTACTTAACTATGTTCCTATTATTGGACATTTAGGTTAGTTTCCATTTCTCGTTGATTAATGAGTCTTTAGATTTGCAAAGGAGCTGAATGTTGCAGTAAAGGTTTGAGTGAGATAAATTTCTCTGCCTAATAAAGTAGGAGGATTTTTTTGTTGTTGTTTTGGAGTTTAGAGATTGGGAGGCGGGGTTGGTTGGTTGGTTGGTTGATTGGTTGGTTTTCTGGTAGGCTACAGGGAAGAGAACAAAGTCAATCAATTTGTTGGGGAGCTGGAGCCCAAGTTAAAAGAAATAGTGGAAGGATATTTTACAACGAGGGATGTATGATATTGAATTATGTTGGAGAAGGAGGAGAAAGGAAAGATGAAACAGCAAACATTTGAAAATGGCTACTTTTCCCCCTTGGCATCTCTTCTGATGCTAATCAGCCGGCAGCAAAGAGGCCAGTGCCGATGCCCAGCAAAGGAAGACCGTCAGGGACACACCCATAGTCCAAAGCAAACTAGCTTTACCTAGCTTGCTGCAGCCAGGAAGACCTCGCTCCAGGGGGACCTCAGGGCACTTCAATAAGAAGAATAGGGGTGGGGTCTATTATTGCAAGATTTAAGCAGGCATCAAGGGATTCTAAGGAGAGTTTAAGGAAGCAGGAGCACATTCTGAATGAATTTCATGTCATCAGGAGGTAGAGGCAATACAATAATTGGGTGTCTTAATTTTTATTTGGGAGCTGGGAAGATTAAGACAGGGCTAGAATTGTCATTGGTAAAGGAGCAGCAGTGAGTTATGGGGAGAAGGGGAGGGAGGTGTTAATCATTTTCCTGGCTAAGGAGTGGCCTTGTCTCTGTCTAGTTCCAAACATGGTCACAGAGCGGCCTTCTCTGAAAGTTATTTATTTCCCATGCTGCTATTTATCTTCAGTTGGGAACATCACAGCCTAGCTGCCAGCAAGGCTGTTTTTCACTTTCTCAGTCCCTCCTTTTGGCCAAGGGCAGACAAGTTGAGCCTGCAGGACATTAATCTGTGGGGTCCAGGTCCACACAAGTCAGGGCATTCTGCCCTTGAACAGCTGCATCAGTCAGCAAGGGAATAATTTTGGTTGTTCATGGATGCGCTAGGAGGTTCTGGGAGTTTACTCTGACATGTTTGGGTCAGGCTGTCTGCCAGTGTCCTTTGATAGCACCTGCATTTCAATTATGCCTTTTCCGTCATCCAGTTTTTCTGAACAGATGCAAATGCTGGATCTTAGCTTCAATTCCCTCCAAACACAGATCCAGAGGCAACAGCTTGCATATAGGTGGTTCACTGTGGGAAGTTATCCCTTTTCACAAGTGTGGCTCAACAGCACAGGGGCCCACTTGAGGGCCTATAGAAGATTTACCTCAGAACAATCCACCCAAGACCTGGAAGAGGGCCATCTGCCGTGGCCAAAATTTCCCCCTAAGTGTTAGCCCCCTGGCCCATCCAGGAGTGTGGATTTGCCAAATGGCTGAGAGGCCCCCATTAGCAGATATTAAAATTTTCATCAGTATTTGAGGATGAATTGATGAATGGAAAAAAATCTTCCAATGTTTTGCCCCTGAGAGTTCTCAATCACTTCTCTGACCGCCATGTTGGCAGGATCAAGTCCCAAAGAGGCTGCCTCATATTGGTATAGTGAAACCCCTTGGACTCGATCTGGCTTGCATGGCTTTACCTAGATGACTCCCTTTGCATCTTAGACTTCCTGTGAGTAATTTGCTAGAGTTCTGCCTGCCTCTCCCAAGGCATAGAACCTGAAGGCCCTTCTTTCCTTGTGGATGAAGGCCTCAGCAAGTGCATGTTCCACAGACCATTCTCAACCCAGCAATGAGAACAAGAGTAAAGAGAAAGAGAAGAAGGAAATCCTGTCCCATGCTACAATATGGATAAACCTCAGGGACACATGCTAAGCAAAATAAGTCAGTCACAAAAGGACAAATACTCTGTGATTCCACTCATATGAAGTATCTAGAGTAGTCAAACTCATAGAAACAGAAAGTAGAAAGGTGGTTGTCAAGGGCTGGGGGGAGTGGGGAAGAAGAATTAGTGTTTAGTGGGTACAGAGTTTTGGTTCGGCAAGATGAAAAAGTTATGGAGATTGGTTGCACAACAATGTGAGTATACTTAACACTACTGAACTATACACATAAAAATAGTTAAGATGGTGCTATGGCTTGAATGTCCTCTCCAAAACTCATGTTGAAATGTAATTGCCAGTGTGATTCTATCAAGAGGTGGAACCATTAAGAGGTGCTTAGGCCATGAGAGCTCTGCCCTAATGAATGGATTAATGTCATTATGGAGGGAGTGGGTTCGTTATCTTGGGAATGGGTTGTTATAAAAGCAAGTTTGACCTCTTGTTCTTTTGCTCTCTCTTGTGCTCTCTTGCCCTTCAGCCTTCTGCCATGGGATGACACAGCAAGAAGGCCCTTGCCAGCTGCCAACCCCTTGACCTTGTACTTCCCAGCCTCCAGAACTGTAAGAAATAAATCTCTGTTCTTTATAAATTACGTAGTCTGTGGTATTCTGTTATAGCAACACAAAACGGACTAAGATAGATGGTAAATGTTATGTTATGTGTTTTTTACCACAGTAAAACAATTTTTAAAAAAAATTAAAAAAGAGAGTGAGAAAGAGAAAAAGAAGGGAGACTAGCTTTATCCTGCTCTTATGCCATTGAGAAGGCTGCACACCTTCTAGGGGAGTTCTAACTGGACAAAACTGGACAACGTACCTCTATTTTTAACAGTATGATTCCAGCAAAACTTTGGAAAGTAAAGCTGAAGCATTTAGCAGGTTAAGAAAGACTGGGCAGAATTGAAAAGGAGCCCAAAGTGTAATGATTGAAACTGGTAATATACATAAATAGCTGGACCAGTTTTTCTCTTGTTCAAAATCCCATTCTATTTGAAAGCAATTTTCTTCCACTTCAAACTCTCTCATTATGTACGCTTTCATTCAAAATGTTAATTCTCCCTCCTCTTGTAATTTAACCATCCACTAATCATTTCTGGGATGGAAACACATATTCCTAAGTGAAAGTCTTTTGAAGAGCTGAATTAAGCAGACAGTGGGTTGGTTTCTCTAATTTCTTGTCTAATGGTTAATAGAATTGCCAACAAAGAACTTTTTGAAGTCTTAAAAACTATCCATGATAATGGTTTTGTGCAAATTAAACTTTTTTTTAGCCAGATGGAGGTTTATATCCCAGTAATTAAAGTGAAAAAAAAAACAAAATAATATAAATATGTGGCCCCCAATAATATTTCCAAAAATGACTTAATAGTCTATAAAAATGCAGTACAACTCTCTTTTCAAGCAAAAGAGAAACTATGGAGATATGGGTTCTAGCCTTGGGTCTTCTGGTTACTACCCAAGTGACTTTGAATAAGAAATGAAGAAACCTTAGGTGGAAGTCTTCCTCTTCTGCCAAATATGACTCCACTTATAATACAAGTTATAGAAATTGGATCAAGAAAAAAAAAATAAAATAATAGCAAAGAAGTTTGATTTGAAGACAAGAATATCAATGCAATGGGACATTGAAGTCAGATATTTTCTCTGGCTGATTTTCTCCATCATCACTGCTATCTCACCTTCTCTATAACTCAAGGGGATAGCTAATCAGAGTAATTTATGGACTCCTTAGCAAAAACAACCCTCTTAGGGATGTCAGCAGTGAGCAAGACCAGCTAAGGCTTTCCAGTGTTTGAAGTTGAGAGATAAACCAGCAATTGGCTCCTAATTATACCTCATGCATAAATTTAAAATAGAACCACATATGGCCAACTGTTCATACTGAATCCAGTGTCATCCTTTATCACTCTTGAGAAGAAACTTTAGAGATCTGAGAGTTATGAATCTCCACTCCCTCCTCCTCACAAAATGAAGACTTCCCCAGCCTGTCAAATGCATGATGTGGTAAATTACATTGAAGGCCCCATTCTTCACCCCTCCCAGTATCCGCACCCTTCACCAAGTAATCGTGTAGCACTCTCTCTCTCGCTGTACGGCTCATGATTTGTGGGGCCCAGTGCAAAATGAAGATGTGGGACCCCTTGCTCAAGAAGCAGGAAATGAGTGGCCATCATAACTACTAAAATATAAAGCGTCTTCCTTTCTTCTACAGTCTCTCTTCCTCAACTCACCATGGTGTGTTTTTTTTTTTAATTTGCCATTATTTAATGTCACTCTAAGTAAAGAAAAATTTAAATTGGTAGCACGAATTTTTACAGTTCATCTTTATATTTTGCAAGAAGTGACACCTGAGGCTGGGAAACCCATGCAAAGATAAATATGCTACTGTCTCCCCTGTGCTGAAGATTCTTAGAGTACGGAGACAGTAGCACTTTTATGTTTGAAGCCCTAGCACTAGGCATGGCACCTTGTACATAATAGGCTGTGTGTGTGTGTGTGTGTGTGTGTGTGTTTAAGGGTGAAAGGGAGGGAGGGGAAAAATAAAATTTTAAAATCAGTTTTGCCTGTGAGAATGTGGAGAAATTGGTACACTCTCATACTTTGCTGGTGAGAATGTAAAATGGTGCAGCTGCTTTGGAAAACACTTTGGCACGTCCTCAAAAAGTTAAACACAGAGTTCCCATATGACCCAGCAATTCCACTCCTAGCTATATACCCAAGAGGATTGAAAGCATATGTTTACACAAAAAGTTGGACATGAATATTCACAGGCGTACAATTCATAATAGCTGACAAATGAAAATAATCCACATGTTCATCAACTGATGAATGTTTTTTAAAATGTGGTATATCCACATAATAGAATATTATCTTACCATAAAAAGGAATGAGATACTGATTCATGCTACAACATGGATGACCCTTGAAAACATCATGCTAAGTGAAAGAAGCCAGACACAAAAGGCCCCATATCATGTGACTCCGTTTGTATGAAGTGTCCAGAATAGGTAAATCTATACAGACAGAAAGTAGATTCGTCTACTTACTTCGTCTACTTACCAGGGGCTGGGTGAAGGGGGGAATGGAGAGTGACAGCTAATGGATACAGGGTTTCTTTTTAGGGTGATGAAAATGTTCTGGAATTAGACAGTGATAATGGTTGCACAACTGTGTCAATATACTAAAACCACTGAGTTGAACAGTTTTAAAGGGTGACTTTGACAGTATGTGAATTATATCTTGATTTTAAAAGTCAGTTCTGACTGAGTAAGCATTTCTTACTAGTGGTGTGACTTTGAGTTGTGTAACCTCTCTGAACTTCGGTTTCCTAGACTGCAAAATGGGGAGAAATAATACTTAACATGTAGAATTGCTTACAAGGATAACGTTAGATATGAAATGTAAAACAATTTGCGTGGCGCAGTCTTCCAGCCCTCTGCTGAGCCTCTACCCTCAGTATCAGGGAGGGTCTCTGTGGGTTGCAGGGCAAAGTGATGCAATGGGATCCCTCACTCACCCTGTATGCCAGGAGAAATTGTGGAGGAACATTCCACAAGAGACTGGAGGGATAGAAGTTATCTTCCTCCTCCTATAAGTGGATTCTCTCCATCTCTTCTCCCAGGGCGTTCAGATGGAGCTGAATGGACCTTCTTCTAGGGAGGAGCCCTCGGCCTTGGAGGGAGCACGTGAGACCAAGGGAAGAAGAACTAGAACTCTGCCTCCTCAAACTTGGCCAGTCTCTAGGCTATATAGGGCAGAGTAACAGGGGTTCTTGGGATTTCTGCTTGGTCCAGCCTCCCCCCACGCCACAGCATGGAGTAAAGTGTAAATAGTCTGCATGATATCTCTGGACCCATACACTCGGCTATTGGAGCCTCAATGTCTGGCATAGCCAGGGATATCTAAAATAGCCAGACTCACAGAAGCAGAGACTACAGTAGTGGTTGCTAGGGGCTGGGGGTCAGAGAAATGGGGAGTTGCTGTTCAATGGGTATAAAGTTTCAGTTTTGCTAGATGAATAAGTTCTAGAGATCTTCTGTACAACATAGTGCCTATAGTTAACAATATAGTATCGTGCACTTAAAAATCTGTTAGTAGAGTAGATCTTATTTTAAATGTTCTTACCACAAAATAAAACCAAACAAAACAAAGGGACCCAAGGAAACTTTGCGGGATGTTAGATATGTCTACTGCCTTAATCATGGTGATGGTATCATTGGTGTTTTTATATGTTCAAACTTATCCAATTGTACACATTAAATATGTGCAGTTCTGTGTGTATCAATTACTCCTCAATAAAGCTGTTAAAAAATTCTTCAGAGTGAGGGTGAGTGGTGTTGTGAAGGAGAGTTTTCATGTTTCCACCAGAGGGCGCTGTCTGCTTCTTTGGTAGCCACACCAACGTTCTATGTGAAGTACAGCAGCGGTCCCCAACCTTTCTGGCACCAGGGATCAGTTTCATGCAAGACAATTTTTCCACGGACAGGGTGGAGGGGGGATGGTTTCGAGATGATTCAAGCACATGGCATTAACTGTGCAGTAACCTCTCCGGTAATGATAATCTGTATTTGCAGCTGCTCCCCAGTGCTAGCATCAACTCCTCAGCTCCACCTCAGATCATCAGGCATTAGATTCGCATAAGGAGTGCGCAACCTACATCCCTCGCATGCGCAGTTTACAGTAGGGTTCATGTTTGTATGAGAAATCTAATGCCGCCACTGATCTGGCAGGAGGCGGAGCTTATGCGGCGATGCGAGCAATGGGGAGTGGCTGTAAATACCGATGAAACTTCGCTCTCACTCACCTGCCACTCACCTCCTGCTGTGTGGCCTGGTTCCTAACAGGCCACGGACTGGCACCAGTCCACAGCCCAGGGGTTGGGGACCACAGAAGTACAGTATACTGGAGTTAATTGGAACCAGGTGACCAATTTATTACACCACCATCTCTGAATGTCACAATCATATTTTCCCCTGAAGATCCATCACAGATGTTGCTACCACCATAAAATCTTCTTTGAACTGCTTCCTCTTCTGCACTCCCGCTAACTTTGTCAGCTCTTCTCCAACTAAATTGTCAAAGCCCCTTATTATACTTTTTTTTTTTTTTTTTTTTTGAGACAGAGTCTGGTTCTGTTGCCCAGGCTAGAGTGCCGTGGCGTCAGCCTAGCTCACAGCAACCTCAAACTCCTGGGCTCAAGCAATCCTACTGCCTCAGCCTCCCGAGTAGCTGGGACTACAGGCATGTGCCACCATGCCCAGCTAATTTTTTTTCTATATATATTTTTAGTTTTCCAGATAATTTCTTTCTATTTTTAGTAGAGACGGGGTCTCGCTCTTGCTCAGGCTGGTCTCGAACTTCTGAGCTCAAACGATCCGCCCACCTCGGCCTCCCAGAGTGCTAGGATTACAGGCGTGAGCCACTGCACCCGGCTACCTTATTATACTTTTGTGTAGCATTTACTCTTTTCTGCCTGGTACTAAGCTATTGCAGTATCAGTTGTTGTATTGGTTTCCTAGGGCTGCCATAACAAATAACCACAAACTGAGTGCCTTGGGGAAAGACACCCAGAAATGTATTCTCTCACAGCTCTAGAGGCCAGAAGTCCAAAATCAAGGTGTCAGCAGAGCTGGTTCCCTCTGAAGGCTCTGAGGGAAAAACAGTTCCATGTCTCTCTCCCAGCTTCTGGTGGCTGCCAGCAACCCTTGGCATTCCTTTGCTTGTAGCTGCATAAGTCTCTCTACTTCCTTCTTCGCATGGCCATCTTTTCTCTGTGCCTTTTCCTTTTCTGTCTCTTATAAGGGCACTGTCATCGGATTTACAGCTCACCTTAAATCCAGAATGATCTCATCCTGAGATCTGTAACTTAATTACACCTAGAAAAGCCATATTTTCAAATAAGGCCACATTCATAGGTACCAGATGTTAGGACCTGGACATATTTGGGGAGGGGGGGTGTGGATACAATTCAACTTACTATAGTTGTCATTATTAGACCAAGCTCCTTGAAATCAGGATCTATGTCTGGTCCATAGTTGTTTGCCCCCAAGTTCCTAATACAGTGCCTTAAACATAAAAGTGCTCAGTATGCTTGCCAAGTGAATGGGTGGATGGATTGATGTGGTTGGCCAGATGACAGATATTGTCTAACCTCTTAGACTGACACCTAATGTAGTCAGATTTGGGAAGTGTGCATTACGGATTCACATACCTCGTAGAAACTTGATAATTATTCCAGATATGACTCAAAAAATACAGTGCACAGAACTCAACAACAACAAAAAAAACACTGCATGGCTTCACAGCCACGTAGTTTAAATGAAAAACTTTCCCCAAATCGTTGCAAATTTATTGCAGATGAAGCCTCTCTGGACTTCAGAGGTTAAGGTAAACTTGGCTGAAACCCCAAGCATCACCGACAATGAGCATCCACAGCCCTCCCTCCAATTTCTGCAAATTCCGGACTCTCTACTGCATGATCCTAATTTGTTGTCCCTGTATGTGTTCTTGATTCCTTCCCTTGCCAAAGGTCAGACCCCTTCCGGTTGTTGCACAAGATTCCCACCGCCCTCTGCCCCGCCCCCCCCCCCACACACATACACACATCACAAGCATTTTGTGAGTTTAGAACTTTACTAAAGATTTGGGGGTTACATAGCATGCCCCACATTCTTCAGCCATCTTGCTCACTCCACTTTCTCCTCACTTAACTTTTTTCTTTCCTCTCCCTCTCTGGTTCAAAACACAAATTCCTTTTCTTGCTCATACTTGGGCCCCTTGCCAGCTCAGCTTCTACTCTAAACAGGCTTATTTTTTAAAAAAACTTAAGGCAGGAAGGCAAGAAAGAGAAAGAGAGCAAAAAGGAAAGAGAGAGAGAAAGAGAAAATTGAAATCTAAGAATTTTCATGCGAGCTATCAAAATAATATAATTTTCTTTTTCTCTATTTTATAAATATTCCTAATAGATTAAAGTTTGAAGTTCTTTGAGTAGGGAGAGAAATTTAACAACAGTCTTTGGTCCACTTGCTGTAGACTTCCTCGAAATCCTTGGCCTTCTTAACAGAGTGAAGCAATCTTCTTCTCAAGTTTACATTTAATTATAATTGCAACCGTCATGATGATTAAACCTCTCTTTTTGTCATTGTCTTTTCTTGGCATCATTTCCTTGGCTCCGCTCGCATGCTATGGACCATGTATGAATCACAGCGAGTCTGTGCTTTTTAACTGTGGCGAAACCATAGGCAGCTTTTTGCTTATTCCCAGAATTAGTTCCAAAACAGCTGTTAAATGTTCGTCCTTGGTTCTGTCATCTTATTTCAGGGAATTGTAACGGCAGCATCTTCTGCTTTTAATTCTCCCGAAGAAAGAAAGAAAGAAAGAGAGAGAGAGAGAGAGAAATAAAGAAACCTCCCCAAGTCGGTGTGCTGTGTGTAGGTGCTAGTTAATGACTTATTTCCTCTCATTTCCTTAATCAGGAAATTTCATAGTTGAGCAGCGGCAGGGATCCCATTAGTGTGGCTCTGACCTAAGCCAAGCTGTGTGAAACACTCGACCATGAAAACAGCTGGCTTTGCAAGCCACCAAGTGTTCCAAACAGAGACAGCCCAGGAGCTGCCATTTGACACGGTGGTGAGGAAAGCAAGTACATTTTTCACGGTTGGGGATGGTTCCATCTCTAGTAGAATCAATGTGCTGAAAAGTAATGCATTAAGTCGTCCACCAACTGGGTAGTTTGGACATGAATTGGCTGGTGAGTTTTGCTTTAGGGAGATTTCCTTATGAGCAACTGGCATTGAGTGATGGACAGACACATCTACTATCTCGTGGTATGAAAAATCACTCAGGAAAATCATGACAAACTGTGCCTTTTCTTGGTTCAAGGTATTGCTCAGTTTAGAATCATTTCTTGAAGGCTAAAAGCTTACCAAAATGGCCATTTTTAAATGTCATGAGCTATGTTTAAATTGCTTTTTACCAATGGTTGTCACATGCCATAGCTATACATTGGAGTAATCTGAGGAGACCTTTGAAAAAAATACTGGTAACTGGACCTTACTCCCAAAGAGTTTGATCCATTGGTCTTGGGTGACGTCTGGGTGGTGGCGTTTTTTAAATGCTCTCAAGAGATTCTAATGTGCAGCCAGAATTAGAGCCTTTGCTTTATGAAAATCACAACCACAAACAACCTTTAAAATCAATATGTTATGTATGGGGTATATGCATTGCAATTACGCACACTGCAGTAAGTCAACTCGTTTTCTAATTGCTGCCTTTTAAGTAGAATTTGTTCTCCTTTTATCAGAGAATTAACCCATGACACATAATCTTTGGCAAGCCTCACATTCACTTCTGCGCTCGCTCTCTCTCTCTCTCTCTCTCTCTCTTTCTCTCTGCCCAAAGAGATGCAAACCTAATTTTCAGCCCACGCCATCTTTTAGAGACCAAAACCCTCCCAGGCCAGTTCAGACTGCCCCTGATGAACTGGCTTCTATAATACACACATCATTCCCTGTCTGAGTGAGCTACAGTTCTCCCTTTCTCTCCTCAGCCTACAGCAAGGGGGAATCACCAAAATGTGAGCCCCGGAAAGAAACTCTTAATATCCTAATTTGCCAAACTGGTGTTTGTCCAGTATCCTCCATTTCAGGAAATGGTCTCCAAATCTACCCTCTTATTATGCCAAGATCTTGGACTCACCTTTGATTCTTTCCTTTCCCACGTCCCTTCCATCTGATCCTTTTCCCTCCTCCTCACATTCGATCAGCTCTGTCTCTGAAACATAACTCGTATTCACCCACTTCTCGTCACCCCCACGACCACCTGCCTCTTCCAAGCTCCAAGGTGGTGCCTCCCACCTTGATACTGCCATTGCCTCCCAGCTGCATTAGCCTCCAGCTCTTTCTGCTCTTGCCCTGTTCAAGCCATTCCATGGGCCCAGCAGCCAGAGTAATCTTTTTATATGGTGATTTATAATTCACTTTCCTACTGAAAGCCCTTCAATAGCTTCCCATTTCAAGTGGAGTGGAATCCAAATTCCTCACCATGGCCTACAGGGCCCTCCAGGATCTGGCTGCTGCTGCTTGGGTCTGAACCATGCTCACTGCCTCTCTCCCTCTCTCTCTCCTCTCCCTCAACAGGCTTCTCCAGTCCCACTGGTTTTCTGCCCATTCCTGCAGCATAACAGGTTCTGCCCTGCTCAGGGCCTTTCCCTGGCTGGCTCCCTCTTCTCCTGCCAATCTCAGTGTCCCTCTTCAAAGAGGCCTTCCCTAACCATTTTATCTCTGCCGTGGCATCCTATTTATTTCCTTTCTAGTATGTATTTAATTGACCTGTTTATTTGTTTGTTTGTTCTCTGTTTCCCCCCTGGAATTAAAGCTCCGAGGGGAAAAGGACTTTCTCTTATTCAAGATTGTGTCCCCAGCCTCTAATAGCGCACCTGGCACAGCGCAGGAACACATCAAATATTCGTTGAATCAATGAATGAATGAGCGGGAAGAGGAGCAGAAGGAAGGGACTGGATAATACATCTCTAAGGCAACCGCTTTCTGAATGATTAGGGCTGATTGCAGCTTTTGATAAAAAGGAATGTCAGCTTTAATTTAACACGTCCACTATGTCCATTAGCTATTGTTGCCACATTTATCACTCGAGTCATTCTCTTAATGTGTATCAATTAGGGTTCTGGTTACAAGTACAGAAGCTAACTTAACCAAAACAAGAATTCATTATAAGGCTGCTGGTCTGCCTTATGAAACCTACACAATGGAGACCCAGAAAGGGCCTAAAATCAAACTCAAATTGTTGGAAAGCTGGGGAATACTCTCTCTCTCTCTCTCTCTCTCTCACACACACACACACACACACACACACTTCTGCTTTTCTCTGCACAAACATTTCTTTCTTCTTTCCCTGCAGATCAGCTTTCTGCACACCTGCCACTCACAGTTTCTGAGCTTTTATGTCTCTGCTGCCCTAAAGCCCGGGTGGAGCTTGCATCTCATAGGATTAAACCTGCCAATTTCCTGGGAAAGAGATTCCGGTTGCCCTAACTTGGATTAGGTGCTCAACTCAGACAATTTTCTGTAGCCAATGAGGTGGGAATGCATGTACAAACACCCTCTTCTCCAAGGGGTATCACCTTGAAAAATGGGGGTGAGAATGAGGGAGTTTGCAGGGACAATTCCTGGTGACAGGGATAGTCACTGGCTATTTGGCTAGACTCCCCAAAATATATCCACTAGGAGAAACAAGTTATTTACTGGAGCATGTTCATCCACACATCCTGGGTGTCTTTTCCATTTGCCCCTTAGAACCAGTTTATATCCAGAGGATCTCAGACTTTGAGAGGATTCTTTAATTCCCGGAAGATGCCAAGTGTTGAACTGGCACCCTACGGGAGAGAAAGAAGGGAAGATGATAAGTACTTTTACACCACTGAAAGAGGAGAATTAGATCAAGGAAAGAATGCGTATATTTTAAGCATCGAGGCATGATATATCATTTCTAAGAAGAAAATTGAATTAAGAAAAGAATAAGTATATATTAAGCATGAAAGCTTGATGGATTATTTTAAATTGTTGCCTTGAGTCATTTTTTTAAACCAAAAGACTCTTTTGTTATATGATCAATCTTACTTTATTGCTACTATGGCAAGTTGAGATGATGTGCTTCTGATTATATGTTACATTGAAGACGCAGCAGAGAAATGTTTCTGTGTCGTTATGCTGTTTTATGAAGCATCATCTTCCAACATTAGTGTTTGAATCTATAGAAACAGACTTATCTATATATTTGAATTAAAAATATGTGGTTAAGTTTGGGCGTACGATTTTAAGTTTTTATGGAATGATGTCATGCAAGACAGAACAATAGGCATTTTTAAGGAAAAAAACAAGATAGAAAAAGGCAATATAGTATATTGGTTAATATTCTGGCTTTATAGTCTAATAATTCAAAACCTGTTTTTGCCTCTTAATTAGCTGTGTGATTTTCAACAAAATAGTTAATTTCTTATCATAAAATAAGAACATTAATAGTGCTTGCCTATGAGGAGTTGGGTAAGGTTTACTTGAAAGAATGCTGCACTAGAACGTTTATAGCAGCACAATTCACAATTGCAAAGAAGTGGAAACAACCCAAGTGCCCATCAATACATGAGTGGATTAATAAAATGAGGTACATGTATACCATGGAGTACTCTACTCAGCCATTTTTTAAAAATGGTGAACTAATGCCTCTTGTATTAACCTGGATGGAACTGGAGACCATTCTTCTAAGTGAAGTATCACAAGAATGGAAAAACAAACACCACATGTTCTCACCATTAAATTGGAACTAATCAATCTGCACTTACGTGCACATATGGAAATAACATTCATCGGAAATCAAGCAGGTGTTGGGGAGGAGAGGATGGGTAAATTCACACCTAACAGGTACAATGCACACTATCTGGGGGATGGGAACACTTATAACTTCGACTCAAACAGTACAAAAGCAATTTATGTAATCAAAACGTTTGTATCCCCGTAATAGTCTGAAATTAAAAAATGGAAAAATAAAAAGGAAGAATGGAGTGTATCAGTTAGGGATTGTATTGTTTGCAAGCAACAGAATCCCTGGCTAAAACAGTGGCTTCCACACAACAGGGGATGTTTTATTCTCAGTCACCAGGATACCCAGAGGAAGGCAGTGACGCTGGTTAAGGGGCTCAAAGATATCAGAACTGAGGTCTTTCATGATCTTTCATGAGCCCAACATGTCTGCTGAAGCCTCAGTCACCGTCTCTGTGTTCCTAACCGGGAAAAGGAAGGAGATACAGTGACTGAACCAAGAAAACAAAAACTTCTTCCCCAGATGTTTAAGTCAGGGTAGGCTAAGTGCTGTAACAAACAAGCCCCACTCATCAGTGGATTAACACAATAGAAGTTTTACTTCTCACTCTTGCCAAGGCCAGTTGATAGCAGCAGGGGGCGGGGGGAGGGATGGGAAGAGACCGGGCTATAGCTTTACTCAGTGTGGTTCTGCAGGGACCAATTTAGAATATGTGGCTTCCAGGGTCCTACTAGACATCAACATCCTGCCAGCGGAAGGAGGAAGACAGCATGGGGAACTGTGTAGGAAGATTTATGGATCGGGTCTGGAATCATGGTTATGTATTTTTGCCCACGTTTTATTAGCCAGACTTCAGTCACATGGGTCCACATAGATGCAAGGGAAGCCAAAAAATATAGTCCCTGATTGGGCGATTCTTCCAGCAACACCTTTATGCCATGGAAGGGGAATGTGAATCTTTAAGTAGATACAGCCAGCTGTCTCTACCACATTGGAAATCCATTGCAACTTCCACATAAATGTTATTGTCTAAAACTGTGACGGTTCATCACTCCTGGCTACAATAAAGGTTGGGAAATGTAACTTTCAGCTTGTATCATTGCAACCCTGGGTAGCGTTGGTTTCTTTTAGTAAGGAAGAAGAGGAAGATATTATGTAGGCAACTAGCAGTGTTTGCCACAGGTGAGAAAAGTACTTAACACAGTGCCTGGCACTTAGTAAGCACTCAGTAAATGCTAGCTATTGTCATTGCTGTGATATCTTCCTCGGGGAACGATATACTCACTCAGCCGTCTCTCCTGCCGTAAGTTACTTACTAGGCATTCTGGTTTGTTGAGCGCTGAGCCCAGGATCAAAAGACCTATGTTTAAGTCCTGGCTTGGCCCCTTACTATCTTCTCTGGGCCTCAGTTTTTTTATCAAAAAACTGGGGGCCGGGCACCGTGGCTCACGCCTGTAATCCCAGAATTTCAGGAGGCCAAGGCTGGAGGATCACTTGAGGCCAAGAGTTCGAGACCACCCTGAGCAATAGCAAGACCCCATCTCTACAAAAAAAAAAAAAATTAAAAATTAGCCGGAATTAGTGGCATGAGCCTGTAGTCCCAGCTCCTCTGGAGGCTAAGGTAGGGGGATCACTTGAGCCCAGGAGTTTGAGATTGACATTGCAGTGAGCTATGATGATGCCACCACTGCACTCTAACCCAGGGAAAAGAGCAAGAACTTGTCTCAAAAAAAAAAAAAAAAAATACTGGGAAGGGTTAAACCTCCTTCTCAAACTTGTGTGGCTTAACTGAGACAATAAGTTCAACTGGGCCAAAAGCATTATTTCACACATACAGCAGACACAATATTAACACATTGACTGCCACGCTAGAAAAAACATTTTTTCCTTGGGGCCACAGTGTTTTATTAAGAAAATGGAATAAAAACTTTGAAAACAAAATGATCCTTTCTAATTTAATCAAAAAATTTGTGATTTTTTATTGTTTTCTGTGCGTGAGTTATATGCAACTGGAAAACTAGTTCTCGTGGCTCCCAAGGTGAGGAGACGTGTGAGTTACATATGCTTCACGAGGCCCCAGGCTCAAAACTGTTGCTAGTTAAATACAACTCACATGGCAGTTAATGTGTTAAAACCAAATCTCCGGTGGAAGCAACCCCAATGCCCACTGTATGAGTTTCCTAGGCCTGCCATAACAAAATTCCACAAACTGGGTGGCTTAAAACACAGAGATTTATTCTCTCACGGTTCTGAAGGCTTGAAGTTCAAAATCAAGGTTGTGGCATGGCTGTGCTCCCTCTGAAAGCCCTAAGGGAGAATCTTTCCTTGCCTCTTCCAACTTCTGGTGGTGGTTGGCAAGCGTAGCACTTCTGTGGCTTGCAACTGCATAACTCCAATCGCTGCCTCTGTCAGCACATGGCATCCTCCCTGTGTGTTTCTGTGTCTCTTCTGCTCTTCTTATGAGGACACTAGTCATATTGGATTACGAGCCCACCCTGCTCCAATATGACTTCATCTTATCTAATTACATCTGCCAAACCCTGTTTCCAAACAAGGTCACATTCTGAAGTACTGGGAGTTAGGACTTCAACATATCTTTTTTGGGGGGAGGTCACAATTCAACCCCATAACATCCATCAAATGATGAATGGATAAATATGCGATATCCATACAATGGAATAGTATTTGGCCATAAAAAGGAATGAAGTATTACAACATAGATGAACCTTGAAAACATTATGCTAAGTGAAAGATGCCAGACACTAAAAGAAAAATGTTGTATGATTATTCCATTTATATGAAATGTTCAAAATAGGCAAATCTATAGAGACAGAAAGTAAATTAGTGGTTGCCAGGGGCTGGGGGAGGGGACATTGGGGAGTGACTGCTAAGGGGTTCAGATTTCTTTTAAAGGGTACTAAAATGCTCTAAAATTGTGGTGATGGTTGCACAAGTCTGTGAATAGACTAAAAATCCTTGAATTGTACACTTTAAGTGGGTAAATTGGATGGTATGTAAATTATATCTCAATAAAGTTATTATTAAAAAAACAAAACAAAATTGAATCTCTCATGAGCTAGCAGAAATCAGCTCTTTAGAGGTACATCACCAAATTCTGAAACTTTAAAACTGAAGGTCAGAATCTGGACCCATCAGTGACCCCATTTGTATGTGGGCATCCCACAAGGTCCTGCCCAGAAGAGCCACTTGCTGTTCACTTTTTACCTCTCTTAGCTGCCATTTGTCCATCCACTAAGCATCTCTGTGTCAAGTACCAGACTAAAATGAATAGCACGTGGTTTCTGATGCCAAGGAATCTACATCAAGTGCCACACAGTGTTACCTCTTGAGGGCAAGGACAGAACATACTAACAATCACACCCTCATACAACAAGTCAAACGAAGAATTTAAAAGCAATTGGGGGGCCGGGCGCGGTGGCTCACGCCTGTAATCCTAGCACTCTGGGAGGCCGAGGCGGGAGGATCGCTCGAGGTCAGGAGCTCAAGACCAGCCTGAGCAAGAGCGAAACCCCACCTCTACCAAAATAGAAAGAAATTATCTGGCCAACTAAAAATATATACAGAAAAAATTAGCCGGGCATGGTGGCACATGCCTGTAGTCCCAGCTACTGGGGAGGCTGAGGCAGGAGGATCGCTTGAGCCCAGGAGTTTGAGGTTGCTGTGAGCTAGGCTGACGCCATGGCACTCACTCTAGCCCGGGCAACAGAGTGAGACTCTGTCTCAAAAAATAAATAAATAAATAAATAAAAGTTAAAAGTAACTGGGGAATATTCTTCAACCTTAAAAAGGCAGGAAATTCTGACACATGCTACAGCAAGGAGGAACCTATAGGATACTATGCTGAGTGAAATCAGTCAGTCACAAAGAGATAAATACTGTATGATTCCACTTATATGAGGTGTCTAGAATAGTCAAATTCATTGACACAGAAAGCAGAATGGTAGTTGCCAGGGGCTGGGGCAGTGAGAGTTGTTTAATGGGCACAGAGTTTCAGTTTTACAAGATAAAAAGAGTCATGGAGGTGGATGGTGGTGACAGTAGCACATTATGAATGTATTTAATAACACGGAACTGTATATTTAAAAATGGTTAAGATGGTAAATTTTATGTTCTGTGTATTTTACCACAATAAAAAAAATTAGGGAAAAAAGCAATTGGGATTTGGGGCATTCTCCAGGACAGCAGGGACAAGGCCTTTTTATTCTTTCAACACACACACAGCACTTTCTTCAATAAATTCAATAAATGGGCCGGGCACGGTGGCTCATGCCTGTAATCCTAGCACTCTGGGAGGCCGAGGTGGGTGGATCGCTCGAGGTCAGGGGTTCGAGACCAGCCTGAGCAAGAGCGAGACCCTGTCTTTACTAAAAATAGAAAGAAATTATCTGGCCAACTAAAATATATATATAGAAAAAGTAGCCAGGCATGGTGGCGCATGCCTGTAGTCCCAGCTACTTGGGAGGCTGAGGCAGGAGGATCGCTTGAGCCCAGGAGTTTGAGGTTGCTGTGAGCTAGGCTGACGCCATGGCACTCACTCTAGCCCGGGCAACAGAGTGAGACTCTGTCTCAAAAATAAATAAATTCAATAAATGTAGTGGATTTAATTGAATCCACAAAATTTCTAAACATAACAAGGGAAAACAGCTTTACCTCCAACACATAAAAATGAAGCTTGCATCAAATTACTTATTTCCAAAGACATTACTTTAAAATAATACCTCTATGCATACTTTTTGCCTAAAATATCAGTTTTTATTTTGCCAGCCTGCTCTTCAATTTTTTTTTTTTTTTTTTTTTTGAGACAGAGTGTCGCTTTGTTGCCCAGGCTAGAGTGAGTGCCGTCGCGTCAGCCTAGCTCACAGCAACCTCAAACTCCTGGGCTCAAGTGATCCTCCTGCCTTAGCCTCCCAAGTAGCTGGGACTACAGGCATGCGCCACCATGCCCAGCTAATATATATATATATATATATACACTTTTTTTTTAGCTGTCCATGTAATTTCTTTCTATTTTTAGTAGAGATGGCATCTCGCTCTTGCTCAGACTGGTCTCGAACTCATGACTTCAAGTGATCCTCCTGCCTCGGCCTCCCAGAGTGCTAGGATTACAGGCGTGAGCCACCGCACCCGGCCTGCTCTTCAATTTCATCACTACTTGGGCAAAGGCATTGTGGAATGGGTCTAGAAGAAGCAGTCAGGAGACCTTTGGCCCCAAAGTAACCTTGGTGTCATATACATGTGCCAGGCAGAGTGGGCAGTTTAGCTTGAGAAGTGACTTCTCTTCTAACAGATCTTCATAGGTTCAGCTTATTCCACATCAAGAAAACTAGAATCTGGCTCCAAATCTAAGAATCTGGACAGTAGCCAGTAGCACCCCCTCGTCTGGGCAGCTCTTGGAGCCCCTCGTTTGGATGGACACACAGTAGAACTCCTGTGCTTGCTGGTGGAAACCCTAATTCATGGCTAGTCCTGTTCCTACCAATGCCAAAAGATTTTTCACCACTTGGTTTTAGGAACGTGTGGCACCCAGCTTATGTGTTCTCCATCAAGGGAAACACCACAAACAAAAGTGGTTGGGGAGTTGGGGTGCTCTGTTTCCTGATCTGGGCTTTATCTACACAGGTATGTTTGCTTTGTGACAATGCATTGAACTGCACACTTATGCTTTGTGCACCTCTCTGGATGTATGTTATACTTCAATAAAGTTTACCCCTACCCCTGCAAAAAGTGACTGAGGAGGAACCAAAGCCCAAGAAAATGGGTAAATGAAACTGTCATTTTAAATAGTTTGGCCTCTAACCTTCAATAAATTATCTTTCCAGGGTTCTGAGAGAACCTATAGATGTCACCCTATAAATGCTGCTGGAAAGCTACCAGGAATCGCGTGTTAGGGAGGATGGAAAGACTTTCAAGCCTGCTCTCCAGCCTCCTCCCCTGAACTCATGGGAAGAGGAGGAGCCTTAGCAGACCAAGGGGATTGGTGAGAACTGACATTCATTGTTCTCTACTGGGCAGATTACATGTCATTCTATGCACATGGCCCAGGCTCTCTGGAACCTTCTAATTGCCATTGTCTCCTCCATTTCCTGTTCTCATGCCCTAATCTCACTGGGGAGGGGCTCTCTACCATCTCCCCCAGTGTAGCCCCCTTCCCTGCAGAGGAAGCCTTCAAATGTCCATGTTCTCTGCTGAAAACTGGGTGGGTAAAAATGGGCCTCCTAAGTCCTGATGTCAACATTTGGGGAGGGGAGACCTTGCCACATACTGCAATCCCACTTTACTAAGGAGCTATTATACTTCTGGCAATAAAGCAAGTAGCCTTTTTTGCTCATCTCTCTGAATGTACTCTTTGCAGCTAAAACTGGAAGAGTATGAAAGGTGAGAGACACAAAACCCCACCCTGAGCTTCCCAGAGCATGGCCAGCTGGAACACCATCACAAGTCTTGCTTTCAATTGTTGAAAAGTGTGGGTTCTGGAAACCACAAACAGGTGACCTAGATATTGATCCCCAGCACAATTTTAGTGTGAATTAATAAATAGTTGATCATCAGGGTTTACATGGGTTAATTCTTAATAGGTTCCACATGGAGTGATGGAATTAACACTAAATACAGAGCCAGGGGAGCCTAGGTTCTAGTGCTAGTTCTTCCATTCCCTGGTTACATGGCGTCAAACAAGTGACTTCACTCTTATCCTCAGTTTCCTCGCCTATAAAACGTTTTTCTAGCTTTGACTCTCTTAAGTACATGTTTGAAGTCATATCAGTTGACTTTCTTTCTTTGGAGGAAAGCATCTCTTTTGGGGGTACAACATTTATTATCCGTTTTTTCAGCCTATTTTTATTGTGGTAAAATATACATAACATATTTACCATTTTAACCATTCATAAGTATACAATGCAGTGGTGTTAAATACATTCACAGTGTTGTGTAACCATCACCACTATCTATACTCAAAAATTTTCATCATCCCCAACAAAAACTCTATATTCATTAAGCAATAACTCCTTCTTCCTCCTCATCCCAGCCCCTAGTAACCTCTATTCTACTTTCTGTCTCTACGAATTTGCCTATTCTAGGCACCTCATGTAAGTGGAATCATACAATATTTGTCCTTTTGTGCCTAGCTTACTTCACTAAGCATAGCATTTTCAAGGTTCTTCTGTGTTGTAGTGCATATCCAAATATCATTCCTTCTTATGGCTGAATCACTATCCATTGGATGCATTTGCCACATTTTGTTTGTCCATTCACCTGTCAATGGACACTTGGATTGTTTCCATCTTTTGGCTATTGTGAGTAATGCTACTATGAACATTGGGGTATAACATCTGTATGAATCCCTGCTTTCAATTATTTTTAATTGAAAACACCTAGGAGCAGAATTGCGGAGTCATATAGTAGTTCTATGTTTAACCTTTTGAGATATCGCCAAACTATTTCCCACAACAGCTGCACCATTTTACACTCCCACCAACAATGAATGAGGATATCAATTTCTCCACATTCTTGCCAACACTTGTCATTTTCTTTTTTTTTTTTTCCTTATTATAGTCATCCTAGTAGGTGCGAAGTGGCATCTCATTTTGGTTTGGGGGAAAGCATTTCTAGACCGGTCAATTAGGAAAATGCTGCATATGTCATGTGTTCTGGCTTCAATAAGTGTTTGACATCCTCTTGGACAGGAGGGAGACATGTAATTGGATGATAGTAGATATATGTGATCGCTTAGTTGATGAAAGAGCTATTTCTATACCAAGAGTGAGATCAAAAGTGATATGCTCCAGGTTGACCATAACCTATTCAACACTTTCATTAATTATTTTTAATCAACAGTGTGGATAAAGACATAGAACACATGCATATCAAATCTGTAAAGCTAAAACCCTAGAGGAACAACTAAAAAAAGTAATAAAAGAAAATCTCACAGAACTTGGCAACAGGTCAAAAGAAATTGATGAACTTTACCAAGGAGAAACAGAAAGTTCCAACTGAGGTCCAAAAGACAGTGTCCCCCAAAATATCATGTCCACCCAGAATCTCAGAATGTGACTTTATTTGGACATGGAAAATTTGCAGATGTACTTCGTTAAAATGAGATCATACTGGGTTGGAGGAGGGGCACGAAATCCAAGGTGACTGGTGTCCTTATAAGAAAAGGAGACAGGCCGGGTGCGGTGGCTCACGCCTGTAATCCTAGCACTCTGGGAGGCCGAGGCAGGAGGATCGCTCGAGGTCAGGAGTTCGAGACCAGCCTGAGCAAGAGCAAGAACCCCGTGTCTACTAAAAATAGAAAGAAATGATTTGGACAGCTAAAAATATATATATATATATATATAGAAAAAATTAGCCAGGCATGGTGGTGCATGTCTGTAGTCCCAGCTACTCGGGAGGCTGAGGCAGTAGGATCACTTAAACCCAGGAGTTTGAGGTTGCTGTGAGCTAGGCAGACGCCAAGGCACTCTAGCCCGGGCAACAGAGTGAGACTCTGTCTCAAAAAAAAAAAAAAAGAAGAGGAGACACACACACACACACACACACACACACCCCAGACACACACACACACACAGAGGATGGCCATGTGAAGACAGAGGCAGAAATTGAGTGATGCAGTTGAAAGCCAAGGAATGCCAAGGATTGCTGACAACCACCTAAAGCTAGGAAGAGGCAAGAAAGCTTCAGCCCTATCAAACCTTGATTTCAAACTTCTAATGTGACAGAATAAATTTCTGTTGTTTTAGGCCAAAAAACAAAAACAAATCATGCCCCATGTTCCTTGCATGTACCTCTTTCTGTCCCTCTCTAGGTTTTCATTGATTCCTCCACTTTCTGAAGTGACCCTTTCCCGGCCCCCGTCAGTCCCCAAATCAACAAGCCATTTCTTCTGTTTCCAGCTGCCATGGGGTTAAATACAAACGTCAGTTATATTAACGGGAAGAAAATGGAACTGAAACTAAGTTTGCCTAATTTGTAAAATAAAAATGAGTTTCGATCCCAGTAGCTTATGTATTATTCTTGTGAGGACTGGGTTTACATCGATCATCTTTTCCATGGCAGTCAAGTGTGGAATATGGCGAAGTTAGAAATGTAATTGTGTAGACATAAAAAATTGCATCTCGATAACCATCATTGGGACACTTTTCTCAAGATGCTATCTCGTTGTCCTTCAGAACAATAATGATATCAATTGAGAATGTAACAGAGCAACTTAAATGTTATGCCTCGTTTACTTCTGGTAAGCCTAATGCGCTTCAGAGCTATTGCTCGTGACATAAGGTTCTCTCAGAGAGGCTGGAAACGCTTCAAGACCATTAAAAGAAAATATCAGCCATTCCTGCTGTTCACATATTCTTCAACTTCTAATTTAAGGCACCAACACCTAAGAATGTAATTGTGTTATTCTCTCTGATAGCTGGAATCTATCTAAGCCAAATGCCTGGGAATTATGGACTACTGGGGCTACGGGAGTCCACAAGACAAATGAGGTGGATAAAACATGTTATTTTGTACTGGCACGTTCAACGTTTGTGCTCCGTTATCATTTATGCGTTAAAATGTATTCAAAGACTAAAGTGCCTAAAGTGTCTTTCCCCAGCTGAATTGAAGAAGAGGTTGGGGAAATGCATAAACCACCTCAGGATCTAAACTTAGAAAACCGAAAGAGAAAACCTCACACACCTGTACTCAGAATTATTTTCTCCACTAAATTTTCTCTGGAGTTGATTGTCCATTTTGGAATCAGGAAGTTGTCATCTTGATAAAGCAGTTCTCCCGTAACTCACAATGCTCTCCCTGATGAGCAAGTGAGCCCACAGTTTGAAAAAAGGTTTGTTGGATCAGAGAAGGGCAATTTTAAAAGCAAATGCTGCGAAAGGTGAAGCTTCCCCATCACACGGGGAAATTATTTCTGTTTAATGCCTGCCTTGGGAGGGATACACTTTAGGTTCAGGGACCTCATTGGCACACCAGGGCTTTGACTGGGACACAGTGCCAATTCAAACTGTCACGTAGTACGGGGAGGGAAAAAAGCCCAAATCAGTTTCTATTCTTTAATAGAAAGCAATACTGTAGTTTAAATTAGCAAGGCGCTGCTGAACCACTATTTAAAATGCGTTTGCACTGACATCCCAAGAAAGGATTTTTTTTTTCTTGTTTAATTGCACTGTCAGTGTGGAACGCTTTCACTTAAAACCATTCTGAGGTAGACCTTTTAATAGAAAGTGACAATTTAAATTGCCGTGATAGCAGCGTAAATGGTGCTTAAAGTCATTACTAAACTGATGTCGCAGTTGGCTCCAGACCAGTTTGTTAAAGCTGAAGAAAAGGTGTTAGGGGAAGGGAGGAAAGTAACTAAATGGTGAATCATTAATTCCTTTTATATTCATTGTAATAACATTAGCTGTGATGAAGTCATCTGGCTCCCAATGGATGTAATGTACATTTCTATTGAATTCCACATTATTCCATTCTAGCGTTGCCCTGATTAATGCTTATTACTGAGGAATTGCACCAGTCACAGGCTTCCATTTCTCTACAGTTACTTTGTTTTCTTGTCTTCACTCCCATGGTCCAAAGAGAGGAGCTGTGGCTTCCATTTGCTGGTTTGAGTTCCGAAATCCAAGTGCTAGAGTTATCCATGGCCTTTCTTTACTCTTGCTGAAACAAGGTAGATTCTCCTGGCAGCCCTTGGAAACGACTCTCTCTAGCTTTCATGGAGACCTGAATGTGTCATGTGGAATGAGGTCAAGGTCACCTGAGTGGTGCCGTTGGTCAAACCTGATTGGTTTAACCAACCCAATTGGTCTGCCCCACCAGCATCTCAGGGCCCAATGGGTGTGGGCGCCATAAGATCTCAGGCAGTACTGGATCTGTGACCCTGGAAAGGAGCTCATTGGTGGGTTAAGGCTCAGTCTGAAGTGTTGGGGACAGTGGGAGGGATGGTGGTCGTGAGTTAGGGCCCACTCGGTCACCTTCCCAGCCTCCCACTCATTTGTCTTGATTGTGAAACATATCCCCTTAAAAGTAACTTGATCATGTGGTATTTTAGGAACAATAGGTAAACTAGTTTATTATAGGATTACCATTTTAAAATACGCTACACACTCCTTTCTATTATGAAAAAATTACCTCAAAGAGCCGACAATTGTAGTTGGGCTCACAGTAGGGAGAGTTTATATTTCACATTTTAAACTTAAAACACTATATTTAGGTTGGAGTTCCTGAATAGTTTCCTGAGGTACAATTTAAGAGGTCTGGGAACAACCCTACACCTTTCAAATTTTCCCTAAATCAGACATTACAATTTTTGAAATTTCCATCATTCAAAATCCAAGGCAACCATGGTGATCATCTAGGGCATGACATTAGGGTCTTAATTTGGGATCTGGGAACAAGTTACAGAGAGACCATTAAAAACTTGAGTTTTGTGTATATATGTAGAGGTGCACGACTGAGGAAAGAGAGCTCATTTCTTTCATCAGATTTACAAATGAATTTGCAAACCAAAATAGTTAAGAACCCCTAGTCCAATCTTACTTCACTAAAAACTAGAAAATCGAGGCCCAAAGAGATGGTTGACTTACCAAAATCATGTTATTGGCTGGTCTACAGAATCCTGGCCTCTGATTCTTTGTCCAAAACTGCCTTTTTAATTTTTTATGATTCTTCCTTTTGCAAAACAATAGATACTGCAATGCTGAACATTTCTGAAATCCATTCTCTTGGCAACCTCAACTCCCTGGAACACAACTCTCCCTGGTGGAGGCAAAAGAGACCTCAGAGCCACTGAAATTATTGTCAGACATTCCTGCATTTTGGCCTGAGAAAGAAGTCCCTGAAAAATCATCGAAGACACCATTCATTTATTCGCTCATTTACCTAACAAAGATTTATTGAGCTAAATACTTACCAATTCTTTATTTATACATAATTCTGACACATTTTGTTATCCAGTTTCACTGAAAATAATAGGAAGTTAGATGGAAGAAGACTGCAAAAGACAGAGATATTGATCCAGAATTGTGAGATATTCCCTCACAGCCTGACAAGAGAGGGAGAGCAAGAACGTTGTCATACAGTGACGGCTCTGAGCCAGAAGCAGACATGGTCAGCAGCTAGGGGAGATCAGTGTTCTTTGCGACACTGGGAGGCAGCAAGAACCAAGTGCAGCAATGCCAGCACCAGGCGGCGGTCAGCTGGGATCTTCCATTTGGACTACGTAAGGCGCACAGTGTTCTCAGAGGAGTATGGAGGAGCCTGAGAGGTTGATGTTGGATTTCCTGTCCACCTGGCATGTGTGAGCCTGAATCCACCTTAATTGAACTTGGGAAAAAATGAAAGAGACGTGACCTGCTTCCACCCTGACATTTGTGAAAAAGTTCATGCTGGTTACAATGAGGATAATAAGCCTGAAAAACTGTACAGAACTTTGAATTTACGAAGTGTTTTCACAAGCATCGTCTCACGTGGTCCTCACAAAAGTCCTGTGAGATAGGTATATGGGTTGACACTATCCTCCTCATTTAGCAGATGAAGAAATTGAGGCTTTGTGAAGCCAAATGAATTGCTCCAAATCACCTAATTAATAAGTGGCGAAGCTCTGGCTAGCAGTCAGATATTTTCATCTTAGTCCAGTGGCCTCCTATTATGCTATGATGCCTGTCAAAAAAGGTGGGAGATATCCTTTTGTGGTTCATAATTGTGACAATTGGGTTTTCACTCTATTGCGTCAGATGTGCCTCCCTCAAACCTTATAACGTGAGCACATCAGACATGAAAAAAAGGGGAAAAGGCAGGGATGTGTGGGCCCCCAAGAAAATTTCAGAATTCTCCCTGATGCCAGCCTTGGAAGGAATGCTAACAGTCCAGGGCTCTATTCCTAAATAACTTCAGCTTGGCCACAGCTGCTTTTCTTGCTAAAAGAAACCCTACCTCCACACAGCTGGGCTCTCCAGCTGTTCCTGACCAACCCCTGCCACTTCCACATCCCACACCAATGGCTTCTGAGCTCACTACTTCATGGAGAAGTGGATGCTATGCTTGGTTCATTGAGATGTCTCCAATATTACTACTGTCTTGCACCGTGAGTTGTCTGGGTCGTTGGTGTAGATTTTGTCTTCCTGACTAGAGTGGAAGCTCCTTGAGGTCAGGGCCTTGTTTCTTTTTTTTCTTTTTTCTTTTTTTTTTTTTTTTTTGAGGCAGAGTCCCACTCTGTCACCCGGGCTAGAGTGCCGTGGTGTCAGCCTAGCTCACAGTGACCTCAAACTCCTGGGCTCAAGCAATCCTCCTGCCTCAGCCTCCTGAGTAGCTGGGACCACAGGCATGTGCCACCATGCCCGGCTAATTTTTTTCCATATATATTTTTAGCTGTCCAGATCATTTCTTTCTATTTTTAGTAGAGACGGGGTCTCATTCTTGCTAAGGCTGGTCTCGAACTCCTGAGCTCAAACGATCCACCCACCTCGGCCTCCCAAGGGCCTTGTTTCACTTGCTTTTGATTCTCAACGGTGTCTAGGGCCAGTAAAGTGCTTCAAATAAATGCTTATTCTTTTCTCTCAAGCACCTAGTGTGTGCTCAGCAAATATTTAATTGCCTGGTTGGCAAATGTCCTATGCTGTAGTCAATGCCTCATGCCAAAAATAAATAAATAAATAAACTTCTCAGTGCCTCTGCCCACCCTGACCCTGACTCTGACAGACCTATTTTCTCAGCCAGTGACACACAGATGACACCTTCTCCCTACAGAGTCTGGTCAAGAGCAGGGGCCCTGTGGCTGCCTTGGTTCAAGGCTGTATTGGCTAAGTGTGCCAGGCAAGCTATTATCCTCATTTCCTGCCTGTGAATTGGGAATGATGAAGACGATAATAGATCTTACTACTTGGGATTGCTAAGGGAATGGTGAGTAACCGGGCTAAGGACAGTGCTGGGGCCATAGACGTGCGCTAGATAAGAACAACCTGCTTTGACGACAAGTTTAGGATGACAACTGCCTGCGGAAATGTGGTCTCCAGTCCACAAACACCATGGGCTTTTCTCTCCCCAATCAGTTGAGTTTAAAGTACATAAATAGTTGATTCTAAAAATCACCTCTCAAGAAGAGGAAATGAGGGTTTAACAATTGTTTTTCTGGAAATGTTTTCCTTCCTCCTTAAAAAGGGAGTACTCGGTGACTCTGTTGAGCTGTTAAAGGCACAACAAGTCGTGTCATGTTTCACTCAGTGGCAGCAAGTCATCTTAGTCCTGCAACAGTATTGAGAATTTTCTCATTCCTGGTTCAAGCTGCCAAGAACATTGTAGGCTTGGGTGGGTGTCATTTCAGGGGCCACTTCACCATCATTCATCCACTCATTCAATCAATCAATCATTCACACATGGATTTATTCATTTATTCATTTGTTTGTTTAACACATATTTATTTAGCACCTACTATGTGTTAGACATATGATAAAATGTAACTGCTATTTTCGTTATATACCCTTGATCCTCCAGAATCCCTGAATGGGTACATTTCCTAGAAGCTTACATTCAAGTCATTTACAGATAATAAACAAGATAAATGAGTAAGATAGATAGTATTTTAGATAGCAATGTGCTAAGGAGAAAAAATAAAGCAAGGATGGGGACATGAAATGTCTAGGGGATGGATATTGAAATTCTAGATAATTTGACCATGGAACCAAAATCTGCATTAGTCAGGGTTCTCCAGAGAAACAGAAGCAATAAGACTAAGAGATAGAGAGAGAGAAAGAGAGAATGAGAATAGAAAGAGAGACAGGGAAAGATTGAAATCTGCAGGCCAGCAGGCTGGAGACCTAGGGAAGGGTTGAAGTTTTCAGCTCAAGTCCAAAGGCAGTGTGGAGGCAAAATGCCTTCTTCCTGGGGAGTCTTCAGTCCTTTTTTCCTCAGGCCTTCAACTGATTGAACGAGGCCCACCCACACTCTACTTTGTTCAGGGTCTCCTGAGAAGGTGGCTTTTGAGAAAAGAAATCTGCAGAAAGTGAGGAAGTCAGTCATGCAAATAAATATCTGGGAAAGAGAAATGCAGGTAGAATGAGAAGCAAGTGCAAAGGCCTCAAGGTAGAGGTGTGCCAGACATGTCACTGGAGTAGAGAGAGTAAGGGAAGAGTAATGGAGAAGAGATCAGAAGTCCAAGGACAGACCACATGGGATCTTGTAGGTCTTAATAAGGACTTGGGTGTTATTGTGCATATAATGGAGGGGAGGGTTTGAACAAAGGAATAACACGATCTGACTTATGTTTTAACAAGCGTGTTGGCCACTATGTTGAGAACAGTCTGCAGGGGGACAAGGACAGAAGCAAAGAGACCAGTTGGGAGGCTATTTCAATAATCCAGGTGAGAAATGATGGTGGCTTGGGTCTTGGTAGCAGTCAAGGGAAGGAAGAAAGGTCAAGGGAAGTAGTTGAATTCTGTTTAATAGTTTGACAATGTAGCCAAGAAGATTTGCTGACACTGGATATGGGTTATGAGAAAAAGAAAGGAATCAAGATAACACCAAGGTTTTTGTCGTGAACCAGTGGAGCTGCCATTAACTGAGGGGAGCAGTGTGGAGTGGCAGAGGGAACATATCAAAGACTCTGTTTGGGACAGGTAAGTGAGGCGCCTGACATATCCAAGTGGAGATGTTAAGTAGGCAGTTGGATACACAGATTTGGAGATCCAGTCTGGAGATATTAATTGGGGAGTTATCAACATATAAATGGTATTGAAAGCCCTGAGACATTAAATGAGATCACCTAGAGAGTGAGAGTGGATACAAAAGAGGTTTAAGGATTAAACTTTGGGGCACTTCAACATTTGGAATTTGGGAAAATGAGGAGGAACCAGTGAATGGGACAAGAAAGAGTAATCAAAAATAGAAGACAGTCAGGCATGGTCACACATGCCTGTAGTCTCAGCTACTGGGGAGGCTGAGGCAGGAGGATCACTTGAGCCCAGGACTTTGAGGCTGCACTGAGCTGTGATCTCACCTGTGAATAGCCTTGCTCTCCAGCCTGGGCGACATAGCAAAACCCTGTATCGAAAAAAAAAAACAGAATCAACAAATAGAAGGCAAAAGAGGTGAGCGGGCTATTGTGGAAGCCAAGGAACAAAGTATTTCAAGGAGAAAGTGGTCAACATGTCAAATGCTGCCACTGAGGACTGAGAAGTACCACTGGACTTTAGCAATGTGGGGGTCTTTTGCTACTAGGGCACTCTCAGTAGAGATGGGGACAAAATCTGATTGGGTGGGCTCATGGGAGAATAGAAGCAGAGAAATTAGAGACAGTGAAGAGAAGCAACTCTTATAACTATTTAATATAGAAGAAATAACAGCACATGTGTGTGCTAATGGGAATGGTCCAGTACACAGGAGAAAATCGGTGATGCATTAGAGAGGGGAGAATTGCCACAGCCATGTTCTTTTTTTTTTTTTTTTTTTTTTTTTGAGACAGAGTCTCACTTTGTTGCCCAGGCTAGAGTGAGTGCCGTGGCGTCAGCCTAGTTCACAGCAACCTCAAACTCCTGGGCTTAAGCGATCCTCCTGCCTCAGCCTCCCGAGTAGCTGGGACTACAGGCATGCGCCACTATGCCCAGCTAATTTTTTCTATATATATTTTTAGTTGGCCAGATAATTTCTTTCTATTTTAGTAGAGACGGGGTCTCGCTGTTGCTCAGGCTGGTCTCGAACTCCTGATCTCAAGAGATCCTCCTGCCTCGGCCTCCCAGAGTGCTAGGATTACAGGCATGAGCCACCGCGCCTGGCCCACAGCCATGTTCTTGAGAGGGGATGGAATCTGGCACACAGGTGGGGAGATTGTTGTTGGCCAGGAGCATAAATAAGTCATTCATCTTATTGGAGAGAAAGTAGAGGACGTGGGTCCAGTGCAGGTGGAAAGGTAGTTGCTATGCTGGGAACTTATGGGTGTTCTCTCTGATATTTCCATTTTCTTAGTGCGGTAGGAAGCAAAGTCAAGCTCAGCTGAGAGTGTGAAGATATGGGTGGAGAGGTTGACAGTTTGAGGAGAGAGTTAAAAAATATCCAGTGAAATTTTTGCTTGAATTTCTACAAATTGAGGGCAAGCTCTTTATTCCATAGTTAGACCACAACACATATAAAGCCCAGGAGGGAGCTAACCCAAAGGCTTAAGTTCAGGGTAAGATATGTGTTCACAGAAGAGGGGGAAGGGGGAAAGCACAAAGGATGCCAAGATGCCTGCAGCAAGACAGCAGGTACCCCAGAGTGGACAAAAAGTATACCCAGTAAGGACTAGGGATATCAGTAATTCTCTCTGCTGGCCAGACTTGGACCCCATTGTGAGGTCTGCTGGTGCCTCCAGGAATCAATAGATGAAGAGCATTCTCTCCATCCTGCCCATTTGCTCCCTTCAAATGGAAGACAGGATGTAGCAGGTCAAGGAGGTGGGGAAGAAATATTTGTTTGCAGGGCCCCGCACCTCTGAGTGGCTGGCCCAGCTCCTCCATTAACACAGGGTGAACATGGCGGTGGGGTGGGCCAGGGGAATGCTATGAGGAAGGAGAGAATGACCTGCATTTCAAGGAGCTCCTTGTGTGAGAAGGCTGTGGTTCTCAGGTGTGATCCCCGACCAGCAGTGTCAGTTTCACCTGGGAAGTTGTTAGAAATACAGATTCTCAGGCTCCATCCAAAACCTACTGCTATGGTTTGAAGGTGTCCCCTCCAAAATCCATGTTGAAACTTAATCCCCATTGTGATTGTATTAAGAGGTGGGGCCTTTAAGAGGTGATTAAGCTATAAGGGCTCTGCCCTCGTGAATGGATTAGTGCCTTATAAAAGGACTGGAGGGGCCCTTTTTGCCCCTCTGCCTTCTGCCATGTGAAGATGCTATCAGGAAAAGATGTCATTGATGGAACAGGCCCTCACCAGACACTGAACCCTGTCGGTGCCTTGATCTTGGACTTCCCAGCCTCCAGAACTGTGAGAAATAAATTTCTGTTCTTTATAAGTTACCCAGTCTCGGGTATTTTGTTACAGCAGCACTAACGGACCAAGACACCTACTGAATCAGAGACCCTAAGGGTAGGACCCAGCAAGCTGTATTTTCACAAGGTCATCATGATACACACTGGACTTTGAGAAACACTGCTTGAAAGCAGCCTGGAAAAGCTTCTGTCTGCTCTTATACAGTACTGCCACCTATTGGGCAAACTCTTCAGATGCTGCGAGGTTAATAGAAACCTTGAAAAATAAAAAGGCATCTCCTTTTATTTTTCTGTATTAAACAACTTTATAAACCAAGAGCAAAAAGAAACCTTCTTATGACCCTTTGCATTATGTAAACACTAATTTTACATGGTTGCAATTAGTATATTTAGACTCTTATATTTTGTTTTTTTCATAAAACATTTTGTACCCACTTTCCATATATTAGCCTAGTGAAATATATACTGATTATTTTTATTATATTCCATCATAATAATATTATATAGTCACAGTGACCACATTTTTAAAGGTAAACTGGATACATGGTCTGACCTAGCATAAGCAGATGAAGACAACGTGACCTAATATTTGGAATTAATGCCATCCCAGGAAATCTTAGAAGTTTGTTATCATATCACAAATTAGTCAGTTGTTCCATGGTTTTATTAATATATGCTTGAACTATTTCCAGTTTTCAGCAGTTATAACCAATAAAGCAGTAAGTACCATTGTACTATAGACCAGGAGGAGGGGTAGTTATTTCTTTAGGATTATAATCTCTAAAATAAAATGTCTAGCCCAAAAGGTATAAAAACATCACAGCATTATTTCAGATAAGTTTTTTTAAACACTGGCCAAGGCCCAGTGGCTCTCGTGTGTAATCCTAGCACTCTAGGAGGCTGACGCAGGAGGATGGCTTGAGGTCAGAGGTTTGAGACCAGCCTGAGCAAGAGCAAGACCCCGTCTCTACTAAAAATAGAAAAATTAGCCAGGTGTGGTGGTACCTACTTGTAGTCGCAGATACTCAGGAGGCTGAGGTGGGAGGATCGCTTGAGCCCAGGAGTTCAAGGTTGCAGTGAGCTATGAGCATACCACTGCACTTCAGCCTGGACTACAGAGTGAGACCCTGTCTCAATTTAAAAAAAAAAAATTTTTTTAACTATAAATAATCCCAATGTGTTAACGAAAGAATTGGTAAGTTGTGGTAAAGTCATCATGTGTTATTCTGCAGCTGTCATAAATCATGTTTACAGCAAGCTTATAACAACATATCGCCAGGGAATTTTGTCAAGTTTCCCAGCTTCCCAGCATCTTTGGAACACCCTTCCTTTGTTAGTCCTGCCTCCCTAGTAGGAGCCAGAAAACTTTCTTTCTCAGTTTCCCTTGCTGATAGTGTCACACATGACCTAGGGCTCATCCATCAGGCAGCCCAAAGTCAGACTGGTTCAAAAGTGAGCAATGTGAAGAAGCAGGAAGCACGTGGAACCCACTTTCTGGTGAGAGTGGCTATGGGATCCAGCATTCGGAGGTCGTGGAAGCCTGTTCTCAGCATCACAGGTGCAAGTTGTGGGCCCAGTGGTCTTCACTGAACACCTGGTGGTGTAGTTTGAGCATTACTCCTGGCTGAGCAGCCTTTAAGCCCTACACTCTGGCCAGCTCAGAGATTTGTGAACGATCTAATTTTCTTTAATAAACTCTTCTGCCTGCATGCTTGTTCCAGTACTTTTGCTGTATAACAAATCACCCTAAAATTTAGGGGATTATGTGGCTTAAAGTAGGGCTTCTCAACCTCAGCACAATTGACATTTGGGGCCAGTGATTCTTTGTTACGTGGGGCTGTCCTGTGTCCTGTAGGATGTTTAGCGGCTTCCCTGGTCTCTACCCACTGGATGCAGGTACCAGCCCCTCCCAAGTTATGACAACCAAATATAGTGTCTCCAGACATTGCCAAATGTCCCCTGGGGGCAAAATCTCCCTCTATTGAGAACTACTGGCTTAAAACAACAATCAAGTATTGGGGAATGTCTTGCAGGGAGGTCCTGGCTTAGGGTAATTCATGCAGTTGCAGTCAAATGGTGGTTAGAGTGGAACAGTGGGGGACTGGAGCAGCCGGGGGATGGCTGGGAATCTTCCTGTTCTCATGTAGTCTCAGGGCCTCTCCACATGGGTCTCTTTGTATAAGCTTGTTTGGGCTTTTTCACAGCATGCTCACCTCAAGTTAACTACTTATATGGAAGCTCAGGGCTGCAAGAGTGTGTCTCAAAAAACTGGGTAATGGCCAGGCATGGTGGCTCATGCCTGTAATCCTAGCATTCTGGGAGGCCGAGGCGGGAAGATCTCTTGAGGTCAGGAGTTCAAGACTAGCCTGAGCCCTGAGCAAGAGTGAGACCCCGTCTCTACTGAAAATAGAAAAAATTAGCCGGATGTGGTGTCACGCGCCTGTAGTCCCAGCTACTCGGGAGGCTGAGGCGGTAGGATCGCTTCAGCCCAGGAGTTTGAGGTTGCTGTGAGCTAGGCTGATGCCACGGCACTCTAGTCCAGGTAACAGAGCAAGACTCTGTCTCAAAAAAAAAAAAAAAAGAAAGAAAAAAACTGGGTAATGCCTTCTATGACCTAGCCTCTGAAGTCACATGCAACCTCTTCCACCATAGTCACAAGATTCAAGGGTAAGGGACACGGACTCCACCCCCCCATGGAAGGAACATCATAGTTACATTGTAAGATCATGTGAGATGGGAGATGTTATTGAGACTTTCTTTGGAAAATCTAATCTGTCACAGTGATGAACATCACTACTCACCATGGAAATCCAAATTAAAACCACAAGACATCACTACAAATGCCCAGAATGGCTAAAAATAAAAAGACTTATAATAGTAGGTATTGGCAAGGATGTGGAACAACTGGAACTCTCATACATTGTTGATGAGAATGTAAATGAGTACAACCACTTTGGAAAAATTGTTTGTATCTACTAAAGCTAAACACATGCCCATTCTATGACCCAACCATCTCTTTCCTAGGTTTGTACCCAAGGGAAATGAATGCATATGTACACCAAAAGACATGACTGAGAATGTTCATAAAAGTTTTATTCAGCATAATTAAAAACTGAAAAAGAACCAAATGTCTATCAACAGGAGAATGAATATATAAATTGTGATCTATTCATCCAATAGAATGACACACTGCAATATAAAAGGACAACTTATATACACAGCAACAAGGATGAATCTCATAGATGTTAAGTTCAGCAAAGGAATTCAGACACATACATATGGTTTAATTCCATGTATATAATGTTCAAAAACAGGGAAACTAATCAATGATGACAGAAATGCGAGGAAATGGTTACTTGTAGTGAGGGGAGGGGATGAATACCGACTGGGAAGAAGCAAAAAGAACTTCTGGAAGCCTGGGGATAATCTATATTTTGATCTGGGTGGTGATTACATATGTAAAAGTTAATCAAGGTATATAAGGTATTAGTGCCCTTTAAGTACTTTGTTGCATTCCTCAATGAAAAGTAGAAATAAAATTCCTTTTCTGTTTAAAGTAGCTAGTGGGTTCTGTTAGTTAAACTGAGATCCTCACCTAAGTAAAATGGCTGCCCTCACCGCTGGAAGGCCCAGCTCACGCCACACCACGAAAGTTGTGGTGGCCAACCTCTCTGCCAATTAAGCCCACTGGAAAAACATCTCTGCTTAGACACACCCAGGAGAATTTTCCTGGAAGAGAGATATACACAATCAAGCATTGTAACCACAAAATATTAAAAGCTTAGGACTGTATCAGTGACTAGCAGACTATACGCAGCTGAAAGATAAATTAGGAAGATGAAAGGTTACATTGAGAAATTTTCCCAGAACACAGCACAGAGATAAAGGATGAAAAGAATGAAAAAAATTGTAAAGACGCAGGAAGGACAGATTCAGTAGTTACAAGATGTCTCTAAAAGGATTTCCAGAAGGAGATAATTGAAGCAGTATTTGAAAAAAATCATCAACAAATTCTCAGAACTGAACTAAAACACAAATCCTTAGATTAAGAGAGACCTCTGAATGCTAAACAGGATTTTTTAAAAATCCCACATCTAGACACTGTGGTAAATTTTCAAAACAAGAAGGATAAAGAGTGACCTAAAAGTTATCAGAACAAATAAGACCTGAAAAAAATGAGAATGAGATTGACATGAGATTTCCCATCAGCAAATTGCAAAAATACCGATAATCACTGAAGTCAAGTGAGGGGAACTTGCGGGTTCGTTATATTATTCACTCTACTTTTCTGTAAAATCGAAAATTTTCATAATAAAAAGCTTTCTTTTTTGCTTTTGTTTTTATGTATGCAAAGAAGATTAATAGAGTTTTAATAGCTGCAAAGTGCTGAGGGAAAATATCTTTGAATTTCAAATTCTATATGCATTAATATTGTCCTTCTAGAATGAAGGCAAAATAAAGATATTTTCAGATTACGAGACTCAGAAACTTTGTCATACCAGATGCTCGAGAGCACTTCAACAAAAGAAAAATGAAACTAAAAGAAGTAGTAGGAGGCAGGAAGCAATGGAGAGCAAAGAAATCAATAACATATGTGGTAAATCTAAATTATTATTGTTTATCAAAATCATATTCTTTAATACCAAACTGTACTAAAATTCAGGATACACCAACATGGGAAAGAGAGGAGAGGGAAGAAGGGAAATAAATGCTTTCTGAGGCTCTTATTTTGTTCAGGTTGGTTATACAGAAACTAACTGACCCTTAGACGATTGTTCCTCAAACTTTAACATGTAAACAAATCATCTGGGGATTTTTGTTAAAGAGCAACTTCTGATTCAGTAGATCTCAGATGACCTGAGATTCTGCATTTAAAACAAACTCCACAGACCACACTTTAAGCAGCAAGACTTTAGGCAATACTGTGGTTAAGTGTTGTGTTGACTCAGAGTGTATATATGGTAAGATTTCCTCACTCTGTTTCAAAGATGTAAGAATGACAGAGGGTTTCAGAAAATGCTCACGGACATGATTTTTAAAAATCATGGGCCAGAAACTTAATGGAAAACCATAGTATTAATAGTGAGTGGGAGCTTAATGCATGGGCCCATAGAGCCCAGGACCTGACACAAACAGTAAAGTCTGGAATTTCAGCTCCAACCAAGGAATAAGGAACCACTACACCCCCATTCACAGCGGGGCAACTTATGTACTGAGCTCATGCTCCACCATCTGTATTTGAAAAATTCCTACCTATTAATATTAATAGCTGCTTGGGAGTGCAGCTAGAAACAGACTTCTTGCCTGTTATAGACAGAAAAAGCAGAGATATTTGCACAACCAGGTATACATTTCATGTGAGCTCCTGGTTCGGAACTGTGATATATCCACAGGGCAAG
The DNA here is from genome assembly GCF_041146395.1 of Eulemur rufifrons. Classification (NCBI taxonomy): domain Eukaryota; kingdom Metazoa; phylum Chordata; class Mammalia; order Primates; family Lemuridae; genus Eulemur; species Eulemur rufifrons. The sequence goes on from NC_091012.1 coordinate 124,574,977, forward strand.
AATTCTGAGCCCCTGAATTTTGTCTACAGACATTGGGCTAAAGCAATCATAAAACCATTTTCCAGGGAAAGTGAGTGGGAGAGCGAGAAAAAAAAAAAACCTCCATGTAAGAGGAGCACTCAAAAAAAATTACAAAGACTACAGTGAAATCCAACACCGTAAAAGAAAGCCAACAAACCCAACATATAGGGGGATTCATATAAAAGAAAATAGAAATAATAGAGCAATCTGGAAATGATTTTTAAATAAATTCACTTAAAATCAACAAACAAAAGCAAGAAGAGATGAAACTCTTGGGAATTTCTTAAAAGCCACTGAAATCATTTTCAGATGTGATATCAGTCAGGGTCCAGTTAGGAAAAGAAAAGTCTCTCTAGATATTTTCAACAGAGGGAATTTTATAGAAGGAATTTATGACACAGGTGATAGAGGAACTGAGAAGCCAAGAGGGGCTGGTGAGATTCAAAAACAGCAGGAAGCTGCTACCACTCCTATGGCTGAAGGGACAACAGAAGGAGGCTGTGTTATCAGAATCCAGCATTTAGAGCCATCTGGCAGGGGCTAGGGCCACAGCAGGATCTGGGACCACAGAAGGGGCAGCTATCTGGCTGGAGATGGGGACACAGAGGAGACAGTCTCTTGCAGAGACCCTGCCCAAAGCTGAGACAGAGGGAGAGAAATACCCTAGTTCCCACTCCCTGTCCCCCAAGTCTTCCACCAATACCCCCCACTGGCCGAACCTACCCAGAAGGGATCATGGAGCATATAGCTCCTTATAATACAGCACAGGGCAGACTAGGGTGAGGAATGAATCTGAGAACAAACTGACACTGACAAGTGCCCATCGTATTGAAATAAACAAGAGAATGGGCACAAAGTGGATTCGTCGTTTAGAAGGCTGAGCGGAGGAAATCACTCAGAGGGAGCACAGTGATGAAGAGATGAAAATGTGAAAAAGTAATTAAAAGCTAGAGGGATAGACTGAGAGGCACCAAAATATATTTAATGAAAGTTCCAGAGAGAAAGAAACTAGAAAGAATCAGGAATTAGCAGTATTTAAGGAGATAATGTCTGAGAATTTTCCAGAACTGAAGAAAGACAGTGTCCCTAGATTGGAAAAGCTGTTTCTAGGAAAGATGAGCTGTATTATTTACGAATCATCCCACTGAAAACAACTAAATATGTGAATATAAGAATTTTAAATCTTAAGAGTATTAAAAAGCTAATTAAAAAGTAAGCAAATACCAGGCTAAACTGCAAAAGAAAGCAGGCGCATATAGAAAAAAAAGAGTGGGGAGATTAGGTCAAAATGGAACAGTGATTACTTTTATCAACAATAATTCAAAAACTCTTATTTTGCAACAAGAATATTGCAACAAGAGTAAAACCTACAGGAGCCATTCGTCCCGCACAGTTATTAAACTCCCTTTATCTTCATGACCAGAAGGGAAAGGAACAACAGAAAGATAAACAGGCACAGAATGATCTGGTTACAGGAGCTAATCATATGAACATTATTAGAAAATACGATAAAAGTAATTCTCAAAAATGATTTGTTATGCCACTTTGAATAATGTTTTATTGTATATTAGCAACAAAATTGCTACAAATTATTACTGTGTGGTTTGAGTAAATGGAAATGTACATGAAACAAAAAGTATTTAAGATATGATTTTTTAATTTAATAACATTTATGCAGCAATATTGTAAAAAAAAAAAAAAGGCACAAAACCACCCTTACCCCAAGGCAATTTGTTAATAAGGAATATTTGTGCTTCGATTTTAATGGCTTAATGAGGAAATTTAGACATAAAACAATGCCAGGGACTGGGCATGGTGGTGCACGCCTGTAATTCTAGCACTTTGGAAGGCCAAGGTGGGAAGATCACTTGAGCTCAGGAGTTTCAGGTTAGAGTGAGCTAACTGCACTCCAGCCTGGGAAACAGAGAAAGACCCTGTCTCAAAAATAAAACAAAAACAAAAACAAAAAAACATGCCAGAGTCTGCCAAAAGTAGAGAAAGTAATAGGAGACCTTCCCCATTTTAAGTGGGGATCACACTGGCTTGGTGATATTTGGAGCAGGAAAAAAAAAGGAAAGGAAAAAAAACAATCTTGTGAGCACGAAGCTGGCCTTTGCATGAATTTGCATCTCAGGTTCACACTGTCTGGGCAGTTGAAAGATATTAGAACTGTGTACCTGACCTAAAGTACTCCCAGATTGGAAGTACCCCAAGAAGAAAAAGCAAATGCAAAATCTTTTTGAAGAGCAGCTTCATCTTAGGCTTCAGTGACTCTCCAAAATAATTTTTCAAGTACTATGACCAGTATAAAGTAAAAATATAACGAAACATACAGGAGAACAAAGCACCGTGAGTGGGAACCAGTTGAAACAACAAACTGCAGAAACAGATTTACCAATACGTCCGAGATTAATTTTTTAAATGCTTATTTTACCTAAAGAAATAAAAGATATGATTAAAAATAGCTGCAAGAAGAAAAAGCTATAAAAAGTGACTCTTCTTGGTTTCTGATTCCATTCTCCAATAAAAGAACCAGGATTCCTTGGAGAAATGGTTGATTCTAGGACTGGGGCAGGAAAATACAAGATGAGTCTGGAAAAATTGAAGTGCCAGAAAGTAAGGAAGTGTTCAAAAATCTAAATAATGGGGCCGTGTCAAAGGGACACAGGCGACAACCTGAGAGGGCTACCAATGTCCAAGGCTGGAACAGTATGGACAAGGGAAACAAAATTAAAAATATAGTATTGAATTACAACCTGAAATATAAAATAAATATCCATGAATCTATAATGATATAAACAATTGAAAAAAATAAATGGGGGAGAATAGACAAATCTCCCATATAGAAGAATTTCACATAATTTATATGGATAGACCCCCTTAAGGAGGTGAAGCTTAAATCGCCACCCCTTAAATGTGAGCTGTGCTTACAGTACAGTATTTAAAAAGGAGAAAAAAAGTAGTTTTACAGTGGAGAAACCTGGCAAGCATCATCTTGGCCAGGTGATCAAGGTTAACATCATTAGTGACAATTCACATTGGTAGGATGTCCCCTTGATAGAATATGATGAGAAGAGCATGTCACCTCTGTGGTCTTCTTCCTAAGAACCCAAAACCTCACTCTAACCATGGGAAAAATGTCAGACAAACTTCATTTGAGGAATAATCTACAAAATACATAACCAGTACTTCTTGAAACAGTCAAGGTCACCAAAAATAAGTGAAGTCTGAGAAACTCACAGTCCAGGGGAGGCTAAGAAGACGCGGTGACTATGTGTAACGTGATATGCCGGATGGGATCCTGGAACAAAAATAAGACATTGTGGGAAACTAATTAAATATGAATAAAGTAGGGAGTTTAGTTAATAATATCAACTTTGGTTCATTAGTTCCAACAAATGTACCGTAATAACGTAAGATGTTAACAATAGGCTTCAGACTTCAGGCTGGGTATATGGGAACTCTCTGTACTATCTTTGCAACTTTTCTGTAAATCTAAAACTATTCTAAAATCAAAAGTTTACTTTGTTTAAAAAAAGGTGACTCAAAGTACTTGGAAAAGAACAAAATAGAACTCCTAGAAATAAAAAAACACTAAGTAAGCAAAATTGAAAATTCAATGGATAGGTTTAACAGTAGATAACTCAGAGATGAAGAAAGAATGGGCCGATTGGAAGATGGTTCAGAAAACGTTATCCATAATTTAGCAGACAGACAAAACCAAAATAAGAAAGAGAAGTTAACATAGGGAATGTGAGAAATCTAACATATGTTTAGTTCGAGTTCCAGAAGGAAAAGAGAGAGCAAGAATTGGGTAGAGGCATATTTGCAAGTGATACAAACTGAGATTAAAGACATTCATTAATCCATAGATTCCAGGAGCCCAATGTATCCCAAGCAGGATTATTTTTAAAGAAAGACAAGAAAGAAAGAAAGAAAGAGAGAGAGAGAGAAAGAAAGAAAGGAAGGAAGAAATCAATCAATCCATACCTAACACATCACATTAAAATTGCAGGAAAAAGACTTCAAAAGTAAAACTTTAAAAGCAGTCATAAAAGAACGATATTTATCTACAAAGAAGCAACAGACTGACAGAGGATTTTTCAATAAAAAAACAAGGGACACCAGAAGAAAATGGAAAGATAATTTCAATGAGCTGAAAGAAAATAAGCAACCTAACAATCTATATTCAGCAAAAGTATCCTTTAAGAATAAAGCAAAAATAAAAAAGAAGAAAATTAGACAATAGAAGCAGAACCACAGGAGAGACAGATAATGAAGTTATTAGGTTCCAATTTAAAAATAACTACTGTTAATATGTTCAAAGAATTAAAAGAAAAGATTTAAAATTTTGGCAAAAAAATAGGAACTACAAAAAGAATCAAATGGGACTCTAGAACAAAAAAATACAGTAACTGAAATTAATAATGTCACTGATGGGTTTAACAGTATATTCCACACAGCTAAAGAGATAATTGGTGAATTGGAAGATAGGCTGGGGAGAAGAAAATCCATGACAAAGTACAGAAGGAAAAAAAAAAGGAAGAAACTACAGAAAGCAGGGGAAGAAATATAGGTTACAATGACCAGATCTAACAAAAAGGTAATCAGAATTCCAGAAGGAAAGAAGAGACAAAATGGGACAGAAGCAATATTTGAGGAGATACTGGCTGGTAATTCTGCAAAACTAATCAAACATATGAGCCATGTATTTCAGAATCACTATTAATCTGAAGCAGGATAAACACAAATAAAAGCACACCTAGGCACATCGTAGTTGAACTGCTGAAAACAAAGGGAAAAGAAATAAATCTTTAAAGAAGACACACAAAAAGGCAATTGCCTTCAAAGGAGCAGTGGGACTGGCAGCTACAAATAATTTCCCAAGAGAACAACGGAATAAGTCAGAGGAAAATAAAATGAAATGTTCGAAGTGTTGGGAGAAAATAACTAAAATAACTGCATATCCCAAATTATATATTCAATGGAAGTATCCTTCAAAAATGAAGGTGAAATTAAAATATTTTCAGGCAAAAGACTGATGGAATTCACCACCAGTGGACTTTCCTTGAAGGAAATACTAAAAGGTGGCATTCAGGCATAAAGAAAATGATCCCAGATGAAAGTTTGTATTTGCAGGTAGGAATGAAGGGCAGGTAAAATTGTAAATACGTGGGCAGTTCTAAATGAATACTGACTGTACAGTACAATAATAATAATGTCTTGTGAGGCATAATATACATGACTACAATGGCATATAGATCAGGAGAGGGTATAAATGGAATGTTCTAGGGTCCCTGCATTTTCTGGGAAGTAGGCAAAAATGCCCATTAACATTAGACTTTAATAAATCAAAGATGCATGCAGTAATCTCAACTACAACCCAGCAATTTTACTCCTGGGTACATGCCCAGGAGAAATGTGTAAACATGTGCACCAAAAGAGAAGTGCAAGAATGTTCTTAGCAGCAGTATTTGAGATAGCCCCAGATATCAATAGAGAAGAATTAAATGTATTATAGTATATCATCCAATGCAACAAAACAGAATCAGGGAGTTCCAGAGAGTCTCTGTAGCTGGAGAGCTTGACGATCTTTCCCAGCACTGCCTCTGGAATGAATAGACTTGCTTCACTCCGTTTAGGATTAAAGGATTAAAAGTTCCAGAAGAGTGAGTCACTCTCACATACTTTAAGCAATATGCAGGCACCTTGGCTCTACTGCAGAGATTAGAGGAAGAATCTGGCAGATGGGGCCTTCAGGGGCCACTTTAGTTTCTGTAGTGGGAGTTCTGCCAGATTCTCGATTTATCTATCATTCCACCAAGACTGTACACACCTAGGGAATTGCCCAGAGGTAATAGTGCGTGCTGTCAGGAAGGATGAATGAATGTTGGATGGTACCCACTACCCCCACAAAACGGTCCATCCCTTTGGACCTATCTTCCCTATATACACTTTCAAAAATCCCATTGCCTAAATAAATGTGATTTTTTTTCCCCCTTTCAATGTAAAATGTACTCACACTTCCCAAAGAGAGACACACCGAAGTTTCAGTTTCTGCGTCCAACTCCAAGATATAGTTCTTTGGATTAGACCTGTGCCTCTTCTAATTCCATCACAATTTTGTAACTCGTGGTCTAAATAGCAACATTGCCCATCTTCATCTACATTGAGAAGAAAGGAGCCAAAGACATGAGCAATACCTTAAAATACATAAACATACACATTTGGCAAGGAAGAAAAGTTGAGGATCAGCAGTGGTCTTTGTGTTTGCAACCAGTTACGAGGCTTCTCTCCTTCATCATACAATCGGAATCCCTCTTGCCTGGCTGGTGTGAGGTGTCCCAAACTTTAACCCCTGAGGATCCACGCCCTTGTTCCTCCTGCCTGTTGAGGCATCCAGTGGTCTTCCGTTAACCTTTACCCAGGGGAGACCCCCGGGTTCCAGCCATCCTCTGCCCCCCCATGGTGCAGCAGCAAGTTATTTTGCATTGATCAGAGGCAAGCCTATGTCCCAACCCCCTTGTCTTTGCTTTCACACAGTACTATTGAGATGAGGCAAGCAGTTTGTGTACCGGACGACCCCAGGGGCTCTCCCTAGATTAGTGACCTCACTGAAACCAATGGCTCTTCCTCACCCCAGAGGGAGAGGCTGTACGTGATCTCAGTTTCTCACGAGCTCTCCCAGTGCCATCAGCAAGGGCAGAACTGATATGTAACCCCCACGCTGAGTCGCTGGCACCAAGGCTCAGATCCACTCCCCACCTCCCACCCCCACACGTACACACAAAACTCCTCTCATAGGAGCCCTGTAAAAAGGGAGAGGGTCTGCCAACAAATATACGAAAAGATTTTCAACCTCACTAATAGCCAGGGGAATGCAAACTGAAACCACAAGAAATCATTTTTCAACTACCAGACTGGAAAATATGACATTTTGGCAAGGTTTAAGGCAAACAGGTACTTTCATTACCGCAGGAAGTATCAATTGGCACAGTCGTTTTGGTGAGCAATTTGGCAGTGTCTCCAAGACTTTAACATGTGCACGCTGTTTCCCCTCCCCAGCACGTCCCCTCTTAGGTGTCTGCCCTAGAAAAATGCACTCTAGCAGAGACAGGGAGGAGATGTTCACTGCAGCATTGTGTAGGGTAATGAAAATCTGCAAACAATCTAAAGGTCATCAGTAGGGAAATAGATAAATAAAATGTGATGTTTTCATTTTATAGCTCAGAATGAACTAGAGCCACACATACCAACAGGGATTTCAAAACGGGATGAGAGGGTCGAGTAGAATAAAGCAAGGAGGAGTGAAAAAAGTGAGTGATATGGCAGGAGAGTATCATTTTTGTAAAAAAACAAAAAAACAAAAAAACACATGCATGTTTATTTCATTTTTAATTTTTTTATTAAGGATTTACTCCAAACTCGTAACAGAGGGTGGGGAGGAGTGAGGAGGAGAGGGACCTAGATTGGGTTACTGTCAAAGAGGACTCTATTTATAATGTACTTATTTTCATAAGGAGAATGTGTTCATATTATATTCTTACACCTGAAAAGTAATAATAAATAATGCATGTTACTCTGGAAAGTATACTTAACCTTCAAATGCTCAGTCACATGGTATATGATAAAGATCTGCCTTTGGTGACATCCTCTTTGCAGGACTACAGACTGAGTGGCCCCAGAAGCTTCCAGGAGTACTCTCCTAAGAACGCAAGGTCTAACGGGTTATACAGGCAGGCATGCTAGAAAGTCTTTACTGAGATTTATTAAGCCAAATTCAAACAGGAAACTTCTAAACCCTTTGCAAATCCATCAGATTTAGTGAGTATTGGCCCCTGAATTAGTTATCTACTGCTGCATAACAAGTTGTCCTAAAATGTAATGGCTCAAAACAGCACACTTATTTTCTCACAGGTCTATGGTGCAGGAATTGGTCTCTCTCATAGAGCTGCAGTCTCATCTGAAGGCTTCACAGCGGAAGGATCTGCCTCCAAATCCACTCACGTGATTATTGACAGGATTCCGTTTCTCACAACCTGTTGGACTAAGGGCCTTGGTTCCTCTAAGGGCCTCCGTTTCTCTGTGGCTGTTGGCCAGAGGCTGCTCTTGGCTCCTTGCCAAGTGGATTTTCCATGGGGTCGCTGACAATATGGTAGGTGGCTTTGTCAGAGCAATCAAGCAAGAGGCACCAGAGACAGACAGTGTGGGATCAAGACAGAAGTCACAGTCTTTTGTACCCTAATCTTGGAAGGGACATCCCATCACTTTTGTCATACGCTGTTCCTTAGAAGCAAGTCCCTGCCTAGTGTGGCTCACACGCAAGGGGATCCAGTTCAGAAGCTGCCTGCCCCAGCCCCATGAGAGCTCTGTTTTTTATGCTCTGTTAAAATGGGGGCAGTGGGATGGGGGGAATGCTCCAGGAATGGAGGAAACATTAGTGTCCAAAAGAGTCCTGAAAGAGAATGCCTGGTGTTGTTAGAAAGAATAGTAGTAAATCCAGTAGGTGGCACCCATCCCCCTGAGAACGGCACCTGGCACAGCAACCCCTGGGAATAAAGAGATTTAAGCAGCCAATCAAATATTCTTGTTCACAGATAATTATCACATACACCATATTGATGAGTAATTTTCAAAGAACAATAATACAATTCTGCTACCATTCTAAGTGATTTCTGTGATTTTTCTTTTTAAAATTATGTTGCACATTTTGACATGGATGGTGGTAAATTATATCATAACAGCATATAAAGTTTTTGCATGTAAGCCAGGATCTGAGTTTTTCTAAGACAGCGGTCATTTCAAATTAAGGGTCCCTCAGCCAGCGTGGTGGCTTGCACCTGTAATCCCAGCTACTCAAGAGGCTGAGGTGGGAGGATTGCTTGAGCCCAGGAATTCAAGGTTGCGGTGAGCTATGACGATGCCACTGCTCTGTAGCCCAGGCAACGGAGCAAGACCTTGTCTCAAAAAAAGAAAAATCTAGGTTATCATAATTAAGGATCAGGGGGGCAGGGAAAAATATTAAGGGTCATCTATCAGTGCTTTTCAACCTATAGTATGTGACATATTAATCATGAAATCAACTTAGTGGATTGTACCAAGTAAATTCTTTATATCACAATTTTTTTGTGTGGTAAAATACACATAATATGAAATTTACCATTTTAACCATTTTAAGTTACAATTCAGTGGCATTGTGTATATTTAAAAGGTTGTTTAATCATCACCACTATCTATTTCCAGAACTTTTTCATCATACCAAACAGAAACTGTAGTTTAGGCAATAACTTTCTATTCCCTCTTCCCCTCAGCCCCTGATAACTTCTATTCTACTTTCTGTCCTTATGAATTTGCCTATTCTGGATGTTTCATATAACTGGAATAATATACTATTTGTCCTTTTACACCTGGCTTGCTTCACCGAGCATGTTTTCAAAGTTCATGTAGCATGTATCATAACTTTAGTTCTTATTTTCAATTCTTTGGGCTACATACCTAAGACTGGAATTATTGGATCATATGATAATTCTGTGTTTAACTTTTTGAGAACTGTCAAACTGTTTTCCACAGCTAGCTGCACCATTTTACATTCCTACCAGCAACGTACAAGGGTTCCAATTGGTCCACATCCTCCCCAACACCTGTTACTTTCCATTTTTTTGATAATAACCATCCTGATGGGTATGAAGTAGTATCTCATTGTGGTGGGGTTTTTTATTTGCATTAATGACTAATGATTTGAGCATCTTTTCATGTGCTTGTTAGCCATGTGTATATCTTCTTTGGAGAAATGTTTATTTAAGTCCTTTGCCCATTTTAAAATTGGGTTGTTTGCTTGTTTGTTGTTGTGTTGTAGGAGTTCTTTATATAATATATTTTGGATACTAAACCCTCATCAGATATATGATTTGCAAATATTTTCTCCCTTTTCTTTAAGACTAGTCAAGTGCAGTAGTGAGGAGGGGGAAAGTAGTAGAACAAGGAGTTCAATCTGTAACTGACTATGAACAATCAAGTGAGATAACTCACTACCTTCGGACCAGCCTATTTTCTCCCATTTTGTGGGTTGTCTTTTCAGTCTCCTGATAGTGTCCTTTGAAACGCAGAAGTTTTTAATTTTGATGAAGTCCAGTTTATCTATTTTTCTTTTGTTTCTTGTGCTTTTGGTGCCATATTTAGATAAATAAATGTCTTAATGAAATACAATAGAAAAACCACAATTCATCACAAATAGAGTAAACATTGTTTATTGAAACTCTTATTCAGTTACATGTGTATATGATGTGTGCATCATGAATTAATTTCTGTGTAAAATGTATTTCTTCTTATATGTCACAGATTTTTTAAATTCATCAACATAGAGAGATTCCCTATCACATACTTGAATATTCTCCATCTCCCCTCTACTGTAATGATGGGGAGCTTTCTCCCTTCCAAGGCAGCCTCCTGGCATTTAGATAAAAATTGCAAACTGATCACATGCACCTAAATCCTTTACAAAGGCTGGAAATAACAGAAAAAATTTCAATTATTTATGAATAACACCACTAGAAAGCCAAACACTGCCAACCAGAAATTTTGAGAAACTCTCGAAGCAAAAATAGAAGGTGAGATCAAATTTGTGACCCAAACAAACCCAAGAAAGGACTGAGGAAGGGGACTGGAAAAGTCTGGAAGCAATGGATAAAAGGAGCATGAGGGAGTCATAGAGCAATCTTCTGGGTGGTTAATTTGAAGACTACATGTGGAGTCTCTCTCTCTCTTTCTCTCTCTCTCTCTCTCTCTCGTTCTCAAACAGCAACACAAGCACACAGACAAAAATCACAGAACATCTGAGGAAATCCATTGCCATCAAAGACAGGCACCAAGCTCAACAAATACAAGAAATATCAGCATTTCCTCTGGTATTTATGGAGGGATAGTTTTGTGTGTTTTTTCTCTTTCCACCCCAGCTTGAGGAGCCTGCCACATCTCAAGGCTGAGATAAAAGGAGAGGCTTTTTTTAAAAAAATGTGTTAGGCTGGGCTCAGTGGCTTGTGCCTGTAGTCCCAGCAACATGGGAGGCCGAGGCAGGAGGATCATTTGAGCCCAGGAGTTCAAGACCAGCCTGGGTAACATAGCGAGGCCCCTTCATCTAAAAAAATAAAATAAAGTAAAAATATATTCAATACTGAAAAGGGGATGTGAACTCTCAGCATAACTAGGTTCAAAATATACAAAATGTCTGGCTGCTTTGTAGCTATTTCACCCACAGGTCAAGCACCATGAAGAATACTTCCACTGTCCACTTCTACCTTCAGAACCTCGAGCTTTCTCCCCCATCCAAGGGGGGAAGAGGATGGAGTATAATATAAGTGACAGCCAATGGCAGAAGAGGAGACAGGAACATGGAAGGGGAATCGAAGGTAATAAAAAGACCAAGGAATATAGAAGAGGTGAAGATGTGAGGGGAGTGGTTCAAGGAGGTTGCCCTCTAATAGCTGAAGGACCGGACACAGGTGTGTGAGTTGAGTGGATGAGGGACAACCTTCCAAGATCTTCTTTAGACTCCATATGGCATGGATTATGAAGTAAAGAATCAACCTCGTGTGTTTGCTTGGCTGAGGGTGTGGGCATGCTACACCTTTTACCTCTCCAATCACCCGTAAAACTTTGCTTTTTCCCAAGTACAAGACAAAGAGAGGAAAAGGTCATGCATGGGATAGTAATTGACTGTCCTGTCCTTTCCCCAAAGAAGCAAGGGACATAGGGCGTAGATTACATTTGGACTGCTATTAGCCATCTTTGGGTTTTAAAGTGTGATATTCAGTTGAACTTCAGATTAAAACTTTCATGCTAACCTGAACCAGGAAACATTTTTCACCATGAACGTCAGACTGTCAGAACAATGATGTCAAAGAACGAGTTGCCCAGATCCAAGCCATGATAGATCTAACATTAACCTGAGACAGCTCAAGAGAGGGACTTCATGAAGTCTGAAGTCAGAGTGGCAAATCTGGGGAGAATATGCTGTTAGAACTGTATCTGCCAGAGACAAATGTTACAGATGTGACACTATGTAAGTCTACCAAATTGAGAAAAGGTGAAGTTGTAAATCAGGTGTCCTTTAAAACCTAACCTCCACAGATGTCCAGTTTCTTAAGAAATTGAAGTTGTTCCTGGATGGGGACAGGGGATCTGTGACCAACATGCCTGTATTCACTCAGAGCCCTCCTAAGCTCCACGAGTGCCATCAGCTTCCTGGGATTTTGCAGCCTCTGTGAGGCTTGTGACAATATAAGCTTGCCAGAAACAAAATAAATTAGTGAGAAATACTTCTTAAGGGACCAGATCAAAAGACTTTGATCTGTGATTAGAGATGCCAATGAAATGGTAGACACGTGGAAGCCCCAAGATCTGAGCATCAATTAAGTTACTCCCATGCATGAACCTTAGGTCACCAAAATTGCTTTTTGTTTTTTTTTTTGTTTGTTTGTTTTTTTTTTTGAGGGTTAACTCACACCCCTAGAGAGAATAGCAGAACGGACGGACGACTGCTGCAATCCGTAGGCCCAATGTATCAGAATGTGTTGGTGAGAAGGAGAAAAGGACACGCCCCATTTCTTCAGACTGGAACAACTATCCCAGCAGGCATCCGCTGGGAAAGAAGCCAGAAGCACCAGAGCAGTAGTTCTCGACCATGGCTGCACACCGAGTCACCTGGGAAGCTTTTTATACTGATGCTTGCTCCCCGCCCCCCGCCCCCCTCAGAGATTCACGTTCAATTAGCCTGGCCTAAGTCCTGCACGGAGGAACTTTTAAAACGATTCCAGGTGAGCCTAATGATCCCTAGGTGCGCTAGAGCTGAGACCCTCTGATCTAGATTAAGGGCTTATAATCCTAATTTATAGTGGAGATGTACTCAATCATCTTGGACTTCATCATCATCTTCAGACTTCTCACTGTTGGTGCAGCTAATTTGAGGAAGAGGAAACGTTTACCATATCTGTTCTCCAAAAGCAAGATTAAATAATAAAGCTCACATGGAGGAGTCTCGTGGCGATCTAAGGGAGAGAAGTGATTCAAAACACGGACTGGACCCAAGATGAGCAAGATCCCAGTGGTTTGGATAAGCAGGGTCTGAAACCTGAGCAGGGCCCCCCTCCCAAGAGTTCAGTTGGAAGACTGCACCCACTAATTTGATTTCAGTTGGGCAGGATGAGTTAGAAGGCGGGTGGCACTGAGTTTTTGGCCACTCATACCCTGGCATTTTGGAAACCAGACAAATGTAAAGTGAAACCTAAAATGCTACCTCCAAACATTGGGAGGTTTTGTATGCTCTGGGTTTGCTTCAAGTTGTAGAGAAAGAAGCAGCAGCCTGCAAACATGAAGATGACTACTTGGTGAGCATATCCTCATTTTCACGTTACATAGGGCAGAAACTGTGGTGTGTCTACCGCTCCCTGGCTCGGAAGTTTGTGAGAAGGAATCATGATGAATTCCGTCAGGCTCAGCATGGCAGGGACTTCAGGATGCCAACAAAGTAATTAAACTCACTCCAAAAGGAGAAGGGTAGAGACAGAACTGGAGGAGAAGTAGTCTCTGGGCACCACCAGGATTCTATTTAGAGGGACTTTCAAAGACTTCCTTGGGAAAAGTGCAACAGGAACAAAAATGTTGTAGCATGACTATTCACAGCCTTCCCCCACTATGTTCAGTTTCTAAGGGAGAAAGATTCTTCGTGTTACAGCTCCTGGGTTTTCTTTGTTTTGGAGAATCCACAGGGGAATTCACAGGAAGAGATTTCTTTTAAGTAAATAACCTGGATATTCCAAGTTGGACGAAGATGGGCAAAGAGGGAAAAAAAAGAAGCTGCATGAACCAGATCTTAGAGGGCACTTGGAGAGGGTTGGGAAGGGCTCGTGGAAGAGATTTTCAGAGCTCTATTGCCAGCAATGTAGACTGTACTGGGGAGAAGGAATATTTAAGGTGTTAGGCAGACATTAAAAATGCATTTCCTCTTTGGCTCTTCTCAAGAGAGAAAATAAAGCTGCAAATTACTTGTCATGAATTTTAGCTGCTGACCTAGATTTCTTTGGATGGATGCCTTGCAATAAATGAATCACATAAGGCCCTGACTTACATGAAAATTATTAAGGGTAGATGTAGCAAATAGAAGATGACTTCAAATTAATTATAATTAATATCTGGAGAAAGATTAGAAAGGCTATCACATTCATAAAACAAGAATCGGCTATTAAGAAACAAACCAATTAAAGATTAGAAAATAAAAATTTGAATATCAAAAAACTCTAGCTGGAGAACAAGTTTTCCCGAGTTTTTTTTTTTTTTTTTAGAACACAGTGCAAAGGGGGAACAAAAGAGATAAAAAAAAAAAAAAAAGAAATGTTAAGAGAACAAGGACAGATCCAGAAGTATCAGCACTGATCTAATGAAAGTTCCAAAGGATCTGAAAAAAATAGAGGGGAAAAAATAATTTTTAAAATGAGATACAAATTTCCCAGAGGTGAAAAACAGACACCAGTTTTCATATTCAAAGAGTCACTCAAATCCAAGGAAGATAAATTTTAAAATACGTATCTGGACCTATTGTGGTGAATTAACAGAACACCAAGAATAAAGAAAAAAATCCTTAAAGTTTCCAAACAGGAAAAACATACACTTCAAAAGTAGAATAAGATTATCCTTAGAATTCTCGTCAGTATTTCTAAATGCTGTAAGAAATGGAAAATATAGCTTCAACTCTCAAAAATGAGAACAGAATTAAGGCATATCCAGACATGCAATGACTTAAAGTTTACCTCCCCAAACCCTTTTCAGGAATTTAGAGGGTGTGTTCCAGCATGTGACTGTGTAAGCCTAGAAAGAGAAAGACATAATATTAAAGAAATAGTAAATATAATCAGGAAAATAAGAAGTAATTCAAGGACAGCAGCTGCACAAATAGACGTGGAAAGAAATCAAGCCAGTTGAACAGAGGAAGGAAGGTCCCAGAGAAAAAAATGTTTGAATAAAATCCAACCAACCAAATGGTGAATTAAAATAAAGAGCTTAAAAAAAAATAGCATTGCAATGGTGAAATGACCGGTGGTGAACATTGCAGCCATGTAAGTTTAGAACTAACACTAAACAACTGTGGAAATTATGATTATAGAATAGGATACAAATAGCAAACACGCTGACGAAGTAAAATAAAGTAACCAACAAAAACATGAAAGGTAGAGTTTCTATTTCGAGCAAAAGTGGACTAACTTCTTGCATACCGACTTTCTCACTAAGTACAACCAGAAAAACTAGGTAAGATATTATTTAAAATGCATTTGAAGGTATCATAGAGCTACCAATGCAATGAGGACTTGAGAGTCAAGATAAAAAAGTCGTGAGAAATACACAAAGATGAAACCAACATTCAGTGCTGCTTTTCCCTTCAAGGAATTGATTTTAAAGCAGCAGCTGAAAGGCTGAGAAGCTTAACAGAAAGTGATGATTCACAGACTAAGGAGCTGTGCAGTGCTTCTCATAGCCTCAGAGGGATAGGGAGGAAATTAGAGTTTCGGTCCACTAAGAAAAAGAGACCCTGATAAACACTCCATGTTTTCAGCTGGAATCTCTGAAGGGCTATATATTAGGAAAAAGGGTGAATCACACTTATAACTTGGACTCAAGCAGTACAAAAGCAATCCATGTAACCCAAACATTTGTACCCCTGTAATATTCCGAAATTTAAAAAGAAAAAGAAAAAAAGAAAAGAAAAGAAATGCGTAAGCCCTCAAAAAGACTTATTCCCAGCTTCAAATCAGTTTAATCCCTGATTGGATTAAGAACTGCCCCGCTTTCAGCTGTCAGCCAGAAGCTAAAGTCAAACTGTTCTACAAGAAAATAACACTGTACAGGGAATCAAATTATCTGTATCATTTTTCATGTGGAACATCAAACATTCAAGCAAAAATTAGGATTCTGGCCAAGATGAACTAAAAGGATTGAATTTATCCTCCCATCTGAAACCACCAAAAAGATGAAAAACAAATAAATGAAATAGTGGGTTACAAGACACTGGACACAAAGCAACAAATGACAGTGATGGGGAGAGCTGGGAAACAAACAAGGGAAGCCCTAAGACTGCCCCACATTGCTGGCTTGAAAGAGTTTCCAGATCATGGTGTAGGGAAGGAAGAACTCAGGCATAGCCTGAAAAAATCCCTGAGTTGAGGAGCCAAAGCTGAGAATCCGGGGAGACAATGCAGCTGGAATGTGCAGTAATGAGTAGCAGAGAGGAGAAAGCTGCAAAGAGAGAGAGAACTCCAGATAGCTGCAGAGGGTCGCCCTTGAGTATTCAGCAGTGCACTAATCAGTGCAAGCGTGTCAGGAAACTACCCAAGGCCAGGGAACAAAGCAACTGAAGAGATTAGAGGCAACAGTACTCAGAGCTTCCACAGGACCAAGAATACTGCCTGTTCCCACCAACCAGACTGGAAAACCTCACAATTCACAGGGAATTAGGTAGGGTACTCAGAAGAATGTTGGATCCGTTTGGGGGATAATTAACCCTAGACTAAACACTGTTCTCGTCCTGCCTAACAGATTTTTAAATGCAAGACCCGAAAGGCTCAAACTGTTTTCAAGTAATTTAACTGTGTCCCGGACTAAAGCTAAAGAATGTTTATAGGAATACAAAATTATCCAGCACCCGACAAAGGTAAAATTCACAATATCTGGTATCCCAGTCAAAAATTACTAGGCACAGAAAGAAGCAGGGAAATACAACTCAAAATGAGGGGGGGAAATAAATCAATCAAAACCAACCCCCAAGTGAACAGATGTTAGAAGTAGTAGACAAGAACATTAAAAGAATTATAACAGCATTTCATATGTTCAAAAAGTTAAGACGTGGGTGATAAAAAGAAAAAAGGCCCCAGTTGAACTTCAAGAGATGAAAATTACAATGTCTGAGCTGAAATTATACTGGATCAGATTAATAGTAGATTAATAATAGGCAAAACTTTTCCAAGATAAAGACTAGAAGAAAATATTTGCAAATCACATACCCAACAAAAGATTTGTATCCAGAATATATAAAGAAACTCATCACTCAACAGTAAAAAAAAAAAAAAAATAACTCATGAAAAATGGGCAAAATGCATTAACTAAACCAAAGAGGATATATGGATGGTAAACGAGCATATGAAAAGATGTTCAACATTACTAGTAATTAAGGAAATGCACATTAAAACCACAAGGAGATAACATCACACACATACTAGAACGGCTAAGAAAGAAAAGAAAACTGACACTATCAAGTGCTAACAAGGATGCAGAACAACTGAGACACTCATGTATTTCTGATCGGAATACAATATGGTCCAGTCACTCCAGGAAATAATTTGACAGTTTCTTATAAAGTTAAGCATACACTTACCACATTACCCACAGTGCCACTTCTAGGTATTTACTCTACATAAATGAAAATTTATGTTCACAAAAACCTTTACATGAATATTGATAGCAGCTCAAACGATAATTGCAAAGAACTGAAAACCCAAATGCCTTTCAATGGGTGAAAGAATAAACAACTGTGGTATTACCTTATAATGGAATAGTACTGAACAATAAGAAGGAACAAACTATTGATACACATAATGACATGGATGAATCTCAAAAGCACTATGCTGAGTGAAAGAGGCCACTCTCAAAGATTATGTACTGCATGATTCTATTTATATGACATTCTGGAAAAGGGAAAACTATACTGATGGAGAAAGATGACTGGTTGCCAGAGCTTAGGGGTGGGATGAAGGCGTGATTACAAAAAGGCAACCCAAGGGACATTTTGGGAATGATGGCATTCTTCCATCTCCAGTTTGTAGTGGAGGTTATACAAATACACACATTTGTTAAAACTCATAGAACTTTACACCAAAAACAAAAAAAGAGTCAATTTTACTATATGTTAATTTCTAAATCCTCATAGAATGTACACCAAAAAGGTCAATTTTACTGTATATTATTTAAAAGTAAAATAAAAGCAGAAAAAACACAATTACATACCTATTATAATGGCTAAAATTTTTAAGAGACTGACCCTAACAAGTGCTGGTGAGGATGTAGAGCCTCTAGAACTCTTAACACTGTTATTGGAATTGTAAAGTGGTACAACTATTATACATTGGAAAAAAAGTTTGGCTGTGTCTAAAATGTTAAACATAGACCTACTCTGCAAACTAGTCATTTCACTTACCCAAAAGAATTGAAAACATATGTCTACATGAATACATAAATGTTCATGGCAGCTTCATTTGTAATAGCCTCAAACTGTGAACAATCCAAATGTCCATCAACAAGGTGAATGGACAGATTGTGGTGTATCCATACAATGGAATAATACTCAGCAATTAAAAGGAATGAGCTACTGATATATGCAGCAATATGGAAGAATCTCAAAATATCATGCTTGGTGAAAGAAACATGACTGAGAAGAAAAAAAAACAATAGAAGGGTTAAGAGATTATATGCAGCCCATACTGACATTACTGAACTGGAAGGTAAGTCAAAAGAAATTATCCACCACACCTGGCTAATTTTTATTTTTAGTAGAGACGGGGTCTCCTCCTTGCTCGGGCGGGTCTTGAACTCCTAGCCTCAAGCAATCCTCCTGCCTCGGCCTCCCAGAGTGCTAGGATTACCGGCATGAGCCACCACACCCAGTCCCCCCATATACTTTTTATAAGTTATTAATCTAAAGCATGAGGGTACCAAGAGGTTAAAAGCAAAAAGATGTTTTAAAAAGGAAAATGTTAAGAATTATACACTTGTAAGCACATGATAAGTCCCCAAAACATATTTATGGAAATTGCAAAGGACCAAGAAAGCCAAGACATCCTTGAAGAACAAGAAAATGGGTGGACTTGCCCTAAGAAATATAAGAATTATTTTAAAACTATAGTCATTCACAGGACTGGTATCCAGAATACATCATTCTTTTAACTCAATAATAAAAAGACAGATAACCCAATTTAAAATGGGCAATGGATTTAATAGACATTTCTCCAAAGAAGATATACAAATGGCCAACAAGCACATGAAAAGATGCTCAACATCATTAGTCATGCAAATATGCAAATCAAAACTACAATGAGATGCCATTTTACACACACTAGGATGGTGATAATAAAATGACAGACAATAACAAATATTGGTAAGAATGTGAAGGAATTGGCACCTTCATACCCTGGTGGTGGAAATGTAAAATAATGTGGCTGCTTTGGAAAACAGTCTGACATCAATTTACTATATAACTCCACAATTCCACCCCTAGGTATACAGCCAAGAGAAGTGAAAACATACATACACAGAAAAACTTTACACAAATGCTTATAGCGGCATTATTCATAACAGCCAAATAGTGAAACAACTCAAATGTACATCAACTGATGGATGAGAGGACAAACAAAATGTGATATATCCATATAATGTATTATTCGACCATGAAAAGGAACGAAGTACTGCTATATGCTACAATATAGATAAGGCTTGAAAACATTGTGCTAAGTGAAAAAATCCAATCAAAAAGAGCACAGAATGTATGATTCCATTTATTTGAAATGACCAGAATAGCAAAGTAGACTAATGGTTGCCAGGGGCTGGGAGGATGGGGGTGGGGGTGGGGGATGGGGGGAGTGATTGTTTAAGGGTACAGGATTTCTTTAGGGGGTGATGAAATAGTCTAAACTTAGATCATGATGATGGTTGCACAGTTCTGTGAATACACTAAAATTAATTGTACACTTTATTTTTTTTTTTTTTTTTTTTTTGAGACAGAGTCTCACTCTGTTGCCCAGGCTAGAGTGAGTGCCGTGGCGTCAGCCTAGCTCACAGCAACCTCAAACTCCTGGGCTCAAGGGATCCTCCTGTCTCAGCCTCCCGAGTAGCTGGGACTACAGGCATGCGCCACCATGCCCGGCTAATTTTTTCTATATATATTTTTAGCTGTCCATATAATTTCTTTCTATTTTTGGTAGAGGTGGGGTCTCGCTCTTGCTCAGGCTGGCCTCGAACTCCTGAGCTCAAACGATCCGCCCACCTCGGCCTCCCAGAGTGCTAGGATTACAGGCGTGAGCCACCGTGCCCGGCCTAATTGTACACTTTAAATGGTTGGATTTTATGGTATGTGAATTATAACTCAATAGAAATTAAAAAAAAAAACTATGGTGATTCAAATAGTGTGGCACAGTTGCAAAGACAAATGGCAAATGGAACAGAGATCCTAGAAACAGACCCACATACGTAAAAGAATATTTTACATATCACAGAGCTTGCTCTGCAAATTAGTAGGGGGAAGTATTTTTTTCAATAAAGAGTTGAACTGTATCAAGTTGAAGTTGAAGAAACGTAAATTGGATGCCTAACTCACATTATATCCTAAAACCAATTCCATGTGGGTTAAAGACTTAAGTGTGAAAAGTCAAACTACAGAGCTTTCTTTAAGAACTGAGAATATTGTCATTACTATAGGGAAAGGAAGAATAGAGACACTTTAAGAGACATAAAGTGCTAATCAAAATGAAAAGTTTTCAGTTTTACTATGTTAAAATGATGAACTTCTGTTCATCAAAAGGCACAACAGAAAGAGTAAAATGGCAAGCCACAGAGCAAGAGAAGGTATTTGCAGAGATTTTAAAATTACAGATAACTTACAATGGGCCAAGAATATATAAAGCATGTTTAAGGATCAACAAGAAAAAGGCAAGCAATTCAATGGAAAATGGGCCAAAAAAATCTATACAGACATGTCACAAAAGAGGAAACATGAATAATCAATAAATATGAGAAAAGATGCCCAATATTATTCATAATTAGGGATATGTTCACTAAAGCCTCAATGTAATACATGCACAAAATTGGCAAAACTTAAAAGTGTGACAATATTCTCATATATTGCTGCACACCTTCACCAAAAGTTGATGTTTTCCAATTTTTCTGGTAAGAGTGCAAATTGGTCCATTTAAACAAAGATTGGCATTGCATGTGAAATTTGAGTAAGGTGAGGAAAAACACTCAGGGACAATGGTGATGTCTGCTATAATAATGCTCTCATTCTTGCTAGTTTAACAAGATTTGTAACATGCAAGGGAAGGAAGAGGTGGGGAACTCTTACCCAGAACTATTATGTACTAAGCATTAAGTTAAGACTTTTTCACATTTTTCTGTATTTAAATTTGAGGCAAAGGAGGTACCCAGAATGCTATTATTCTATGAAAGGAAACTTCTGGCTGAAGTTCCTTCTACTAGGGAGAAATAACTCAGGAGCACTGTTACTCCCTCAGCCAAGCTACACATTTTACATACATTACCAGTCTCTTGATTCTTTCTTCAAGAGACATCGGTTTCAAACATTTAAATTTTTCAATACAATAATAATCACATGCTAGGGTGTGGGATTAAAGGGATTCTTTCATCTTCATGTCATTTTATGACAACCAGACAAATCCAGGAGATCTCATATGTGAATAATAAGAATGCCCAAAGAAGCAAAATGCCAGTCAGAGAAGTAATAATTACACACAAAATGTAAGAAAATGTCCTTCAGCTGAAGAGAGACTTAACAGAAAGAAAGGGATCAACAAATAACAAATCCACATTTTCCTGACAGCCAAAAGAAAGAAGAAAAAAAAAAAAAAACAAATAACACATCCTGGACATGATTAAAAGAAAACACACACACCCCTCCCTAGATATTAATGAACTTTCTGAATTCCAAAGATAAAGAAAAAATCATAAACTTCAGGAAACAAAGGAAGAGGCTTTTCATAACACTGACGTTAGAAAACAGTGAAACATCTATTAAGGCTGGTACAAAAGTAATTGCGATTTTAGCATTGTAGAAATTTGCTGTTTGATATTGAAATACATTCTTAAATAAATGCGGTTATGTTATATATACATCATTTTAATGCACATTTCTCGCTGTAGTTTTTTTGCTAATGACTTATTACTTGCTATTTACTTTATATTTATTTTAGACTATGGAAATGATGTTAGACAAAAGGAAAATTCAAGCGATTTTCTTATTCGAGTTCAAAATGGGTTGTAAAGCAGTGGAGACAACTCGAAACATCAACGACGCATTTGGCCCAGGAACTGCTAACGAACGTACAGTGCAGCGGTGGTTCAAGAAGCTCTGCAAAGGAGACAAGAGCCTTGAAGATGAGCACAGTGCCCGGCCATCAGAAGTTGACAATGACCAATTGAGGGCAATCATCAAAGCTGATCCTCTTACAACTACACGAAAAGTTGCCGAAGAACTCAACATCGACCATTCTATGGGCATTTGAAGCAAATTGGAAAGGTGAGAAAGCTCCATAAGTGGGTGCCTCATGAGCTGACCGAAAAAATCAAAGAAATTGTTTTGAAGTGTCGTCTTCTCTTCTTGTACGCAACAACAATGAACCATTTCTCGATCAGATTGTGATGTGCGACAAAAAGTGGATTTTATATGACAACCAGCAAAGACCAGCTCAGTGGCTGGACTGAGAAGAAGCTCCAAAGCACTTCCCAAAGCCAAACTTGCACCCAAAAAAAGTCATGGTCACCGTTTGGTGGTCTGCTGCCAGTCTGATCCACTACAGCTTTCTGAATCCCAGCAAAACCATTTCATCTGAGAAGTACGCTCAGCAAATTGATGAGATGCACCAAAAACTGAAACGCCTGCAGCCAGCATTGGTCAACAGAAAGGGCCCAATTCTTCTCCATGAAAACGCCCAACTACATGTCACACAACCAACACCTCAAAAGTTGAACCAATTGGGCTACGAAGTTTTGCCTCATCTGCCATATTCACCTGACCTCTCACCAACCCACTTACACTTCTTCAAGCATTTTGACAACTTTTTGCAGGGAAAACGCTTCCACAACCAGCAAGATGCAGAAAATGCTTTCCAAGAGTTTGTTGAATCCTGAAGCAGAGCTTTTATGCTACAGGAATAAACAAACTTATTTCTCGTTGGCAAAAATGTGTTGATTGGAATGGTTCCTATTTTGATTAATAAAGATGTGCTTGAGCCTAGTTATAATGATTTAAAATTCACGTTCCAAAATTGCAATTACTTTTGCACCAACCTAATATAAACTGTGAAAGAAAAAAAACTGTGACCAAAAGTTTATACCTCCCAACTAAGATCATTTGTCAAGGCAAAAGCAGATGTTTTGGGGTAGTCAGGGCCTCAGAAAGAATATATACCCACATACCAGATATGAAGGAACAAACATGAGGTATACATCAATCAAATGAAAATTTATTCAGCACAGAGATGTCAAATGGGGTAAAATGAAATGCACAAGAAACAGCAGTAGCAAAAAGTCCTGCAGTATACACATATGTCTAAATAAATTATGATAATATGACTGAGAATCTGTAATATAAGATACAAGAGAGGCTTGTTGAGATAGAAAACACATATCAGACAAAGCAGAATTCAAGACCAAATATTTTAAGGACAAATATAGATACCCTGAGGATGTTGGTACTTTGAGTCTACCAACCTCCTCATTTGCCAGCAAATTAATAAACTCCTCTTTTCCTTCTCCTCAAACCACTTGTCCTCATTCTTCTGATGCAGCCTCGGGGACAAGTGCTGAACTTTTAGTAACAGAATCTGGCATCCTTGAGTGGGGCCATTGGCACCCTGGTAGAATGGCATGCAGCAGCCCCAGGTCAAAGCCATGGGTCCTCCCAGGTAGGAGCAACTTCTTTTCATGGTGAGAGAGCAAGGG